>NW_027171971.1:0-340000 GCF_036898095.1 Palaemon carinicauda
AACTAAACAAATAAAGGCTTATTAAAGACCGTAAGTTAAATAAATACGTCAAATTCGAAAGAGTAATAAACTGTGTCTGGCTACGATGTCTAGTTGTGAGAGGTAGGGCTGAAGATTTATCATTTTATGGGAAATTAAAGATATATATCAGCAAAATATATAGATATAGGCCTTATAAGATGTTTATATAACATAATCTATCAAAAGGATACATTTTAATGACTAAATCTGTGTTTTTATTGAGAAAATACGTTTTAGTGACGTCATCAATAGTCGTATTCATTGGTTAAATGACTGAATAATTTTGTTTGCTGGTTTGAGCGAGGTGCTTAAAACACTAATATTGGACATTCAATAGATATTATTGTTATAATGAGCTTAGATGGTGAATAAACTACATGACTTTAGTTCGTATTTTGTTACAATTAAAGTATAATGTAATTATTTAAAGGAATAATCTGTTTTGGGTAGGATCATAGATGTGTATGTGTGTGTGAAGTTGTAGTATATAAACTAGGCAAACATTAAACAGATGAAACCCGTTGATTAATCTTATGATATGGAAATTATCCCAGCTAGTTTAGTGAAATTATAAGTAAATTAGTATAATTTCATAATTCAATAAACTATATTATTAAATTAGTGTGAATTAATGGTGATAGTATTTTCTAATAACTAGAGGGAGCTCTAAATTTTAGGAGTAAAAAATAGCTGGATTTCTTTATCAGGAACTCTAAAACTTGCAGAGATTACTGTCTCTCTTATATATACTAAAACATCTTACTCACTTTACTTTACTTTTGGATGACACTCTTGGCCCTCTTTCTGCCGAAGTCGGTAGAAGGGGTCCATCTCTGCTTCACCTCTAAGGGGAGCTTATTGAAAATTCTAGGAGCGCTTCTTTCAAAGGCTCTAGTACCAACATTGGTCCTGCTTCTCAGTTCCTCGAGACGATATGGATTGTCACTGTGTCTCAAGCTAATTACAGTATCAGGGCGAAAACTCTTCAACATATTTCTCATATACGAAGGTTTCTCAAATTTAAGTGCTTGGTACGTTAGGACACAAATCTTGAAAATTAATCCTTTTATAGGCAACCAGTGGAGCTCGATAAGCGTTGGGGGGACAGGCCTTTTATTAGTCTAGCAGCTCTATTAAACACATTTTGTATCTTCCTCAAATTGTAGTTTGGTAAACCATAGTACAACACATTACAATAGTCTAGCCTGCTGATTACGTAATTGTGTATCAGCAATGTTAAAGTTTTTGTGTCAAGGTATTTCTTTAAAAAGGCAATATTTCTCAGGTGATAGCTTGCAATTCTGGTTACTCTATTTATATGCTGATTAAATGACAGACCGCAATCGAAAACAATACCTAAGTTTTTGATGGGATTTATCACATCAAAATCATTTTCAAGCACTCTAAGTTTCACAATATCAACTCTTCTCAAATCATGCTTTTTCCCAATAAGCAGACACTCCGTTTTACTATCGTTTAACTTCAACTGTTTGGAATTCATCCATCTTTTAACATCAGTCATGACTTCATTTATTTTCCTCTCTGTGTCCTCTACATTACTCAATGACAGGTAGATTTGGGTGTCGTTAGCAAACAATTGAAAGTTCACCCCATGATTCCTCAGCAAATGCATCAATTCAATAGTGTAAATACAAAACAGGATATTATTATTATTATTATTATTATTATTATTATTATTATTATTATTATTATTATTATTATTAGCTAAATTACGACCCAAGCAGGAAAAAGTGAAAAATAGCCCAGTGAGGATAAGAAATAAAATACTGCAAGAGAAGTAATGATCAATTAAAATCAAATGTGCTGGAATAAATATTTAACATATAAACTATAAAAAAAAATAGGAGATATAAGATAGAATAGTGTGTCTGAGTGTACCCTCAAGCAAGAAAACTCTACTCCAAGACATTGGAAGACTATGGTACAGAGGCTATGGCACTACCCAAGACTAGAGAACAATGGTTTGAATTTGGAGTGTACTTCTCCTAGAAGAGCTGCTTGTCATGAAAAAAAGAGAGGAAGAGAAATAAGATAGAATAGTGTGTCTGAATGTACCCTCAAGCAAGAGAACTCTACCCCAAGACAGTGAAAGACTCTGGTACAGAGGCTATGGCACTACCCAAGACTAGAGAACAATGGTTTGATTTTGGAGTGTACTTCTCCTAGAAGAGCTGCTTGTCTTAAAAAAAAAAAAAAGAGGAAGAGAAATAAGATAGAATAGTGTGTCTGAATGTACCCTCAAGCAAGAGAACTCTACTCCAAGACAGTGGAAGACTATGGTACAGAGGCTATGGAACTACCCAAGACTAGAGAACAATGGTTTGCTTTTGGAGTGTCCTTCTCCTAGAAGACCTGCTTGTCATAGATAAAGTCTCTCTTCTATCCTTACCAAGACGAAAGTAGCCACTGAACAATTATGGTGATGTAGTTAACCCCCTGGACGAAGAAGAATTGTTTGGTAATCTCAGTGTTGTCAGATGTAAGAGGATAGAGGACAATAGAGAAAGGATAGGCCAAACTATTCGTTGTATGTGTAGGTAAAGGAAAAAAAAACTAACCAGATCTAATCTTTGGCACCGTCATTCAATTAGTTCATAATGCATGTTGCATAACATTTTTCATAATTCTGACCATCCTTTACATTCAGATATTCCTGGACAGTTCCATCCTGTTTGTAATACTATGCATGTAGTTAATTCCGATAGCCAGGCCTTCACCATCATGAGGTTCAATGCTACACAATATTCTAGAAGTTTTATTCCAGTAGTTACCAAGTTGTGGAATGATCCTTTTAATCGAGTAGTTGAATCAATAAAACTTCAAAAGTTCAAACTTGCAGCAAATGTTTTTAAGGCTGACATAAGTCTTTTTATGGTTAATATATGACATCTGTTTTGATGTTGCTACTGTTTTTAAAATAATTCATTGTTAATTTTATCTCATCGTTTATTTACTTCCTTATTTCCTTTCCTCACTGGGCTATTTTTCTCTGTTGGACCCCTTGGGCTTATAGCATGTGGCTTTCCCAACTAGGGTTGTAGCTTGGCTAATAATAATAATAATAATAATAATAATAATGTCCGGCCCTTGGCCAAGGTCTAGCCAGTCACAGGACCCAATATCTTTCTAGCGGTAGTAAGCTATCACAACATTAACATTTCTTTCTTTTCTATATTTCATTCACTAAATATAAATTATCCCAATATTTTCTTTAAGTCTTCTTCGTAAATTTATTGTAGTTCATTTAATACGTTTCTTTCTCTTCTATATTCACGGCAAATAATTTCTTTAAATTGTCTTCGTTACTTTCTTAAAATAAAAGTTTACACTCCCCTTGTCTCTTTATAATGTTCAGTTTTAATGCATTTGTTCCTGCTTTAAAGATTACTAAATTATTGATGCTGATACATTGTCATATAATTGTTCTTTAATTCTTTTCTTCCACTTTCCCACTTTCTATATAATTCTAATCTTACTTTACCCTCTAAATTTTATTTCCAATTTACAGTGTCCCACTTTGTTTTTTTTCCTCATTTTATTTTTGAATTTGTCATTCTTCGTATTCCTTATATCCAGGTTTAATTCTTGCAGGTACTTTGTTGGTTATTTCTACCATTTCCTCCTTTCTTGTAGTCTACGGTTATTGTTTTCAGAATATCTTATTTTCCCATTCAGGGTACTACACTTGTACCGTAACTTCCCATCTATCACCTTTGTTTGCGTGGAAGATGCTCATATCTCCCCTTAATGTAGTATTTGCTATATAGTATCACACTTGAAAGGGATTTTTACATAGGAAAAATCTATTTTTGGGCGAGATGGCCATGTCGACCAGATGGAAGTTCACTTCAGCTGCTTCCTACTGTATAATATTTCTGCGAGTGATATTACAAGAGAATTACTGTCGGGTATCTAGGGGTTCCAACCCCGTCCTGGGACCTCACTCCCTTTGAGGCTTCCTACCGAGGCATAGGTAATTCTCTGGCACATTTCCGTCAGGACGACATGCCTCGAGCCCAAAAAACCGCTTTTGACTTAGGAAAAATCTATTTTTGGGTGAGATAGCCACGTCGTCCTGATAGCCCACCCGTTACGTTGCCCCTCCGCGATGCCTCTTCTCACGGCAGTTGCGCTAATGTGTGGAATGAGTTTATTGGGGACGAGTGGTACTATGAAGGGAGAGGATATGTAACAGCTCCTCACCTTAGATTCCTAGACTGGGTTAAGTCTGTTTGGGGTGCAGATATCTATGGTTATCTAATGATACGTCCCTGATTATACACATCTTAGGATAGTCGTCCCGGGGGTTAGAACCCTGTGATACCTGAGGGTAATTCTCTTGTAATATCACTCATAGAAATATCATACGGTAGGATGCTGCCTAAAGGAACCACTGAATATTGTTAAATCTTCAAAAGGTGCAGGATTTGCAGTTAGACCCCATTAAAATATCAATTTTTCTTCCCTAATAATTCTTATGTTTTCACAGCAATATGATAAGCCATTTTTTTCTTTCCGTAAATTATATGCAATGGTGAAAAATGTTGAAATATTTTGGATTACTGCTCATTTAGGACATGTCTTAGGCCTTTGTCCTACAGTGAACTAGAAATGGCTGCATTGGTTATTGTAAAGGAAATGAAGAGGGTAATGAGGCGCTCAGAAGTGTGCCTACAATAACCAGTCCGGGTCGCATGTAGAGTTGGACACAGGGCACTGGAATTCCTGGTTCACCTCACTGACTAAGTACACTCTGTCACACCTTCACTGTGCGAGCAAGTTCTTTATATAAGTCCCACCCACTTCCTCGGCCATCTACTGTATACCTACTCCATCTGTTTGGTTACTTACCGCATTTTAAGGGGTATGACAGGACAGGAATAACTGGGTCCCACTGTACATATTCAGATTAGCAATTTTGTATAATTTCTAAGTCATTATCATCGATAAATATCAAAATATAAGGAATAATGAATTGGACAAAGAAATAAAAACAAATCACGTTAGACTACAATTCATTACGTTCCAGGATATATTTAATCAACGATCCACATAACTCAACACCTTTATGTAAACCTCCGGTGATCGGCGAAGCTCCAAACACTTAAAATTACTCTAAATTCTCTGTGAAGCAGGAGCTAAAAATTACACACTGTAAAGAATAAATACTCAACTTTCCAGAGGCAGAAGTAGTTGGAGATTGCATGATAAATCCTCATATATCGAACACAAACGTTACAGCAACAGGGAAAACCACCGTGCGAAACTGCTACGAAAATAGGAATAAGCGCCATCTAGATACTCAATAGTAGTACGGGAGGAAGGGTAACCTTGATAACGGCTCCCCTTCTATTTTGGCCACTTTTCCCCCCTCGAAGCGTAAACGCTATTCGGGGTGAAGATTGCTATGTGTCGTATCAAGATATACGTCCCCTGATATTATGCGATATCCTTAAGAAAAATTTTAAGGATATTCGCGCCAGGAGTTAGAATTCTGGAGACCTAAAGGTTAATTCTCTGGGAATATCACTGCAACCAAATATCCCTTAGAAAGCTACCAATAGGAACCTTCCATCAGGACGACAGGGCTATCTCACCCAAAAATATATTTTTTGCATCGCTCAAAATCCGTTTATTACGATAAATCTTTTGGGTCACCCCTGGAAGTGATAGGTAAGGCTGTTGTTTAATCTTTATTATGATAAATCTTTTGGGTCACCCCTGGAAGTTCTAGGTAAGGCTGTTTAATCTTTATTATGATAAATCTTTTGGGTCACCCCTGGAAGTGCATCAAACTGAACTGGATCTACTAACAGATATAATGTAAATCTATATAAATACATTACAGTAGTTCAAAGGCTGACGCACTTTGCCTCAGGTTGCTTTTCAATTCACCTTGCGTCTAAAAGCCATAAGATAATCAAACAGGCCTGGAACTACGCGATGACGTTGTCGTTCACACACACACACACAGCACAAACCTGAAAAGGAAACTTACTAAATTTCTATACCCAAATATATACATAAACAAAGAATGTTTATATATATATTAAGTGTAAGAAAAAGTAAGTAATAAGTAAAGACAAAACATTAATGGCTGCCAAGCGAGGGTGAGAGCAGACACATCTGCCCATCACCCGAGCCAAAAGCGAAGTGAATCAGTTCACCGGTGTGTGAGGGGGGAGGGGTAGCTAACTACCCCTCCCCTACCCCCTCGCTAACTAGCGAGGGGTAGTTAACCCTCGTTAAAAGTCTAATGGCTCGCCATTTCAGCTACGCCGAAAGTAATACCCCATGTAAATAGCGTGGTTTGTATTTCGGTTACGGAACAAACTATATTTATATGGCATTTTCTGAGCACTTTATCCTAATTCATTAGGTCCTGAACTTACAAACTAAATTGGCTCCAAGAAGCTACTTGTTAAGTAGAATTTGGTTTTCCATCTGTAAATGTCAACAAATAGTCAGGTTTCAAATGAAATAGATGTAAGGTTATTATAAATATTTTGCTTTTTGTATTAAATGATAAAATACTGTTTTATTACAATATTTCTTGATCTTATCTTTGTTAATTTCAGTTGCATTTGTTTGTATCTGAATGTTTGAAAGTTGAGAACTTGAGAACCTTCTGTATATAATATGTGGATGAGTATAAAAATAATTTTATTCCTGTATAGAAAGAAACGACAAAAATAAGGAGACATCTATTAAATGCATAAATGAACAATGCTGAATCTTGCAAAATTAACTGATTTCATCTTGGGAGTCAAAAAAAAAAAAAAAAAAAGACTATTATTTAGGTGTCCATTAGTTTAAAGATAACAGAAAACTTTTTCTTATAACAAATGTGGTAGATATGAACTAAAAGCAACTAACATTTTCTTTTTCATGTTGAGATTCAAAATAAAACAACAAGCAACGTTTATATTTATTTACCTCTTGGAGGGATAAAGACAATGTTAGCCCAATGCAATTTCTAAGGCAAAAAATCTTTTTCCTATTCAACAGTGTTCACCAAGTTGATTTTCATTTTCGTAGTCCTGAAGAGACAGTATTCTTTAACCTTTGGCACAGTATTACGAGAAGGTGTACGTATATTTTTGGATATTATTGGCATTACAGTACTGTCCATTCATTTGTTAAGCGTACCTCAGGCAAATATAGGATTTGGACAATAACTGGTAACTTAATAAATGCAAACTAAAAGACAACTTCATAAAACGCAAACAAAAAACCAAATTAATTTTCCATATATTCTGTAGCACCAAAACTCCTAATCTTACCCTCATCATCACTTCATTCTTAACCTATTTATATGCAGTCATAAAACTACTGCTTATAGAATCGTTAGCAGTATAAAAAGTCATCTCATTTTCTTCCTCTTCATTCCCCGTAGCGACCTCCGGTTCGTCGACATCAGTAAGACCAGCGACGTCTCAATCTGTATCCTCCTCCATTTGTTCAGGGTTTTCCTGATCTGAGGATTCATCCGAGGTTTCTGTAAGATTTGCTTCGCTCCTGTTAAAAGAGTTCAAGCTTCCCTGATGTTTTGCAGACTTCATTTTCTTTAGCTTTTCTTTCAAACCTTCCAAGACAGATTCTACTCTCGATATGAGACGCTCTAGTTTTTCTTCCTCCTCATTACGACCTTGGGGAAGGTTTTCTACTCTGGTATACTCGGCAGCACAATCCCCGGTATACCTACCAAAGTTGAGTGGGTGATAATAAAAATCATCCACGACCGTTTTTCTTGAGTTCACCGTTATTTCAAACGACTTGCAAGCAGCGCCAGGGATCTGCAAAAACTTTTCTCTGTCAAAGTTTCTCACATTCTCTCTCAAAACATTTAAATTAGCGACAACCTCAGATTCCTCACTGGTATCCGAGACTCCCGTATGTACTCCCTGTATATTCAAGGGATGAAAGGGAGCAAAAGGAGGCATCGGATACTCTTTACCATTGATGGTCAGCATTGGTGAGCGCACATTTCTGGTTTCAAACTCGTTTTCTACGGGGACACGCTGAGAAACGGACTCATCTGAGGAGCCAAAACTATCTTCGATGTTCGTTTCCGCAGGAGAATGAAGCCTTAAATTTCCATGAGAATCATCATCTGTCTTTTTGCAAGTCTTGTCAACTCCATGAGAATAATTGGTTGGCGATTTATCTTTTCTTTGTAGACGTCTGTCCTTTCCTGAACGTAATGCCATCTTTCTACTACTGACAGACCTTGCTTTGTTTACTGTGGAACTTTCGTTGTCACATTTCACACTCAAGTCAAGTTTGCTCTCTCCATCTGAACGTAATGTCATCTTTCTACTACTGACAGACCTTGCTTTGTTTACTGTGGAACTTTTGTTGTCACATTTCACACTCAAGTCAAGTTTGCTCTCTCCATTTGGCCATTCCACTCCGCTAACATACACATAGTTTCGCTTAATGACCACTTTGGGAAATTCACTCTCTTCTTTGCTTGTATCCGGAAAACTAACTCCAACACTAGTCTTCGGCCTACATCCCAATGATGAACTTCTACTGCGGGACCTAGTGACTCTGGGGGAGGGAGGAGTGTGTGCAGGCCCTCTGCCCTTCATGTTCTCAGCCCAAAGAAAATCTGGGGTAGATGAACTTTCTGAAAGAATTGTCTTCGCAGCATTGCTGTCGTCGATGGTAGTCGAAGAAGGCAGTCTCTTCAGCGTCAAAGATCGAACGACCGCCTCGACAGACTCTCTCGTGAACTTTGCCTTTCCGTCGACGTTGCGTAGACTTTTGATGAGCACGCTATAGGCTCCCACTCCATGTTTCAGGAGGCGGCGGCAGTGATCTTGATCCATAGCAAGCTGCAATTGAATACAATATGAGTAGTGTTTCATATACATTGTCAATCTTAACAACTAAATGATTGAATTCTGTTAACCCTTTTACCTCCAATGGACGTATTAGTATGTTTCACAAAACTCATCTCTTAACCCCCATGGACGTACCGGTACGTCCTTGCAAAAAATTGCTATTTACATTTTTTTGCTTTTTTTTGATAACTTTATGAGAAACTTCAGGCATTTTCCAAAATAATGAGACCAACCTGACCTCTCTATGACGAAAATTAAGGCTGTCAGCGCAATTTAAGAAAAATATATTGCAAAACGTGCTTGAAAAAGAAAAACCCCCAGGGGGTTAAGGGTTGGAAGGTTCCAAATAGCGTTGGGGGTAAAAGGGTTAAACGGATAATATTTTACAAGGAAGACCGACTGAAAAGTAGTCACAAAACAGAATTAACTAACGTTAGACAATGCAAACAGTTCGAAACTTTAAACTTTGAAGGGGGTAAAATAGAAATCGCCTAAAGTCACACATATTCAACTTAGAACTTACTTAATTCCATCATTCCTTGTGATTTTATTTGTCATGAAAGTTAATTTTGATCTAAGTTTTGAACACTGTTGATGCAGCGGACTGGAATTAAATTTCTTTGTAAATACTTAAAAGCTTATATACATTTTCTTATTCCTTTTGCACAAGGATAAAATTACAGAATTTCCTTTATACATCATACATATACCAAGGCACTTCCCCAAGTTTTGGGGGGTAGCCGACATCAACAAATGAAACAAAAACAAAAAAGGGGACCTATACTCTCTACGTTCCTCCCAGTTCCTCAGGGCTCCAATAAGGAAAGCATTGATGTACGTAAAAAAAATTAGGAAATGAAGAAAATAAAAATGTTTACAAATAATAAAACAATGAAGGTAGCAAGGTAAAAACAAACATGAAATAGATGAACTAAGAATTGACATGAAAATGAACCTACTAAGAAAAGTTTGTTGGGAATATCATTGCAAATTTTGGTCATGGACACTAGAAGACTTCAAGAATTAACTGCATGTACACTATTACATGGTTAATGGTGATAGTATAGAAGAATAAAAGAATTAAAACATAGCATTAAGAGACAAGGCAAGATTACTTGAAAAGTCTCAATATATATGACAATGTCTTCGAAAATTGTATTTTTCCTAATATACAAACCACGAACTACTCTCTCTTGGGTTATCTGGGGGCTTCAGCTCTCCCACGACCAGAAATCCCCCCCCCCCACACACACACAAATCTGCCAACCACCCTTCCAGTACAACCTCCTCTATTGACCCACAATGCACCTAGAAGGACCTCTCAGGATCACGCATACCTAGGACAGCTTAACCCTTTTACCCCCAGGCTCTTTGGAAATTTCCAACCCTTAACCCCCAGGGGGTTAATTTTTCCCCAGCACATTTTGCAGTATATTTTTTTTAAATTGCTCTAACAGCTTTAATTTTTGTCATAGAGAGGTCAGGTTGGTCTCAATCTCTTGGAAAATGCCTGAATTTTTTCAAAAAATTATCAAAAATATGAAAAAAAAAATTTTATAGCATTTTTTTGCAAGGACGTACCGGTACGTCCATGGGGGTAAAGGGATGAGTTTTGTGAAACATACCAGTACGTCCTTTGGGGGTAAAAGGGTTAACTAACCCCATTCCAGTCTGAAGAAAACTACCGATCTCGACTCCTACCGAGAGGGGTTTCCGTGAGGAAGGCAGGATGGGTAGTAACCCGAGAGTAGTTCGTGGTAAGTTAGGAAAAGTACAATTTTAAAAGAAATTGTCATTTGTTCCAACACGACACTTACCACGAACTACACTCTCTTAGGAGACTTAGACTTAGGAGGAGGGGAAATGGACCCAGGTAGGAGAGGTGCACCTGGAGGTCGAGGAGAGGGGGGGGGGGGGTATTGGGAAAATCACTCTTACAACAATACCAGAGAACCACAGATAAGACAATGGAACAATCACCCAGCCAACATCATCTTGATCCAAAGGTAGCTGCCCTATAAACATGCGGGGTTGGGGGTTTTCTTGAAACCCCCCCCCCCGTTTATAGATTTGAGACACTCTACTGCTCCCCGTTCGGCATAAAGTAGGTAATGTATAGAAACAGTTAGATCCCTTCCCGAGACCTGAGAGAACAGTCTTTGCCACGTTCAATAGCTACTCTGTATCAAAATTTACAGTCACATATCCACGAGAGCAACTTCGTGCGAGTGAGACTCTTTGAAGCGCCCTACGCTTTGGGACTTCTAAAAGATGGTAAAAGCTTCATTTTACACAGAGCAGAGAAATGTTTTTTTTTATATTGAAATGTAGATACCGTAGTTGAAACAAAAACACGAAAGTAATAAGCCGCTTGAATAAAAGGAGAAACAAACAGTTATCCAAATATCAAATGAACTACGAATGATGTCGTTAACTGCTAAAAATTTGCAATACCATACCAAAGACCCTTGACCTTTTCCTTGCACTGGACGACTGACCTATTTGTATAGGACTGAACTACATAGAAACTGAGTCTCTACTAGGGGAATGGGCCTTCTATTATCATTATTATTATTACTTGCTAAGCTACAACCCTAGTTGGAAAAGCAGGATGCTATAAGCCCAGGGGCCCAAACAGGGAAAATAGCTCAAGGAATAGGAACAAGGAAAAATTAAATATTCTAAGAACAGCAACATTTAAAAAAATATTTCAATATAAATTATAAAAAACTTTAACAAAACAAGAGAGAAATTGAGATAGAATAGTGTGCCCCAGTGTATCCTCAAGCAAGAGAACTCTAATCCAAGACAGTAGAAGACCATGGTGCAGAGGCTATAGCATTACCCATGACTAGAAAACAATGGTTTGATTTTGGAGTGTCCTCCTAGAAGAACTGCTTACCATAGCTAGAGTCTCTTCTACCTTTAACAAGACGAAAGTAACCACTGAACAAATACAGTGCAGTAGTTAACCCCTAGGGTGAAGGGGAATTGTTTGGTAATCTCAGTGTTGTCAGGTGTACGAGGACAGAGGAGAATATGTAAAGAATAGGCCAGACTATTCGGTGTATGTGTAGGCAAGGGAAAGTGAACCGTAACCAGAGAGAAGGATCCAATGTAGTATTGTCTGGTCAGTCAAAGGGGCCCATAACTCTCTAGCGGTAGTACCTCAACGGGTGGCTGGTGCCCTGGCCATTCTACTACTGACCATCAACTAGGATACTGACCTGCCAAGGATTTGAGAAATGAAGAGGTACCGTATTTCCCGCGGTACGAGACACTACAAGCGGTAGGATGCAACCTACAGTATATTCATCCAAATAATTTTTGGAAAATAAGAAATTGAGTATTTCCCAACCTATCGTAGCAGCAATTCCTAGTCAGCGATTTTCGTGTGGTTTTCCGTCTGGCACGGTAAATTTTTATATTTTGCTATATATTCATATTAAAAAAAACACCAAACTAATCTTAGCTGATACCACAGTAACAATGTTTCCAAGTGTTTGTTCACATAAAAGCAGTGTTGCCAAATGATCGTGATGAAATTTCGGCGGAGAAGTAAAATTCCAGCAATATTTCCTTAATTCCTCATGTACACATTTCATACTAAATTATTGATCAAATAAAAAATAATCTAGAATTTCACAAGGCAAAGAGTTGAGGAAAGACAGGAAAGCCTACCTATAAAAAAAAACCTAAGCATCTGATCAGCGCCATCTATTGCCGACACACAGAACTAACTGGCTAAAAAACTGTACAGGATTTGGTATTTCAGAGGGTTCATAAATTATTTTACTGTAACAGTTACCCAATAATTGGTCTATTATTATTCATCTAGTGATTTTCCATATACTTGTATTAAATCGTGTTGATCATTAGACCACCTATATTCTTTTTTCAAATTTATTTAGTTTGTTGCCTGTTCATTTACTTTCTCATTATTATTATTATAATTAATATTACTTGCTACAACCCTAGTTGGAAAAGCAGGATGCTATAAGCCCAGGGGCTCCAACAGGGAAAATAGCCCAGTGAGGAAAGGAAGAAGGGAAAAATAAAATATTCAAAGAAGAGTAACATCATTAAAATAAATATATCCTATATAAACTTTAACAAAAAAGAGGAAGAGAAATTAGATAGAATAGTATGCCCGAGTGTACCCTCAAGCAAGAGAACTCTAACCCAAGACAGTGGAAGACCATGGTACAGAGGCTATGGCACTACCCACGACTAGAGAATAATAGGTTTGATTTAGGAGTGTCCTTCTCCTAGAAGAGCTGAGGACTCCCTTCCTTTACACAAGATGAGTTAATACGAAACTTAATATGTACATGTAATATCTATTAACCCTTTTACCCCCAAAGGACGTACTGGTACGTTTCACAAACCCATCCCTTTACCCCATGGACGTACCGGTACGTCCTTGCAAAAAAATGCTATAAAATTTTTTTTTTTTCATATTTTTGATAGTTTTTTGAGAAAATTCAGGCATTTTCCTAGAGAATGAGACCAACCTGACTTCTCTAAGACAAAAGTTAAGGCTGTTAGAGCAATTCTTAAAAAATATACTGCAAAATGTGCTGGGAATAAAATAACCCCCTGGGGGTTAAGGGTTGGAAATTTCCAAAGAGCCTGGCGGTAAAAGGGTTAATATCATTAAACACCCGACTGCATATATCACCTTTAGAATATGGTTAATCGTAAGACTTTACACATCTAGAAAATGCAAGTTAAAAGTTAGGCTGTGTGTTTAATGTATATACAGTATAATATTGCAAATGCTGTATAACTTACAGAATGTGAAAAACACACAGCCGAAATAGGACCTGTGCACCTGAGACTAAACTATAGGTAGGAAAATTAGTGGTGGGTGGTCTAATATTGTCTTAGGCTTGTTAACCCTTTTACCCCCAGGCTATTTGGAAATTTCCAACCCTTAACCCCCAGGGGTTATTTTTTTTCCAGAACATTTTGCAGTATATTTTTTTTAAATTGCTCTAACAGCCTTAATTTTTGTCATAGAGAGGTCAGGTTGGTCTCATTCTCTTGGAAAATGCCTGAATTTTCTCCAAAAATTATCAAAAATATGAAAAAAAAAATTTATAGCATTTTTTTGCAAGGACGTACTGGTACGTCCATGGGGGTAAAAGGATGAGTTTTGTGAAACGTACCAGTACGTCCTTTGGGAGTAAAAGGGTTAACAGCCATATTTTTCTCATACCATATAGAGATATGGTTAGAGAAGATACTCTAATTTTTCTGTATTTAATGTGACGTTTGTTTCTAGAGGTACGGGTTTGTGCTTACATTAGTAAAATAAGGGCATCTGGAAGTGGCCTTATCCTCTATTACGTCCTGTTTCAATGTATAATCTCAGACATTGATGAAGTACAAATGTACTGTAAGTTAGAATCATCTATACCAGTGGTTCCCAAACTGGGGGGCGTGAGGACAATACAAGGGGGGCGTGAAGTCATCTGCTCGAAATTACTTATTTAAATGAATAAAATCATTAAAAGAACAAATCTGTCATTACATACATGCAAAGTATAATTATAGCAGTCACTCCAACCCGTTTTCTATTAAGCTAGTTCTCTTTATACGTTAAAATTGCAACTCAATTTTGCCAATTTGGTAATGTTCAAATTTATTTTCGCTCACTTAACCAAATGCTTCGTTTTTAGTTACTGGAACGTACTATTACTTGTATGAGTGGCTTTCATTATTAAAATGTAATACAAATAGAAATCTGTTTTCCTGTACAATGCTAAGAAATAAATGTAATAATCATTTCATATATAAAAAAAGAGTGGGGGCGTACGGGTCTACTGGAAGCAAAAAGGGGGCGTCAGGTAAGATAGTTTGGGAACCACTGATCTACACATTCAATATACACCATTAATTGATAGTTTATACTTGAGGGGCAATATATTCAACATAGGCTTCTTGTTTTACATATGGCGTCGACATTGCTACAATTGTTATCAGGACTTTAGCTAGCCTTACTAGATTGCCAGATCCCAAATTCCCCCCCCCCCCCCCCCCCCGAAGGATGGAAATACATAATCGTGAGCTTAAATGGAAATATAAAAACCATGAGTATGTTTTTTCAATGCTAGATTTTTTTTCATAGTGTAGCCTGATAAAAAACACCCATCACAGTTTGAAAAGAACACTGGTGAAATATTTCCATCTGGCAGCACAGACTCGAGCAAGCAAGTAGCGGATGACATGCGTTCATTATATCAGCGCCAACTGTTGCCGACGCGACCTATTAAGGCGGGCAAATGGTCGCAGAAATTCAAGCATCGTTCCTGTCTTCCCTGTACTGCTGCTAAGAGGAATATTTTTTCTGTGGTTTGTGTGACTAGGTCTATAGTCTATTTCTTTTAGCGATGCATATTTGCACAGACTCGCAGCATTGCTCTTTTAGCTCTGAAAAGTTTCTGGATCGCTGATAGGTTGGACAAGATAATTCTAACCAATCAGCGATCAGGAAACTTTTCCGAGCTAAAAGGGCACCGCCGCGAGTCAGTGCAAATATGCATCGGTAACTTGGTAACACTGTGTGACTCAGCAGTGAGATGTTTTTTCAATTTTCTATTCAGCAACAACTATCTCTATTTTAAAGAACCCATGCAACAAAGTCATCGCCATATTATTGCTTTATTACAAATAAGTAGGGGATTCAGCGTTATGAAGCTTCATCTGTGGTGGATAACTGGGGAGGGTGGGCTTTGGCACCCTGGCAGTACCAGCTGAACTCGGTAGAGTCCCTTGTTAGGCTGGGAGGAACGTAGAGAGTAGAGGTCCCCTTTTTTGTTTTTGTTTCATTTGTTGATGTCGGCTACCCCCCAAAATTGGGGGAAGTGCCTTGGTATATGTATGTACGTATTACAAATTAACAAAATATGAGAAAATATAAAAATGACAAATTTATATTTTTCCTAGTATACAAACCTGGAGCTATTTATAGGGTATTCTTTCAGCTACGCCAAAAATATACCCCATAAATAGCGGAGGGTTTGCATCTACGCCGGAACAAATACTGCGACAAAAAGTAATACATCGTAGCGGCGTCTGCTTGGATACCACTAGTTGGCATTTAAAAAAAAAAAAAAAAAAAAAAAAAGTATCTTGTTGCCATGATTAATTAAAAAAGTACATTCAAAATAAGTTTATTACATCGTCACCCTCATAAACTAACTGCCTAAAGTCATTTTCTCCACTTGTTGGGAAATAAAAAAAACCTCATTTCCTAATTCTTTATATTATTGTATTGAGCTTCAATTAACAAATCCTAATTCACAAATTCTTCTATTAAAAATTTGTGAATTGAAGCTCAAGACAATGATATAAAGAATTAGGAAATGAGAAGGTTTTTTTTTTATTTCCCCAACAAGTGGAGAAAATGACTTAGGCAGTTAGTTTATGAGGGTGACGACATATGAATGATGATTGTAGGCTTATATTTTACGTCAGGTGTGTGTGTATGTGTCATTGCTGAGGTGTTTGAGAGTTGTCAAACGACCCTATACAACTTTATCTTAGTGTTAAGATAACACTAAGAGAAAAAAAGCGAGTCTTATGACATGGAAAATACGGTACTTCATATATGCATCTCAAACACCGGTCCTTTTCAGTGTGGAAAATATAGTAAAGGATATTAGACAGCATACAGTACCGAGCTTCAGATATACAGTAACGGGTTTGTACTTTTAACCCTTTTACCCCCAGGCTCTTTGGAAATTTCCAACCCTTAACCCCCAATGGGTTATTTTTTTCCCAGCACATTTTGCAGTATATTTTTTTTAAATTGCTCTAACAGCCTTAATTTTTGTCATAGAGAGGTCAGGTTGGTCTCATTCTCTTGGAAAATGCCTGAATTTTTTCAAAAAAATTATCAAAAATATGAAAAAAAAAAATTTTATGCATTTTTTTGCAAGGACGTACCGGTACGTCCAAGGGGGTAAAGGGATGGCTTTTGTGAAACGTACCAGTACGTCCTTTGGGGGTAAAAGGGTTAACGTAATTAGTTCTTTCAAAATATGCAAGAAACAAGTACTGTATTGCTTTGCTTTTCACAAGACATGCAAGGACTAATATCTACAATGGAACTCACCTTATCCAAGGCTGTATTGGGAAAGACTTGCTGCAACAACGCGAGAAGCTTCGGCACTTTGGTCTGCAGGCGCCCCTTCAACTCGGCAAGCAGTTGATCGCTGAGAATCAGACAACATCGGCTCCAGGAGAAGTCTCGCCGGATGATGTCGTGCGCGTCATTAATGTAGGTTTTTAACTGTGTCTTGAAAAAATCATCCTGTAAAATAAAATAAAATTAAATTAGCAAGAAAATACTATGCTAGTCAGTGGCTCCACCTGAAATTTGTAAACTGGTATTAAAATAAACGTACGTAAACATCATCTTAACCCTTTTACCCCCAAAAGGACATACTGGTACGTTTCACAAAACTCATCCCTTTACCCCCATGGACGTACCAGTACGTCCTTGCAAAAAAATGCTATAAAAATTTTTTTTTCATATTTTTGGTAATTTTTTGAGAAAATTCAGGCCTTTTCAAAGAGAATGAGACCAACCTGACCTCTCTCTGACAAAAATTAAGACTGTTAGAGCAATTTAAAAAACATATACTGCAAAATGTGCTGGGGAAAAAATAACCCCTTGGGGGTTAAGGATTGGAAATTTCCAGAGAGCCTGGGGGGTAAAAGGGTTAACTATATTATCTTGAAATGGTGAATCATATTTAGTGACATAAACAATAATCATTGTGAAAAGTTTAGCAATACATAAGCTGGTTAAATCAAATTTTTATGAATTATAATCATCATTAATAATAAGGGATTTTGACGAAGGAAAAATATTTCTGGGAGAGGATCCTGTGTCGCCCAGTGAAATGCTCCTCTAGCACCATTTCTAAGGCATGGTTATTGCTGAATATACCAGAGAAAAAAAAAAGAAGAGATGCATGGAATGCCAGGAATAAACCTAACTCGCTCACTCATTGAGTGTCGGTATAGAAAACTGCGGCGTGATTGAACCCCGACCATAGATCCCTCAACAATTAGACCTCTCCTTCATCAACATCTCTCCACCCTCTCTACCCCTACATCTCCCCACCCCCCTCAGCACTTGCGTTTGTCAGACGTGTTTTGTTTTGCTCCGTGTTGTTTTGTGTTTTTTTGGAAGATGTCCGACGTTTTAGAGATCCCTGCTCCCAAGTTGAGTACAGTGATGCCTCAGCATACGAAAGTAATCCGTTCAGGATATGGTTTCGTATGCTGATTTTTTCGTATCCTGAGTCGCGTTTTACATGTAAATAGCCTAATCCGTTCCAAGCCTTACGAAAAGACACCTTTTCTTTCATAAACACGCTAAACTGTAGTAATAAACATGCTATGCAGCCATTTCTATCATTCAATAATTAACCCAACCGTTAAAAACAGCCTAATCCATTCCAGAAACCACCATGAGATTATTCAATAATTTAGTTATAGCCTAGTTATCCCCTCCAAGCCCTAAGAAAACGGTCCGTTTTCTTTACTACTGCAAAAATGTTACGGTACTGTATGTAAAGCATTTGGATCAGTGAAGGTGTATTGTTACCTGTACACCTAAATTAAGGGTTGATACCCTGAAAAAAAAGGTACTGTACTCTCGGCGACGAGTTGGGATCTCGCAAGCTTTTCGTATCCTGAAAATTTTTTCGTATACTGGGGCATAAAAATATTTGTATCGCTTTTCGTACCCTGAATTTTTCGTAAGCAGAAACTTTCGTATCAAGAGGTATCACTGTATTATATTTGTCTGTTTGGGCTTTCTAAGTGGTGACACTTATCATTCTTAACCGTGTTTGGTGTTTTGTTTTCGCTGCTGCTTGTTCCCACCAGTGAGGAAAATTCAAAAGATTTACTTTACTTGTGATTTTCACAAGCAGTGGCACCACAGTATATCGATTCACATTTTCTTCCAACTGCTCTGAAATTAGTCTATAATTTTCTAGGAAAATCACACATTTCTAAAGTAATTTGTATTTTTCCTAATTATACAAACCTCAGTGGCCACTTTCCTCTTGGTAAGGGTAGAAGACATTTTAGCTATGGTAAGCAGCTCTTCTAGGAGAAGGGCTATCCAAAATCAAAACCATTGTTCTCTAGTCTCGGGTAGTGCCATAGCCTCTGTACCATTGTCTTCTGCTGTCTTGGGTTAGAGTTCTCTTGCTTGAGGGTACACTCTGGCACATTAACAAAACAAGAGGAAGAGAAATTAGATAGAAAAAAGTTTTTGTTTATACTGTATAAGAAATATTTATTCTAAAGTTATTACTGTTCTTTGTCGATGTCTCAGAGGATGTAGATACAGGAGAGGAGGTTCCCAGCCCCCTCGTCCCGTCCCTGCTGCTGCTTCCTCCGATGCCTTAGATGACCGCGGAGGTAGCAGCAGTAGGGGATTCAGCATTATGAAGTTTCATCTGTGGTGGATAACGGGGGAGGGTGGGCTGTGGCACCCTAGCAGTACCAGCTGAACTCGGTTGAGTCCCTTGTTAGGCTGGGAGGAGCGTAGAGAGTAGAGGTCCCCTTTTTTGTTTTTGTTTCATTTGTTGATGTCGGCTACCCCCCAAAATTGGGGGAAGTGCCTTGGTATACATATGTATGTATTACTGTTCTTAAAATATTCTATTTTTCCTCGTTTCCTTTCCGTACTGGGAGGTTTTCCCTGTTGGGGTCCCTGAGTTTATAGCATCCTGCTTTTCCAAAATAATAATAATGACGACTTTACAAACCTGTAATGACCACTAAGAATTTAATCAATTTACATTCAATGTGTTGGCTAATCAGCTGACAAAAAAAAAGAAAAAAAAGTATCTTGTTGCCATGATTAATTAAAAAAGTACATTCAAAATAAGTTTATTTATTACATATGAAATAAGGACAAGGATAACACGTGAGAACACAAGGGAAGGATAAGGTAACCACACGGGGACACAAAGGGATAGCACAGGGATACCACGTGGGAACCACGCGGGACACAAAGGAGTCTGGGACATAAAGAGTCGCACTGAGATAAGGAGAGCGTCAAGATGATATCGCGCCGCGACCAGAGAACTTACTGAGGACCGAGACCCAAGCTAGCAGGCTGCCTGACACGGGCCTAGCCTCAGGGCACGTATCCTACCACCTGAGGTTAGACCTCACAGAAAACGGAAGTAGGGTAAACTACACAAAACTCTGGTCGGATGAGAGGAGATTCCAGGTAACTCCTAAGAAAGTAGTTCGAGGTAAGTTTCCGTGTTGGAACAAAGTTGAAATAAAAGATGTGGACAGATAAAAGCTAGACGAGTAATAAAAAAAGTTACGTAAGGACCTACTAATACAAGTAACAAATATACGTTACTTTTACCATGCAAATAGATAAGAGTAAAAGCGAAATACAATACCAGAAGATCCTCAACTTACATTCATAGAAACAAACACATATCCAACTGATATAAATCTCGGATATTGTATCAAAAGTTCATAATGAAATACAGTATCATAATTCAATGAAGTAATCAAGATGACCTTTGCCAAATGAAACTGGACTACTGTATTTGTACGCATGCAGGTCAGCCGATGCCTAACCTACAACAAAATTCAACAAAATCTGACGTACAAACAGCTTCTCATACATACATACATATACCAAGGCACTTCCCCAATTTTGGGGGGTAGCCGACATCAAATGAAACAAAAACAAAAAGGGGGCCTATACTCTCTACGTTCCTCCCAGCCTGACAAGGGACTCAACCGAGTTCAGCTGGTACTGCTAGGGTGCCACAGCCCACCCTCCCCCGTTATCCACCACAGACGAAGCTTCATAACGCTGAATCCCCTACTGCTGCTACCTCCGCGGTCATCTAAGGCACCGGAGGCAGCAGCAGGGCCTACCGGAACTGCGTCACAATCGCTCGCCATTCATTCCTATTTCTAGCACGCTCTCTTGCCTCTCTCACGTCTATCCTTCTATCACCCAGAGCTTCCTTCACTCCATCCATCCACCCAAACCTTGGCCTTCCTCTTGTGGCTTCTCGGAACCTACTAAGTTTGCAAGCCGAGGATTTTCTGTAAATATTTCTACAATTTGCCCCCAAAATACCTTAAAACTAAGCCTCAGATTACCAAAATACCTTAAAACTAAGCCTCAGATTACCAAAATACCTTAAAACTAAGCCTCAGATTACCAAAATACCTTAAGACTAAGCCTCAGATTACCAAAATACCTTAAGACTAAGCCTCAGATTACCAAAATACCTTAAAACTAAGACTCAGATAACAATATTCTTTAATTATTTCAATACCTTCTAATTTATCTACAAAACAGTATACGAAGTGAAACTCACATAAAGATGAAAATCTGTCTTAATCTGCTCCCAGTTGAAGACGGGGAACCAGTTCAAGATTTCATTGGAAGGACACTTTTTCCGGTGTAAATTCTGTGGAAAACAAAAATGTAGTAACAGCATTAGAGAGAGAAGCATCTTTGCTAAGGATATGTTTGTATTTGTATCTTTAAGATTGATAAAGTAAAGAACAGATGCTGAGTGCATTGACCATAATTAGGTAAAAATAAAACCAAAAAGCATCACAAATTTTAAGCATTTTTGTACTTTTCCTAACCATACAAACATGAATTCTTCATGGGAGCGTGACTTCCGCAAAGCTGGTACGGTCGTTTCAACTTTTAACGAGGTCATAGGTAGTAGGTTGGCCAGGGTACCAGCCGCCTGTTGAAATACTACCGCTAGAGAGTTATGGGGGTCCTTTGACTGGCCAGACAGTAGTACATTGGATCTTTCTCTCTGGTTACGGTTCTTTCCCTTTGCCTACACATACGCTGAATAGTCTGGCATATTCTCTACAGATTCTCCTCTGTCCTCATACAATTTACAACACTGAGATTACTAAACAATTCTTCTTTGCTCAAGGGGTTAACTACTGCACTGTATTTGTTCAGTGGCTACTTTCCTCTTGGTAAGGGTAGAAGAGACTCTCTAGCTATGGTAAGCAGCTCTTCTAGGAGAGGGACACTCCAAAATAAAACCATTGTTCTCTAGTCTTGGGTAGTGCCATAGCCTCTGTACCATGGTGTTCCACTGTCTTGGGTTAAAGTTCTCTTGCTCGAGGGTACACTCGGCCACACTGTTCTATCTAGTTTCTCTTCCTTTTGTTTTGTTAAAATTTTTATAGCTTATATCGGAAATATTTATTTTAATGTTCTTATTCTTCTTAAGATATTTTATTTTTCCTTGTTTCCTATCCTCACTGGGCTATTTTCCCTGTTGTAGCTTAGAAAATAATAATAATAATAATAATAATAATAATGATAATAATAATAATACTGTAGTGGTAGGTACCTGATTGCAGGTGTGCCGAGCCCTCCAACCAAGCGTGACTTAAAGGTCTTAGGTTTTCATGGTTCGGAAAAATCATAAACCGGTTATATAGAACTAACAACTTCCGCCCTCAGGTTACAAAATTTAGGTGCCAGTATCTTATGATGTATCGCAAATAATTGTACTCTATAGAAAATAATGGCCAATTTCAGTCTTTTCTGGCTTTTTTTATTTAATCTTAGTAGGTTATGTTAGTCATAGAATGGGGTTATTTAAGGGGTCAATGTGTAATTCAAAAAAGAAATGTAATCTGGCAAAATTCTGAAATATGACAAATTCGTAGATAATTTGTATTTTTCCTAATGATACAAACCTTAGTTATCTATTTAGGGGTATTACTTTCTGCGTAGCTGAAGTGACGAGCCATTAGAATTTAGCGAGGGTTAACTACCCATACTGCTAGTTAGCAGGGGGTATGGGGGTAGCTTGCTACCGCTCCCACTCACACACCGGTGATTTAGCTCACTTTGCTTGAAGGTAGGACTTCGTGGGGGGATAGGGCTGGCGGGCAAGTTTGTATAAATAGCTAAAGTTTGCATTGTTAAGATAAATACAAATTATCTACAAATTTGTCATTTGTTCCATAACTGCAATACAAACCTACGCTATTTATTTATGGGTGACTCACCCATTAGGAAGGGTGGACGTCCCTGCTGATCTGGCTTTTTGGCTTTACCCGGGGGCTCCTTATCCGAGTATATTAGTACTAAAAAATAATGGGTCCCTGCTCCTCGCTAAAACCTTGCTACTCAATGTCCGGAGCCTACGCAAGCTGTGTGTTCAGATATATAGACTGTCCAGGTAAAGTTATTCCAAGTCTTTAGTAGGAAAAACTGTTGTAACCAAGACTTTCCCAATACCACCTCGTCAGGGTATGGGGACGTGACAGTATTAACTTAATACTAGGAACACAAGGATACATGGTTTACCTGCAGTGGTTTGAGGTCAGCTGTGCAGAGAACTCAGGATGCTGCTTTCCCCAAGAGAGGGGATGATGAAAAAAAGAATATGGGCCAGACATACCTTTTCTTTCATGCAGACTAAAACCGGGTAAAAATGCCCTCATCCCTCTGCTACTTGTCCATTAAGGAGCCTGAGGTTTAAACCAGCTGTTGTGCAGCCACCACAGGGCCGATAATGTATCGAGCCTCCTGTGGGTCACATCTTGCAGGTAGTGGGCTGTGAAGGTCGTCTGACGGTTCCACACCCCTGCTTGTAGAACCTGCGTCACTGCGAAGTTCTTCTTGAAGGCCAGGGAGGTAGCTACGCCCTTGACATCATGCGCTCTAAGGCTACATGATGGAGGATGGTCAGGATTCAGGGACAGATGGATCACCCTACGAATCCAAGCCGAGATTGTATTCTTGGTGACCCTCCTCTTCGTTCTCCCAGTGCTCACAAACAAAGCTTGCACTTGGGGACGAATACAGCTGTTCTTTGAGATATAACCTCAGACTCCTTACTGGACACAGTAGGGAATGGTCTGGGTCATCTGTTACAGAACGAAGACTCGAAATCCGGAAAGAGTCGAATCGAGGATCCGGCACTCCCGGATTCTGTGTCTTGGCCACAAACTCAGAGACGAATCTGAACGTTACCTCCCCTCATCCCCTTGCATGGGCGATGTCATACGAGAGACCATGAAGTTCACTGACTTGCTTGGCCGAGGCCAAAGCTAGTAGAAACACCGCCTTTCAAGTTAGGTGACGATCTGAAGCCTGCGTAAAAGTTCGTAGGGAGGTCTCTTACGAGACCTGAGAACTCGAACCACGTTCCATGGAGGAGGTCTCACTTCCGACCGAGGGCAGGTAAGATCATATCTTCGTATGAATAGGGAAAGTTCCAGCGAAGAAGAAATGTCCACTCCTTTGAGCCTGAAGGCTAGACTTAAGGCTGAGCGATAGCCTTTCATTGCCGAGACTGAAAGGCGCATTCTTCCCGCAAATATACGAAGAGCTCCGCTATCGCTGGAATAGTGATATCGAGTGGAGAGATACCCCTTCACGACTCCAACCACAGAAAACTCGCCACTTTGCCTAGTAGACCCCTGCGGATGACTTACGCAGGTGACCAGACATCCTGTTTGCAACTTGTTGCGAAAATCCTCTCTCTGTGAGGAGATGCTGGATAGTCTCCAGGAGTGAAGTCGAAGCGAAGCTACGGCTTTGTGGTAGATGTTGGCGTGTGGTTGTTTGAGTAACTCGTGACGTGGAGGGAGTTCTCTCGGAACCTCCGTTAGGAGTTGCAGAAGGTCCGGGAACCATTCTGCGTGATGCCATAGCATAGCTATAAAGGGTCATCGAAAGATTGACCGATATTCTGGTCTTGTTGTGCACCTTCCTCATCAGACAGGACGGGGGAAAAGCGTACACGTCGGTGCTGTCCCACCGTTGTTGGAAGGCATCTTGCCAGAGTGCCTTGGGATCTGGGACTGGGGAGCAATACAGCGGGAGCTTGAAGTTCAGCGCTGTAGCAAACCGATCCACAGTCGGGTAACCCCACAAAGTCAGGACTTTGTTGGCTACTGAATGATCCAAGGACCACTCAGTACTCATTATCTGAGACGCTCTGCTCCAACTGTCGGCGAGCACATTCCCTTTGTCTGGAATGGAGCGAGCCGATAGAGGAATCGAGTGGACTTCGGTCTATCTCAGTATCTCTACTGAGAGATGGGATAGCTGCTTTGAAAAGGTACCTCCTTACTTGTTGATGTAAGCTACTACTGTGGTGTTGTAGCTCATCACACCACAGAATGATGCGCCGAGTCTTTGTTGGATCTGTTGAAGGGCCAGGAAGACGGCCTTCATCTCTAGCAGATTCATATGGAGACACTTTTCCAATTCTGACCACAGGCCTGAGGTACTGTGGTACAGAACGTGGCCCCCACCCCCCTTCTTTTGTGGTGTCCGAAAACAGCATCCAATCCGTGGGAAGGAAACGAGAAGATCCATTTTTCTTCGTAAGTTCTCGCCTGACACCCACCACTGGCGGTTCATCTGTTCCGCAGGATCCATAGGGATCATGATGTCCGGGGAATCGCAGCCTTGATTCCACTAGGACCTGAGTCGCCCCTGGAGAAACCTCATCCTGAGGCGACCGTTGAGAACTAGACGAGCCAAGGGTGAAAGATGACCGAGGAGACGTAACCACGATTGGGTTGGAAGCTCTTCTCGTCTGAGGAAAGGGCTTGCGACTCTTCTCAGCCTTGCTATCCTGTCGTCTAATGGAAAGGCCTTATGGAGATTGGTGTCTATAATCATGCCTAGGTGAACCAGTCTTTGATTGGGCAGCAGAGCGGACTTCTCGAGACTTACCATGACCCTTAGGTCCTGGCAAAGTCCTAGAAGTTTGTCTCGGTGTCAAAGAGGGAATGACTCCGAGTCTGCTAGGATCAGGCAGTCATTCAGATAATGGAGGAGACGGAAGCCGATCCTGAGTGCACACAATGATATTAGGGTAAACACTCTGGTGAAACCCTGTGGTGCTATGGAGAGACCGAAACACAGCACCTTGAACTGGTACTCCTTGTTGTCTAAGCTGAATCCTAAGTACTTCCTTGAAGACGGATGGACTGGGATCTGGAAGTACGCGTCCTTCAGGTCCAGTATACAAAAGTAGTCTTGCGGTTTACTGCAAGACTGGCTGTGCCTGCGGTCTCCATGCTGACCCTAGTTTGCTTCAATCTGGGCCTCTGCCAACAGAGTTCGCCCCCTTGCTGATCCCATGGCAAGGGTGCTAAATGACACCGGATTCATCCTCAGGGGAGGTAAAGGTGTTGTGAACAGGACGCGATATCCCTGACTGACTACGGAAATCGTCCGGGAAACGGCCCTGAGTTGCCGCAACCTGTCTGCGCAACCTCGTAGGTATCCCTCCACTGGCGGACATGCAGGGGAACTGGCAATCCTAGCGTTTGCGGCCTCGGCTGCTCCTTCTAGGATTCTTCCCTCCCCAGGGAGACTACTTGCCTTTCTTGTCCTTGACCGGAAAGGGCTTAGACCCCACTGTCTTAGCTGCCGTTGTTTTAGTGGGACGTGGTTGCCGAGGTGCTGGAGGTTTATAGGGCTTGAATGTCAAAGCCCCATATAGGAGGGAGTCTTGGTGATTTCCTACACCTCTCAGCCGCCTGCTTCACGTCCTTAGGCTCAAACAGGTTCGTTCCCATAACAAAAGAATGTCTGAGCCTGTAGATTTTGGTGCTAAGGGACTCCCATTACTGTCTTGGAGTCCTTTCACTCCCTCCCGGGAGGGATGCAGGACTCCAACCACGACGGAGGCAGGCTCTTCTCCACCCCTATTCGAGAAGACTTTACCGCGCGAGGTGGGGTTTCCCTCAATGGTGTGATTGGGGAACGTCTCACCTCCCGTGACTCTCCTGAGGGCTGGAAAACTTCGTCCGAAGGTGAGGGAGAAAAGTCTGAGGGGGGAGAGTGCCTGCCTCGAAGACTTACGAGGAGACAGCTACGTCCTCGGAGAAGTTACCTCGTCCGAAACTCCTCTTTTCCTCATCGGGGGAGTGGATGCAGCCAAGGATTTGTGGCTCAACTTAGAGAGAACAGCTTAAAAGCCTGTGCTACCACTCTGATTAAAGTCCCAAACCAGGCTGCCGGCTGACGGCTGCGCTGTTAGACACTCCCTCTGGAGGGGAAGTTGCCTGTAAAAAGATAAGAAAGGCATGTCCCTAGGCCTTTCTGGAACCTTTCCCCCCACCAGCAAGCGTGCTGTGCTGTGCTGTGCTGTGCTGTGCTGTGCTGTGCTGTGCTGTGCTGTGCTGTGCTTGGGGGAGAGGGGGGGGATGTGGCGATGGCTCCCTTACCGCGCGATGTCCGGCAACCTCGCGCGGGGGAGGGCGCAAGGTTGAGCTGGAAGATCGGTAGGTCAGCTAGCAGGACGATCAACCCTGGAAGTTCTGCTTGATCCTCCGAGGCGGGGTCTCTATGAGAGACCTCTCCCGCGAACGAGAGAGGTACCCTTCGTAGAAGAGACTTGGAGACACTCGCAGGCTGAAGCACTGGAGAGCGCCTGTGTGCAATATCAGGAAACTCCAACGATGTGCGCTGATGCGCAGGTGAGCGTTGGCGCGCAGGGGAAACCTGGCGCTTAAGGGAAGTAGGTGCAGTATTTGCCCATACGCCCTTTTTTCCCCAAAGGGATCGATGCCTGTTTAACAACAGGATGTGTAGGTGTCCACAGCGCTTCAGCAGTCAGGAACGGAGATGGCAGGTCAGCAGGTCTAGGAGATGGCGAATAAATCTGCGGAGAGGTCCGGATCAGCAAGCTGAGCTAATCAGGAACAATCCTCCGAAGAGGAGTCTCTATGAGTGGCCTCTCTCCCGAGAGAGGTGAACACTTCGTAGAAGAGACTTGAAGACACTGTTGATGGCGGCCCTTAGGGCTGTTGGATCAGCAAGCTGACCTTATAAGGAGCAATCCTCCGAAGAGGAGTCTCTATGAGTGGCCTCTCTCGCGAACGAGAGAGGTGAACACTTCGTAGAAGAGACTTGCCAAGACTGTGCTCCACCCCTGAAGGAAGAGAAACTCAGCAAGGGGGAAGAAAAGTCTGGCCGAAGAGCAGCACAGTAGTCGACAGCAATTATTAAGGTATGGGAAGTCCTCCCTCTGCAGGGAGAAGATCTCACACCTGGGGAGGGAACCTCCCTCGGAAGGGAAGTTACCCAACCCCTGAAGGCGAACCTCCTTTAGCATTCTAAGATGATCTGAAGTGCTGGCATGTTGTCACTGGAGAACTTCTAAGAGAAGAGATAACGCCCATGACGACGTCCTTTGAGGGACGGCAGCGACAGCAGACTCCCCAGGCACAAACAGGACGGCTCTGCTTCGTTGGCACTCTTTAGTCAAACGAAGAAAAACTGCATAGTTAACTGGGAAAATAAAATTAAATAATTATTCAACAGAGATTCCCCAGGGAGGAACTCCGAAGAGTAACCCCGAGGGAATAGCAAAAAATAAGAATTAAAAATTAAGTATGCGCCCTCCTACCCCACTGACATTCACGGGAGAAGGGGGAGGGCGGAGTAATTGTAATAAAAACAGAATTATAACAGAATTATAATTATCTAAATCATCTAAGAATGTTCACTAATAGTAAGAACCACTGACCCCCGAAGGAAAGTGTTCCCCACGGAGAAGCTGAAAAGTTAAAGATACAATTAGATTTCATAAAAAATAATCGAGATAAATAAACAGAATAGCAACCCAACCCGCAACGGGAAAGGAGCTTCCGTAATAGTACGTAGTAGTATTAAGGGGTGAACGACCTCGAGTAGAGAGAGAGACCATAGTCAATCTAAACTCCCACATTCCCTTCGCTGAGAATCCAAGTTCCCCGTAGGAAAGGAGGAACAGTGAAGATAATAGATGAATGAAGAAAGTCCAGCGATGACGATTCCCCACGGCGGCCGAGTTAACAGAAAAGCCGAAGGAACGACCGAAGGACCAAGAGGGAGAGGCCGTACCCCATGACGAGTAACCGTGGTGGCCCTGCACTACGCAGGTGTCATTGTCGTACATCACACACACAGCACAAACACTGAAAAGAAAACTTACTACATTTCTATACACAAATATATACATAAACATTAAGAATGTATATATATATATTACAAGTATGAGAAAAAGTAAGTAAAAAAACAAAAAGCATTAATGGCTGTCAAAGAGGCAAGGGTGAGAGCGGACACGTCCGACTACCACCCGAGCCGAGAGCAAAGTGAGCTCAGCACAGGTGTGTGAGGGGGGGGGGGGGGTAACGGGCTACCCTCCCTACCTCCCCTAACTAGCGGTGGGGTAGTAAACCCTCGTTAAAATTCTAATGGCTCGTCATTTCAGCTACACCGAAAGTGATAACCCATATTAAATAGCGTGGTTTGTATTTCAGTTACGGAACAATTAAAGTTTTGTTTCAAGTACTTAGATGTATAGGAACAACTAAAAAAAACTACAACTCACAAGTAATTCAGCTGCCACATAAAGCTGGATTAAAGTTCCGTATAACCGACGGCATCGCTGGAACGAGATGATCTTCAACAAATCTTCCAGGAGATGCTCGAGAGGCTCCATGTTCTCTGGCGTTTTTTTCTGCAGACAACAGCTGAAGCCTTCTGCCGAGGAGGGGGAATCCCCTGAAGAAATCTGGCCTCAAATTTACTTCTTGAAACATTGCTTCAATTTCTGAAAGATGTATTCAATTAAATGTCAGGGTACAGTTTCACAGTACTGTAATCAAAATCAAAAAGTGTGATTTTCCTATTCTCTGAAATCTAAACAATCCATATTTTCCAAGTATTTTGTATTTCACCTAGCTATACAATGACCGAGTCCTTTAAATATAAAATTTTTTCAACATATTTGAATTTTCCAAACCATAAAAACCTGAGTGTTTTAATAATTAGGAGAAATATAAATTAAATCTATGACTTGTTCCCATACATAATAAAAACCTTAACCCTTTAACCCCCAAATGACGTACCGGTACGTTCTTGAAAAACACTGATAATTACATATTGTTACATATTTTTGATAATTTTATGAGAAACTTCAGTCATTTTCCAAAAGAATGAGACCAACCTGACCTCTCTAGGACAAAAATTAAAAGCTTTTTAGAGCAATTTAAAAAAATTATATAGCAAAATGTGCTCGAAATTTAACCTTATGGTGGGGGTAAAAGGGTTAAACCTTTAAGTGAAGGCTCATCCTTAGGATGGCAGAAATATCGATGTACTTCGATTCTGTAAAAGAAGCGAAAATCATGACTCGCGTCAACCTCTTAACTACCTAAGCGTAGAGATATCACAGGAGCTAGACAAGGCCCCCGCTAAGGATTAGTGGACACTCTAGGAGGAATCTACATCCTTCCGGATATGAGAATCCGAATGTATAAGTATTATGACTGGGAACACACCTCCTCTCCATCCTTCCCCTTGTACAGATGGACGTGGAAAATACTTCAATGAAATAAAGTGAAGGAAACGTTCTCTGTCGAATAGCTTACCTGCATGGATCGTACGATACAGGTACGTAGCGTCGCGATTGTTAAACCTTAAGGTAGGGGAGCAAGAAAGGAAAAATCAGGTACGTAGCGTCGCGATTGTTAAACCTTAAGGTAGGGGAGCAAGAAAGGAAAAATGCCCAGACATTCTTACGGCACCTTTCATTCTCGGACTTGTATCGCAACCGCTATCTAAGAAAAGATGCTTCTTGTCCCATGAGGGTGCTAGGCTTCCTATACAACCTGCTGAACAGGTATCACAGGACCTAAGGAAAATGGGTCAAGGGAGTTGTGGGTATACTCCTGCAGGTAGTGGGCAGTGGAGGTTGTCCAACGACTCCAGACGCCTGCCTTCAGCAACTGCGCCAAGGACATGTTCTTTCTGAATGCGAGGGTGGAACAGATTAATTTGACTACTCAAGGCTTCTCTCAGAAGCAGAGTATGGGAGTTTAATGGCCTTACAAAGCCAGAAAGTGAGTGTGTTCTTGGGGATCGGCTGAGGAACAACTTATACTCTAGCTTGAAATGTCTGGTTCTCTTATGATAGCACCGTAGAGCTCTAATACGACAGAGAGGTAGGTCCTCTTGATCGTTAGTCACATCTACAAGAGGGTCATAGACTCTAGGGTTCCGAGTCTTGGCTACAAACTCTGGAACAAAGGTCATTAAGACCTTTTTCCATCCTTCATAATGACGAACGGCATAGGAGATGCCATGCGACTCGCCTACTCTCTTCATCAGCGTCAGACACCTGTCCAATGTTCAAGGGCTCCAATGGAGTGCGTTTAAGGGGACCGCCCGAAGGACTCCTTAAGTCATGAGATCCCGCAGGATCAACATGACGATAGCCCGGAGGTTACGAACACCGTGAGGAGAACCAGCAGGTTCAAAAAGACGTCTCCTCACAGCACGAGGAGGAGAACGTACAGGATGGCGAGGGATCACAAATACTTCCACCCTACGATCCTCTGGAGAGGAATGCAGAGCAGACTCCGCCCGATGGGGAGACCGATCCAGCTCTAAAGATACCTCCTCCGCAAGGGAGGTTTGTTTTCCCAAAGGAGAACGTCGCTCAAGACAAGGCTCTCGCTCCGCCCCTGGAGGAAAACCATAAGCATAAGGGGGACCGCCGCTGTCCAGAGGCAGTCTTCTCTTGAGAATGAGAGACTCGTTCCCCGAAAGAGATACCTGCTTCGGAGAAAGCTCTGCTACAGCCCCTGGTGGATCAGCAAACTCCTTAGAGTCAGAAACAGATTTAAGGCCTGACCAACGGGCTGCAGCGCCTGCTACAACCCGCAGCTCTAACGCAAAAGCTGAACATAAGTTTTCTCTCGCAAACAAGAGGAAAGTTCTCCTGAAGGAGGACATCGCCTAAGACAAGCTATCTCCCAGCTCTATGGGAAAAAAGTGTAAGCATAATAATCTCTCTTGCAAACGAGAGAAAAGTCCTCCCGAAGAAGGACATCGCCCAAGACAAGCTTTCTCCAAGCTCTATGGGAAAAAGCATAGGCGTAACGATCTCTCTCGCGAACGAGAGAGAAGTTCCTGCCGAAGGAGGAACAAGTCTTGGATTCGCTTTTCCCCAACTCAAGGGGAAGAAGCACAGTCTTCGGCGACGAGATAGCAGAAGCAGATCTCGCCGAGCTGTCAGTAATTCTTCCTGAAAGAGGGAAGTGAAAACTACCTTACGGCGGAGACAGCCGGATACGTTGTCAACTGTAATTAAAGTTACAAGTACTGTATTTCACAAAATACTAGTATGCTTCCATATATACACTCATATATATGTATGAGATAAAAACACACACAAAAGAATAAACTAAACAGAAAAGCAATCAAGGCAAATCTTCGCGGAAGAGAAAGGCAGCATGTCCGTCCTCTACCGAGCCATAAAGTGGTTACTCAGCCGAGAGGTGTGAGTGAGCGGGGTAGCCAGTCTACCCCAACCCCCACCCGCTAACTAGCGGATGGGGTAGTTATCCCTCACAAAAATTATCATGGCTAGTCTTTCAGCTACGTCGAAAGTAATACCCTTATAAATAGCCGAGGGTTTCTATTTACGCCTAAACAAATACTACAGTACAGTATATAAAACAATAGAATATTTATATCTGTGCAATTGTACCACATGCATAAACTGTTCAAATATGACAAATTCGTAGATAATTTGTATTTTTCCTAACCATACAAACCTTAGCTATTTACATGGGGTATTACTTTTGGCGTAGCTGAAATGACGAGCCATTAGATTTTTAACGAGGGTTAACTACCCTCTCGCTAGTTAGCGAGGGAGTAGGGGAGGGCTAGCTAACTAGCGAGAGGGTAGTTAACCCTCGTTAAAAATCTAATGGCTCGTCATTCAAGCTGCGCCGAAAGTAATACCCCATGTAAATAGCGTGGTTTGTATTTCGGTTACGGAACAAATTTATTTTGTGAAGGCCTATTTGGTCGACTTCCAGTGTGTGAAAACTCTGGATCAAGTCACGTACCCCCTAACTCCGATCGTCCTCATAATTATGAATGCTAGAGTCCGAAGAATTTGGATTCAGCGACTTCAAAAATGGTACGAATGGTCAAGATATATAGTTTGTTTGCATGTGAATTTATTTATTTGTCCTCTTTCCTCCCAGAATATACAATAACAATTTTACCCATTCAATCAACACCATTGCTAGGACATAGTTCAGACACAGAATTCTCTTATGGCCGGTTATATGCTAATCACTTGGTTATGGGTTGAGAAGTATAACGAAATAAGAGTCTGGAGGCAGAACTCCACATTAAAAGAATTTTGAGCACATATTAATGGAGGCTGGGAGGAACGTAGAGAGTAAAGGTCCCCTTTTTGTTTTGTTTCATTTGTTGATGTCGGCTAACCCCCAAAATTGGGGGAAGTGCCTTAGTATATGTATGTATGTATTAATGGAATTGGGGTATAAGTACTCGGTTGGGACAGGCATAAACTTTTTTATCACTTGTCAAATCTATTTTCTCTTGGGGAAAATGCTGTCTATCCTAGTCTGAAATACGATATTATGAAGCTTGTTTTACGATTTATGAAATATGATTTAGTTTTACCTAGCTAGGAGGGAACCCGGGTAGGAAGCATAGCCTTACGGTAAGCTAAGGATACAGCAGTCTGAGGAGTGCTGCAGCTCCCCCCGCCTCCTTAGTAGGTGAGTAGGTAACAATAAGGATCCAAGGTTAGGTTATATTGGGTTGTGTTCTTTGTTTGCTTCCATTTTTAACCCTTTCACCCCCAAAGGACGTACCGGTACGTTCTTGCAAAACACTGTTAATTACATATTTTTACATTTTTTTTTATAATTTTACGAGAAACTTCAGGCATTTTCCAAAAGAATGAGACCAACCTGACCTTTCTAGGACAAAAATTAAGCTTGTTAGAGCAATTTTAAAAAATTATTTAGCAAAATGTGCTCGAAATTTAACCTTATGGTGGGGGTAAAAGGGTTAATACTGTATGAAATTTTTTGGTTAATATATGATACTTTAATTACTAGCGAAACTGAAAATCGCTATAAGGAATGGACAAGTGCTGGCTAGTTTAGCATTTTTCTCTGTATGGTAAATGGGGGCTGGGGCATAATATGATATTTTAATTATAAAATAAATTTTTGAATATACTTACCCGGTGAATATATAGCTGCAACTCTGTTGCTCGACAGACAAACTCTACGGAAAAAACTCGCCAGCGATCGCTACACAGGTTGCGGGTGTGCCCAACAGCGCCATCTGTCGACCAGATACCCAGCTCTTATGTAAACAAAGACTCAATTTTCTCCTCGTCCCACTGCGTCTCTATTGGGGAGGAAGGGAGGGTCATTTAATTTATATATTCACCGGGTAAGTACATTCAAAAATTTATTTTATAATTAAAATATCATTTTTAAATATTTAACTTAGCCGGTGAATATATAGCTGATTCACACCCAGGATGGTGGGTAGAGACCAGTAATATATGTTTACATTTTATGAGCTAAGAGTTTTTTATTTCATTTTAGAAGTTATCAAAATAACAAAAACAAAATAAATAGGTACCTGGTAAGGAAGTCGACTTGAACAATTACTCTGCCTTTTAAGTACGTCTTCCTTACGGAGCCTCGCGATCCTCTTAGGATGCTGATCGACCCCTAGGAGCTGAAGTATCAAGGGTTGCAACCCATACAACAGGACCTCATCAAACCCCTAATCTAGGCGCTCTCAAGAAATGACTTAAGACCACCCGCCAAATCAACCAGGATGCGAAAGGCTTCTTAGCCTTCCGGACAACCCATAAAAAAAAAAAAACATTTCAAGAGACAGATTAAAAGGATAAGGAATTAGGGAATTGTAGTGGTTGAGCCCTCACCCACTACTGCACTCGCTGCTACGAATGGTCCCAGTGTGTAGCAGTTCTCGTAAAGAGACTGGACATCTTTCAAGTAAAATGACGCGAACACTGACTTGCTTCTCCAATAGGTTGCGTCCATTATACTTTGCAGAGATATATTTTGCTTAAAGGCCACGGAAGTTGTTACAGCTCTAACTTCGTGCGTCTTCACCTTAAGCAAAGTTCGGTCTTCCTCACTCAGATGTGAATGAGCTTCTCGTATTAACAATCTGATAAAGTCTGACCAAGCATTCTTTGACATAGGCAAGGATGGTTTCTTAACTGAACACCATAAAGCTTCAGATTGGCCTCGTAAAGGTTTAGTACGCTTTAAATAGAACTTAAGAGCTCTAACAGGGCATAAGACTCTTTCTAGTTCATTGCCTACGATCTCCGATAAGTTGGGAATATCGAAAGATTTAGGCCAAGGCCGAGAAGGCAGCTCATTTTTGGCTAGAAAACCAAGTTGCAGCGAACAAGTGGCTTTTTCCGACGAAAATCCGATGTTCTTGCTGAAGGCATGAATCTCACCGACTCTTTTAGCCGAGGCTAAGCATACCAGGAAAAGAGTCTTAAGAGTGAGATCTTTCAGGGAGGCTGATTGTAACGGCTCCAACCTGTCTGACATGAGGAATCTTAGTACCACGTCTAAATTCCATCCAGGGGTAGCCAAACGACGCTCCTTGGTGGTCTCAAAAGACTTAAGGAGGTCTTGCAGATCTTTATGTTTGGAAAGAACTAAGCCTCTATGCCGGAAGACCGATGCCAACATGCTTCTGTAGCCCTTGATAGTGGGAGCTGAAAAGGATCGTCCTTTTCTCAGGTAAAAGAGAAAATCAGCTATTTGAGCTACAGAGGTACTGGTCGAGGATACAGAAACTGACTTGCACCAGTCTCGGAAGACTTCCCACTTCGATTGGTAGACTCTAATGGAAGACGCTCTCCTTGCTCTAGCAATCGCACTGGCTGCTTCCTTCGAAAAGCCTCTAGCTCTCGAGTCTTTCGATAGTCTGAAGGCAGTCAGACGAAGAGCGTGGAGGCTTTGGAGTACCTTCTTTACGTGTGGCTGACGAAGAAGGTCTACCCTTAGAGGAAGACTTCTGGGAACGTCTACTAACCTTCGAAGTATCTCGGTGAACCATTCTCTCGCGGGCCAGAGGGAAGCAACTAACGTCAACCTTGTCCCTTCGTGAGAGGCGAACTTCTGCAGTACCTTGTTGACAATCTTGAACGGTGGGAATGCGTAGAGATCCAGATGTGACCAATCTAGGAGGAAAGCATCTATATGTATTGCTGCTGGGTCCGGGACTGGAGAGCAATAGATTGGAAGCCTCTTGGTCAGCGAGGTTGCAAAGAGATCTATGGATGGTTTACCCCAAGTGGCCCAAAGTCTCTTGCACACATCCTTGTGGAGGGTCCATTCGGTTGGAATTACTTGCCCTTTCCGACTGAGACAATCTGCTATGACGTTCAAGTCGCCTTGGATGAACCTCGTTACTAGGGAGATGTCTTGACCTTTTGACCAGATGAGCAGGTCCCTTGCGATCTCGTACAACGTCAGTGAGTGGGTACCTCCTTGTTTGGAGATGTACGCCAAGGCCGTGGTGTTGTCCGAGTTAACTTCCACCACTTTGCCTCGAAGGAGAGACTTGAAGCTTTTCAAGGCCAGATGTACTGCCAACAGCTCCTTGCAGTTGATATGCATGCTCCTCTGACTCGAGTTCCACAGTCCTGAGCATTCCCGACCGTCTAGTGTCGCGCCCCAGCCCACGTCCGATGCGTCCGAGAAGAGAACGTGGTTGGGAGTCTGAACAGCCAGGGGAAGACCCTCTCTTAGGTTGATATTGTCCTTCCACCAAGTCAGACAAGACTTTATCTTTTCGGAAACCGGGATCGAGACCGCTTCTAGCGTCTTGTCCTTTTTCCAGTGAAAAGCTAGATGGTATTGAAGAGGACGGAGGTGTAGTCTTCCTAGTGACACAAATTGTTCCAGGGATGACAGCGTCCCTACCAGACTCATCCACAGCCTGACTGAGCAGCGTTCCTTCTTCAGCATCTTCTGGATGGATAGCAGGGCTTGATCTATTCTGGGGGCTGATCGTCTTGTTGTTCAGCAACGTCCTCATCAGAGGGTTCCTCATCCGAAAACTGATGAGGAAACGGCAACGGAGTGGGCAACGTCTGGCTCGCTGAGTCCGGTCGCACTGGTGCATGCGTGACGGAGCCGGACGCAACATCATGGAACTGCTGCACAGTCTGTGAACTGTCAACAACCATGGGTGCGCGAGGAAGCACAGCGTCAACCCGAGACTGTCTAGACCGTCTGGGTTGTGCAGTCAACACCCTACCGGGTTGCTGAGGTTGACGCACTGCGTCAAAACAAGTCACCTCTGCTGGTTGTTGAACGTCCTGAACGTCAACAACCACCTCCGAGCGTCGCTTAACGTCAACGTGCGGCTGGCAACCCACACTGGGTCGCATTGGTGGAGGAACCACCTCAAAAGGCAGACGCGAGAAGGTTACCTCAGCGTCAACAGGGCGCACAACCGACCGGTTGGAAGGTTGTTGGCCAGAAGGTTCGGCAGCAACCTTCTCCGCATTAAAGTCCTCTATCAAGGACGCAAGCTTGGACTGCATGTCTTGCAGCAAAGCCCATTTAGGGTCTACGGGAGCAGGTGCGGCAACAGACGGGGTTAGCGACTGAGGCGGTACCGCTTTCCATCCCTGAAAGCCTTGTTTATGCACCAGCCACCCGTTGAGATACTACCGCTAGAGTGTTATGGGGTCTTTTGACTTGCCAGACAGTACTACATTGGATCCTCCTCTCTGGTTACGGTTCATTTTCCCTTTGCCTACATACACACTGATTAGTCTGGCATATTCTTTACATATTCTCCTCTATCCTCATACACCTGACAACACAGATTACCAAACAATTCTTCATCACCCAAGGGGTTACTGCACTGTAATTGTTCAGTGCCACTTTCCTCTTGGTAAGGGTAGAAGAGACTCTTTAGCTATGGTAAGCAGCTCTTCTAGGAGAAGGACACTCCAAAATCAAACCACTGTTCTCTAGTCTTGGGTAGTGCCATAGCCTCTGTACCATGGCCTTTCACTGTCTTGGGTTAGAGTTCTCTTGCTTGAGGGTACACTCGAGCGCACTCTCCTATCTTATTTCTCTTCCTCTTGTTTTGTTAAAGTTTTTATAGTTTATATAGGAGATATTTATTGTTGTTACTCTTCTTAGAATATTTTATTTTCCTTTTTTCCTTTCCGCACTGAGCTATTTTCCCTGTTGGAGCCCCTGGGCTTGTAGCATACTGCTTTTCCAACTAGGGTTGTAGCTTAGTAAGTAATAATAATAATAATAATAATTGTACAGCAAAACTTCAAAGGCTCGAAAACAGCTGTGAAGTTGACCTGTAAAAAACTTGGAGCGTCTCCTGGCCAGGCGCCAGGGAGAGTCTACGAGATTTGAGAAGTCTATCTGGGCAGAGGCATGAACTCCCAAGCCGAGAACTTCTCTCGTGTCATATCAGACTCTCGCTCTATAAGCCAGTTTAAAAGAAGGGAAAGCAAAGGCTGTATCCCCCAAACTCCTCCTGGTGATAAACCAGTCGCCTAGCCAACGTAAACTCTCTAGGAGAGCGAGAGAGCACTAGCTTAAAAACAACGGCTTCGAAGTAGCTAGGCCTAGTGTAAGCTCTGACGTTTAGGCGAACGAGGAGCAGCAGTTACAAAAAGATCCGGACAAAGATCCTTAAAAAAAAATCATCATGATTTAATTAAAGTCCATAGGGGGCTAAGCAGCTTTAGGCTCCTCTCCATCTGACAGAGTCCTCAAGGGAATATCAGTAGGAGGGGGAACAGCAACTTCCTCATCTACAGGAACCTTGTCCGATAAAAGCTGAGTCTCAAGCAAGGGAGAGACCTACCGTGGTGGCAATGCTTTACAAGCAGAGGCCACACTCACTGGTGCATTAGTAGCGGACCAGAACGCAACGTCATGTAACTGCTTGACAGTCTGTGAACTGTCAACAACTGAACTGTCAACCACAACAGGTGCGTGAGGACGCACAGCGTCCACTCGAGACTGCTTTGACTGCCTAGACTGAGCAGTCAAAACAACTCTAGAATGCGGAGGTTGACGCACAGCGTCAAAACAAGTCAACTCCGATTGTTAGCGAACGTCTTGAACGTCAACAGGAGCATCAGCAAGTGGCCTAACGTCCAAATGCGGCTGAAAATCCACACGAGACCGCATCGAGTGTGGTTCTAAACAACCTGACTGACGTGACTTAGCTACGCCAACGTCAACAGGAAGCACAAAGGAACGTTAGGTTGGCTGAAAGCCAGGATATCGATGAGATAAACGGCTAGACTCAACGGACTAATTGGCAGAATAGTCTTCCATAAGGGAGGCAAGCATATTCTGCATGTCTTGCCATACAACCCATTAAGGATCAACGGAAATGGTTGTGGTAAGAGACGAGGGTAACGTCTGTGACCGCAACACTTTGCCAACAAAAAAGACTCTCGGAGTCTGTGTTACGCTTTTGTTAGACGGCGAGCAGTTATCCGATGACTGCAAAGGGTCAGAGCTGTCCTAATGGCTGTAACCAGGACGCTGGACCTGTCCTGAAAGGACTGACTTTCGCTTAAGGGCTTCGAAACCTTGTGACAGGTTTCTTATGCGAAAAGCCTTCGGATGACGAGGAGAAAAAACGTCTCTCTCGTCTTATGGTAGGGGAGATCTTGGTAAGATACACCCGATACCATAGAGGGAAACGTCTGTTCGTTGATCAAGGCCTCTCGAACCCATAAGTCGTTCGACATTACTTCTCCCCTGGGCTTGGGAGCTTGGAAGAGGTCCCGGACTAGGTGAACGACAGGCACGAACAGACGAACCCTCGGACGCAACACTGTAACACTTTGCGCATATCACTTTATCACTTCGATTTTCTGTTTTGCACTTATTTCACTGAAATCGAAACTTTTACTGATTTCTACCTGAAACACGCAATTCTACCCTTCATTAAAAGGTAGTAATTGCGAAATCAGTCGTATAATGCAAGCTCATTAATACCAGCAAAAAACAGAAAACTTATTTTAAGATAAAAAATTCAGTGGCTGGGAAAGAGACTAAACACTAGTTCATATAAACTACGTTTTCAATCTCTCACCGCACATAGCCTGGGGACGAGAATAAAAAACTAAAAACGTTTTATCCTTCCTCCCCGTACAGAGACTAGGGACGAGAGTAACTCGAGAACAACGTTACCCGCTTGAACGGAACGTTTTCTCTCCTCTCTCTCCCTCCGTCTCTATCTCTCTCTCTCTTTCTCTCTTGATTTCGCACCTAAGAGAAGAGCCCAACTATATTTCGTCAAAAAAACATGTTATTTGACTAAAGGAAAAAACTGAAAGGTTTTTCAAATAAAAAGTTCCTTTAAAATAGAATTTAAAACATTTAAGCTAAGAAAGAATGAACAAAACGTCAGAATCGATTTACTCTTACTGCAAAGTGAAACCGTGATACACTCTCTCTCTATCGTAACGATAGAACGCATGTTGAACGTCCTGAACGTCAACAACTGCGTAGCATAAATAAACTAAACGTTAGTTCATCTTTGAAAACAGTACGAAGACTATCAAAGAAATTCTTTCATAAAATATTACATTTAAAAAGTTTCAAATCCTTAGCTCTTTAAAAGCTATTTACGATATAAAGGGCTCAACGTTGATTAACTTCGGTTTCCAAGATAGGACCGCCTACTCTCAGGAAAGGTCGCATATAAACAAAACATTAAAATTTATTTTTATATGTTTATAATAAATGGAAAGTTAATCGAAGAGGCCTAATAAAGGCGGGGAGATATAAAATATATAGAGGAAAATCTATAAATAATTTATAACGTGATAAGATAATTACTAAAAGCCTAAACACACTTCCGTCTAAGGGAAGGGTCGGCCATTTAAAAGTGAAAGAAAGTCCATACTCTCTTTGTCATCATAATTAAATCTATCCAAAACGAGTTCAAGATTTAAGATGAAGATAAAACACCTGCATTGCGAAAGCTCAAAACCAGAATATAGTACTTCACCAATATGATGTGAAAAACTCCAGTTTAGCAACAGCGAGTAAAGTACGTCTTGTCGACACGTCGACAGAGAAAATTGAGTCTTTGTTTACATAAGAGCTGGGTATCTGGTCGACAGATGGCGCTGTTGGGCACACCCGCAACCTGTGTAGCGATCGCTGGCGAGTTTTTTCCGTAGAGTTTGTCTGTCGAGCAACAGAGTTGCAGCTATATATTCACCGGCTAAGTTAAATATTTAAAAAACTTACGTAATACAGTGAACCCTCGTTTATCGCGGTAGATAGGTTCCAGACGCGGCCGCGATAGGTGAAAATCCGCGAAGTAGTGACACCATATTTACCTATTTATTCAACATGTATATTCAGACTTTTAAAACCTTCCCTTGTACGTAGTACTGTTAACAAACTACCCTTTAATGTACAGAACACTTAATGCATGTACTACAGTACCCTAAACTAAAACAGGTACAAATATTAAAGGCGATTTTATATCATGCGTTTCCTAAACACGCTAAAAAGCACGATAAAAAATGGCAACCAATGTTTTGTTTACATTTATCTCTGATCATAATGAAGAAACAAACTGGAGGTAGAGCTTTGCTTATTACCCAGACATATTTCCCATACTTTTCCCTTAGAACTACATCACATCTTCCTACTTTAGATATATATATATATATATATATATATATATATATATATATATATATATATATACTTACCTACATATATACATACATACATATATACATAAATACATGCATACATTATATATATATATATATATATATATATATATATATATATATATATATATATATATATATATATATATATATATATATATATATATATATATATTACTGTATATATATGGGTTATGGAAAAAATCCGCGAAGTGGTGAATCCGCGATGGTCGAACCGCGAAGTAGCGAGGGTTCACTGTAGTTCATTAAAATGTGAGGGCTAATTCTTACTTCAACTCCATTGTTTACATTTGGGAGAGTGATGGCGAGTTATTGCGCATCTGTTGCTTGCGTTTGCTTTTTCCCGCTGTTCTGTTTTTTTTTTTTTTTTGTATGACAATCATTGCCTGGCTTTTTAAACCAAATAAAAGCTTCCAAATGTTTATGCACAAGTTCCGGGATGCCATTCTACAACAGCCATTTATTTTTACACCTTCCCCTTCAGTTTCAGCTTGACCATCACAAAGACATCTCAAAGAGGGATGCACAATCTATTTTGAAAGTATTTTCTTTTTTAATTTGGTGTAATTTCATCTGTCAGTAATTGATTATAATGAAAACACTCTATTCAGTGTATAGCTATTATTGATGATGTAAAAGTAGAAAGTAACCCTGAAATAAAGACCAATGGGGCTTGCCAGCACAGCTCAACATGTACCGGTTGCCAGACATAGGAGCAGGGATGCAATGTTAATTTTGCGAGTTTAGAGAGCCACGGCAAAGAAAAAACCATTAAGAAGACATTTAGTGAATAATAGATAATCATGATACTTTAAATTTTCAGCCACTTACATGAACCATATATTTTTCCAACTTGTTACCTTGTGTTTATTTTGCAATTCTGACCATTATTATTGCTGCAAATCACTCGTTTTTGGCATTTCCTCACCCAACAAACCCCGATTTCCCACTGGAGTTCACCATAAATTTTTTTTCAAAGGGAGTCCATAACCTCAAACAGGAGGTTAGCCCCAATAATCATTGGCAGAAATATATCAAACATGAAATTAAAGTATCATATATTTACCCAGAACAATCCAAAGTACAAATAAATACAGTACACGGTATAAACTCGTCATGGAGCAATAAGGAGGATGGCTAATGGGCAGGAAGCATAAGCTCATATTCGCGCAAGAAACCATGTACAGATGCACAAATGGGAGCAGAAACCTCGGGGTGTACGTATAAAACCGGCCACCTGTGTGTATGATGACGGCTGACTATATAATAATACAGCAGTGTAAGGGGGCATTAGCACCACCCACCCACCCGTTAGGTAAGTAGGTAAGGACAAGGCTTATAGGTTGGATTAGGGGAGGGAAGTTTAGTTTAGTTGGTGTCTATATTTTATGCTCGCTGGAGGAACTGGCCGCTGATATACAAAGGCTCCGAAACCTCCAATTCACAAAACATGACCTAATGAATGAAATATACATTTCAGGGGAAGAGGATCCCCATATTTTGTGCAATTTTACGATGATTTATTATGCGTTCCAGAGAGTAACGTATATAGAAAAAAAGGTTAGTTTTACCATTAATTATCGATTCGCCAGTAAATCTCCCCTACCCTAAACTCAAGGTTCCCACTGACTGGCCCCATTACTGTAGGATATATTGGGGTATATCTTATTAACTATTCATTTGCAAGGGAAATAATGGTTGGAGCCTTTGTATATCAGCAACCAGTTCCTCTTGTGTTAAGAATGGACATCAACTTACCTTAACTTTCCCCCCCTAACCTAACCTACAAGCCGTGTCCTTACCTACTTAGGAGCCTTTGTAGGGTGAAGGCCAGATCCTGTAGAAAACGGGAATATTCTGAACTGTGGCCGTCGTTCTAAAAACGATTTTGGCGGGAGAAGCTAACTTAAAAAACCCACCTAAGCTATGCTAAAAGTCGTATCCTTACCCAGGGGGGCTTCGCCTCCCCGGACCCCCCCTTACCCAACAGTTTCCTTACCTACGAGTACGACGGGAGAAGCTAACTTAAAAAACCCACCTAACCTATGATAAAAGTCGTATCCTTACCCAGGGGGGCTACGCTCCCCTGGACCCCCCCTTACACAATCATATTTAAGATCCGCAGACCATTTCCAAACATTGTTATTCTATACAAGATAACAGTCGGAGCGATAATAAGCAAATTAGGACACTTGGCCGTAGCACTATAAACTACCCCCTACTTACCTAATGCCGTATTCTAAGTTAGCCGTAAGCATACATGCAGGTGGCCGCTATCCTACATACACCACAGTTTCGGACAATCATTAACAGGACAGACGTAATTATAACTCATAAATTTCACACACAAAATCCCAAATATATGCATTTCATTTAAATTACGTTTCAAGCGTGTCCCTAGGAATTACGCAGGATGCTGAAAAGGGCATAAAATACCAAAATTACCTAATGACTAGGTTGACGAATAAAGAGAATGAGTTTTGTGAATATTGTGTTGATAAAGAATAAATATATATATATATATATATATATATATATATATATATATATATATATATATATATATATATATATCTAACCATCGCATAAGTTAAGATGTTAATATTACCCTTGAAGTTGAATTAAACAGCGTGGCGTCGGCCTCCTCAGTCCTCACTCACAGGGTTGCCAGATTATTTCGACTGGATTATCGTACATGAGCCTAAAAATTGTCGTTTTTCAACCAAAATTATCGTACACAGTTTCAATATAATTATTAAGGAGTTTATGATTGACTTATTTCAAAAGATTTGAGTTTAATTGTTTAATTAAACACACACACCACACATATGTATATACCTAAGGCATGTATCGTACATCGTACTGGACCTAAAATAATCGTACATGTACGATGATTATCGTACGAATGGCACCCCTCCTCACTCACTTTGTTTACATTTATGGGCGTCGTCTGTTGAACAACAAAGTGGTTTAGGTTGCGTTCTGTTTTATAATTAAGAAATTTTATACATATATTCATTGTATTATTCAAACTACTATTACTTATTATAATATTAGTAATAAAAATAATAATATTAAAACATCTTTATTGACATTTTCCGAAATTATATTTATTTTATAGATTGTTTGTTATGTTTTGGTCTAATAATCTGTTTAGGTTCCTGGTTCATTCCTGGTTCATTCCTGGTTCCTCATTACTCACTCCGCAAAATAAATTTGCGGCCACTATCATTGATAGGTGCAAAGCTTCTAAGCTTATTCTTATTATTGTTAATAAATTAATAACTTAAATAAATTAATACCGTAAAGAGATTCTCAATCTTTACTTTTATTCCCTTCTACCTTGAAATTAGATAGGATAACACCTTGCTATCATCAGTTTTGGCAACCAGTTTGGACTTCATAAATTCTTCTTTTATACGCATTGTCCTACCTATAAATGCAGCCTTTCTTTTCTATATTCCTGGCAAAACAACAAAAAATGTATAAAATCTTCCTCCTCATTTTCACAAAAATTACAATTTACATCCCCCCTCATTGTGTCTATTTACAATATTTAGTTTTAACGTATCAGTTCTTGCTCTAAAAAAATATCACTGAAGCAAATGTATTGTCATAAGGTAAATCTTCTTTAATTTCTTTTTTCCACGTTCTATATATTTCTAAGCTCACTTTGCTTTCTATTTCTTCTTTCCACTTTCTGGTTTCCGATTTTATTTTTACCTTGTTCATCCACAAGACTATATCTCACTAGAAATACGAAAAACTGAAGAAAAATGTTGAGGCTTTCAAGAATAAATTGAAGACTTTTCTTATGAGTGATTCGACACTTTTAACATTTCATATTTTAAAGAGTCTGTAATTGCTCGAACAATTTAATATGTAAAATATATACATACCTACGTAAGAAATTAGACAAGATTCATCCCAGGCTGCATATTTTATATCACTGTTCATATATATAAAGAAAAAATATCTTGGGTGTTTGAGCAAAATTCTTACGTCAATTTGATTAATTTGTCAACAGCAACCCATAACTCAGAGAAACTCTCTCGCCTTATGCATGTATACCGGGAAATATCTGCTGTCTGATTGGCTGGTTGTAATGTGACGTCACAAACTCGTATTTATGGATGAATGTTACGTCGAAGGCCCAGTGGCGTAATACCTATACATATTTCAAAATAATTAGCGCTTAAAAATTTGTATTTAACTAAAATAGTCTTTCTAAAGTATCAATTTATTAATAAAATAAATAATAGATCTTAATAAAGGTCATAGGTTGAATAAATAAGTCATATTTGAAGGAGTAATTGACCCTCATTCTGGCTACGATGTTATATGTATGTGCGTTTGTGTGTGTCTGAAGTCGTAGTAAATGAAATCAGTAACCAATCAGAGCTGGGGAAAATGTAGCCAATCAGAAGACTAGAATGTACCGCTAAGAGATTCGATGATATTATGAGTTGCTGTTTGAGAAAGCTGTCCAAATTTTCGTTGATACAGGATAGATTTATCATCATCATATCGAGTTAAATACATTTCATATATAATTATATATTGAATAGATCATTATCGAATCATTAAGAAATACGTCATCGTAAGGGATTTATATACCAACAATATACATTTATTTTAGATAAACTATTGCTTAAAATTGCAAGTTTTATTAATTAAACTCGAAAACAGTCATCTCGTAATAAAATTGATCTTTAAATACATACAATTGTTATTTTATGATATGTGAAAAAAAAGAAAGAAAGATAGGATGAAAAAAACTCATTAGCTAGAGCGTTTTTGCCCGAAATCGTCAGTAAATCTGACTTTTCCGTCAACAGCAGCCCATAAGTCGGAGGAACCCTCTCGCCTTATGCCTTTTTTAGCGTGAAATATCTGGCCTCTCATTGGCTAATTCGTCCTCTGCTGTGATTGGTGACTGTATATGACGTCATAGAATAGTATTTTTATGAATGAACTCGACTGAGCAAGAGTGAAATATCTATACTTGTTTTAAATAAGTTAGTAATTATAAATTATAATTCTTATTTTACTGAACTTATGATAGAGTTAGTTACATAATAAAAATAAATATTGAATCATGTTCATAAGTATAAGCTATTAAAATAAGTTATTTTTGAAGAAATAATTAACTTAGTTTTGGCTACGATGTTAGACGCGTAGTAAAAATTTGTAAGAGCGCTCGGGACGTCTGAGTTGCTGTTTGTGAAACCTACCCGAATTTCCGCCACTATTTGAAAAGATTTTTCGTTTTTAAGGGTATTGGAGATAACTTTTCTTCAAAATATATGGAAACAATACTTTATAAGATGTTTTTTATAAGTAAGAAGAAGGTTTGACTGAGTGACACGTAGCTAATATTCGATATTCAAACAGATGCTATTATCATATCGAGCTTAAATAGTGTAAGAACATGACAGTAATTCGTATTTTGTTACATTCATGGTAAAATTTAATTGAACAAATGTTTAACAAATCATACGTTTTATTAAGGAAATATGTCGTCATAAAGGGTAGGGGTAAATACTGTATCTCAGATAAATTAAGACTTAAACATTGTACATTTTATAAAAACAAACCCAAAACAATATTTAGTAATAAAATGTATCTTAAATATATATTTTTTTAGTTATTACTACAATAAAGAAATAGGATGAAAGGGGATTTGGTAAAAATTTCGAATGAATTTGACTAGTTCGCCAACAGCAGCTCAAGCCAAAGGAACCCTCTCACCTTATGCATTTTGAGCAGGAAAATGTCTGGCCTCTCATTGGCTGATTCATCCTATGCTCTGATTGCTGGTTGTATATGACGTCATGAAATCTACTGGTTGTCATGAAAAATCTGTACTTATAATATATAAATTATGACTTATAAATTATATATGTTATTAAAATTAACATGAAATAATAAATAAATTTATAATTAATAAATAATTAATCTTTTTAAAGGACATAACTTAAATAAATACGTCATATTCGAAGGAATACGTAACTGTGTTCTGGCTACGATCTTGAGAGTGCGTGCGTATGTCCGCAAAGCTGCATGAGCGAAGACAACCAATCACAGCTAAGGAAGAATCTGGCTGGGTTAGTGTAAAAAACTTATACTTCTTTTAGATAAATTACGATTAATAATTTACAATTTTATATTGAAATAAACTGCAAATAGTTATAAGTTAGTAATAAATAAATACTGGATCGCGGTAAAGTGCATAGTTGAATAAAAACGTCATAATTGAAAGAATACTTGACTGTCCTTTTGGCTACGATGTTGGATGTGCGTGCGTATGTCTGTATGAGTTGCTGTTTGAGAAACCTACCCGAATTTCCTTATTAAAATGTCTCTAAACCTTTAAAATGGTAAGACTTAGCTGGATTTTTTTTAGTTTTTAAGGGAATTAGAAATAACATTTCTTGAAAATATATGGAAACAATACTTCATAAGATGTTTTTATGATATATTTTATTAGATGAATAAATTCTGATTAGTAGATCATTATTTTCATTAAGAATAAGTCTTTCATACTTAACAAGAGTGGGATAATTCTGTTTGCTGGAAGTATTGAGTAACAAATTACTAATACACAATTGATAAATCTTCTCGAAGGACAGAAGTTAAATAAATACGTCATATTCAAAGGAATACGTAACTGTGTTCTGGCTACGATCTTGAGAGTGCGTGCGTATGTCTGTGAAGCTGCAGTAAGCGATGGGTGCAGCCAATCACAGCTAAGGAAGATACAGCCAATCATAGCACTGGATTATCCCGCTAAGGTCCCTGGGTTGCTGTTTGAGCAATCTGCCCGAATTTCCTTCGAGATTTTTATTCTTTTATTTAAGAAATAAATAGATATTCTTTATTACCTGTCATTCTTTATAAGTTGTTTTGATAATATATATTAATCGAGAGTGATTACTTAATGAAAAACCTTTAATTGCTTGAATAAAGAAATAAAAAAAAACATTGAATAGAGATTTTTGCGTGAATTTAGCGGGAAATATCTGGCCTCTCATTGGTTGACTCGTCCTGAGCTCTGATTGGTGGTTGTATGTGACGTCATGGAAACGTATTTTTATGAATGAATCTGCTGAGGTGGTGTGAAAAACTTATACTTCTTTTGGATAAATAACGACTTATAATTTACAATTTTATATTGAAATAAACTATGAATAGTTATAAATCAATAATGAATAAATATTAGATCTTGTTAAAGGGCATAGTTAAATAAATAAGTCATATCGGAGAGAATACTTGACTGTCCTTAAGGCTACGATGTTAGATGTGCGTGTGTACGTCTGCCTAGGTGTAGTAAGCGAAGGCAACAACCAATCACAACTGAGAAAATACAGCCAATCAGAACACTGGAATATCCCACCAAGGGAGAGATCCTGCGACTTATGCGTTACTGTTTGAGAAATCTGACCAAGTTTTCGTCAAATTTTAACCAAACGTTCTACGATCTACTGTAATAGTTTGACAATATTTTAAAGTAACATAAAAAATCTAGTTGGAAAAGCAGGATGCTATAAGCTCCAACAGGGAAAATAGCCCAGTGAGGAAGGGAAACAAGGAAAAATGAAATATCTTAAGAACAGTAATAACATTAAAATGAATATTTACTATATAAACTATGAAAAACTTTCTAACAAAACAAGAGAAAGAGGAAGAGAAAGAAGGTAGAATAGTGTGCCCGAGTGTACCTTCAAACAAGAGAACTTTAACCCAAGACAGTGGAAGACCATGATACAGAGGCTATGGCACTACCCAAGACAGTGGAAGACCATGATACAGAGGCTATGGCACTACCCAAGACCAGAGAACAATGGTTTGATTTTGGAGTGTCCTCCTAGAAAAGCTGCTTACTATAGCTAAAGAGTCTCTTCTACCCTTACCAAGAGGAAAGTACCCACTGAACAATTACAGTGCAGTGGTTAACCTCTTCAGTGAAGAAGAATTATTTGGTAATCTCAGTATTGTCAGGTGTATGAGGAGAGAGGAGAATATGTAAAGAATGTGCCAGACTATTCGGTGTGTGTGTGTGTGTAGGCAAAGGGATAATGAACCGTAACCAGATAGAACGATCCACTGTAGTACTGTCTGGCCAATAAAAGGACCCCATAATTCTCTAGCAGTAGTATATCAACGGGTGGCTGGTGCATCTGTAGCTCCCTTTTTTTCTTTTTACTAAGAGAGAGAGAGAGAGAGAGAGAGAGAGAGAGAGAGAGAGAGAGAGAGAGAGAGAGAGAGAGAGAGAGAGACACCCAGCTAGTAAGTATACGTAAAACTATTTCTCTCTATGAGAGGAAATAACCAGTAATTGACATTCAATCTTTAATGTAATTTTATGTTCATGGCAAATATCTTTTCTTCTTTCTTTTGTCGAAGATCGCCATTTCGTGTCACCAATCGTCTGGTTTTTATTTGGTTTAGTTCGTTTATTATTGATTAATATTTTGAATAATATAAATGATAGTTATGCAAATAACTGTACAATGATATATGAATATAAATATATTCATATAAATATAGATAAATTATTAGAATTAATGTATATTTATACGAATAATAATCTCCAAATATTTGGAAAATCATAAACTATCGTAGGAAACAAACACAAAACCACAAACTTAAACAAGTTCAACACAAAACCACAAACTTAAACAGGTTCAACACAAAACCACAAACTTAAACAGGTTCAAGTTTAGATGTTTGAACGGAGTGAGTTGTGTTTTCATTTGCTCCAGCTGATCGTCTGTTTTTGGTTTCGTTTACTAACTACAGTTTGATATTTGCAATTATTTGAACGAAAGTTTATGAAAACAAAACCCCATCACTACTTAAAAATAAATTAGATAATTCTATAAATAAATAAATAATTATACTTAAATCACAATTGTAAGAATGATAATTTAGAATTATTTATGATGTCGTAAATTGTCGTAGTAAACGTATTCTTAACCACAAACCTAAATGGCGTATCGTCGTTAGATTTTGGTTGAGTTCAGTGATTAAAATTGGATATTTATCATCATTTAGGGAAAGTTTACAAATATAAACTTACATTAATATTTTAATGAGTTTATATTTAATCTTTTACTAAAACTTTAATTATAATTATTGCACAAATATAAAAATAATAATCTATAAACATCCACTAAATCGTAAAACGTCGTAGAAAACGTTTCCAGTAAACAAAACCGCCAGCCTTCGACAATAACAATAACATTAAGCGCGAAGTTCTCGAACTGCCATTAGTTATTTAAACATTTGCAGTGAACTAAAACCTTCGTAAATTATATAAATTAAATTATATAAAGTGGAAAGAAACAGACAAAGCCCTGGAAATCTTACTAAAGCTGGAAAGAAGTAAAAATGGCCAGATGCCTTCATTCAACGTAAGTTTGACCCCTATAGGTCGTTTACCGAATCTCTGCCGGTTAAATAACGAAGGCTAAAGGTTTTCTCTTTGTATTTATTGGTATTTTGGACTTTTCTGAGGAGAATATCTGTTGGGAAATCCATATAATTAGTTAAGATGGACTGTGGCCCTTCAAATTAAGCTGGAGTACATAGATCGTCTGGTATTATTTTACTGTATTGCAGGGCAATGTAACCTAGGAAAAAACTACTTTTTTTTGGCTGAATGTGTTCTGATTGTATTTACTGAATGTTTCTGATGAGAATTTGCAGAAATTTTTATTTTCCAAAAGCTGTGATTTTTTAAAAACCAAAATGTTAAAAGGGAATTGGTTAGTTTGTAGTAGGGTGGATACATTTTATATATTTAATAGATAGGATATGGTAAGTTAGGTTATCTCAATCTATTTTAATAGATGTAGTTAGTTTACAGTAATAAAATAGTTAAACTGATTTTTTACTAACAATTTAATACTGCACTACCCTACTAAAATGAATTTGATCCTCATTACCTAGTCCCGTGTTGAAGAATTATGGAGCCTTTGTATATAGACGGCCAAGGCCTCCTGAGCGCACAGAAATTGGGAATTTTCTTTCCATTTCCAGTCGTTCGTGGCCATGTCCGTCATACTACAAAACCTCGTACGCAAGAACACTGCCTATCTCAAGGGTCCCCACTAACCTAGGAGACATTCTTAGGTTACCCCGTGTTTGCCTCCTAACCGGTTACACTCATGGCAATGTAACCACGAATCATATTCTGTAAAAGAAATCGATTTTACAAGTAATAATAAAATTTACGCCTGTCCCAACGAAGTACATTCAACCCGCATTGTAATTTTATTTTCTTTTTTTTCTTTTGGGGGGCGGTCGGTGAATGAGATGGACTGGTGCGAGTTCTGCGGTTCATCTTATGCAAAGCAAGGAAGTATGACAAAAACATCTAAATAATTTGGATATTTATAAAATCTTCATGGTTTTTTAGCAGTATTCCTTTGGCTTGAACTATTATAACAGCGCCATGAACAGTATATTGGGAGGAGGGTGATGGAAATAGAGGTACGAGGGAACGAGAAGGAGAGGGAGACCAAAACGAAGGTGGATGGACTGTATCAAGGATGACCTTCGATTAAAGGGATTAACCGGTGATGAAGTGTGGGACAGAGGTAGATGGAGAAAGCTGGTCAGAAACATCGACCCCACATAAAAGTGGGAAAAGATGCAGACAAAGAAGAAGAAGAAGAAGAATTCCCTTTGTTGGGTGAAGTTCATAACCTCACCAGCTTTAGATTGTTCAACTTGTAAAAGGAATCTCTTGTATCACGTCGAACTTGGTAACTCTCGGAGTTCAACGTTGCCATTTTGACGTCTCGGCGGCCAAGAAGTTAGAACAGGCATCTCCACACTAAGTTTGATGCTCCCATTACCCTGTTTGAATTTTAAAATGTTTGGATTCTGATTGAATAAAAAAAAAGTCCTCTGGCAATTTCCCAGGTTAAGCGGGGTCTGATTGGATTGTTTCAAATTACTGCGCCTGTCGATTGGTTCAGTGTTTTGCCGCTAAAGTGCTGATGAATTGATCAAAACATTACGTACAGTGAATCCTTACCTACTGGTTACGCTGCATCCCCCTAGCAAGCCCCCCCCCCCCCCCCTACCTTTGTGTTCCTAGCTTAACCTAAGACAACTCGCAACCCTGTGTTTACTTCTCGTCTGGCTTCCCAGCGGAAACTTCAGACTTTCAGAGGTATATAATAGTGTAAGTTGTTTTTATAATTTGTGAAGAGCTTTTTTACATCAGTTATAATAATCGAAACTGTTCAAAATGCCTTGAAGCACGCCACTAACACCCCAACCTCTGTGTTCTTAGCTTACCCTAAGACAACTCGCAACCCTGTGTTCACTTCTCGTCTGGCTTCCCAGCGGAAACTTCAGACTTTCAGAGGTATATAATAGTGTAAGTTGTCTTTATAATTTGTAAAGAGCTTTTTTACATCGATTAACATAATCAAAACCGTTCAAAATGCCTTGAAGCATGCCACTAACACCCCAACCTCTGTGTTCTTAGCTTACCCTAAGACAACTCGCAACCTTGTATTTACTTCTCGTCTGGCTTCCCAGCGGAAACTTCAGACTTTCAGAGGTATATAATAGTGTAAGTTGTCTTTATAATTTGTGAAGAGCTTTTTTACATCGATTAACATAATCGAAACTGTTCAAAATGCCTTGAAGCACGCCACTAACACTTCCTATTTACTCCAGTAGGGAAATGGTCACTTGTTTGGGATGTTTCCAATACCATTAAATGAATCTTATCTAAACAAGTATTTAAATAGAACTGTTACAAATAAGTCACTCGACAGTCGAAACCTCTCTGATTTGCTGTGAAAAATATCGTCCTGACTAACAATAAAGAAAATGGAAAAATCAAAGTTGGGACAACAGCACCACCTGTTACGAACTCAGGGTTGGAACTCATTCAAATTTAATTCAGAGTGGTAAGAGGTCACGGAAGCTTCAAGTATCTACGTGACCATTATCCGCCACTTATGCCTTGTTCCAGTCTCTTAATATTGTACTAGAGTATAGTAAACCTGGCATACTTATGGTACCTTTGGCATTTTTGTAAGTACAATTGTTTTAAAGGTTTTGAAGGCTGCTCAGTTATGGCAGAGGCAAGGGGCAGTGACGTTTGCCCCTATCAAGCAGGACAATGCCCTAGAGACTGACATATGCTCAGTGCCCAAGTCTTCTCTCCATCCAAGCTAGGACCAAGGAGGGCCAGGCAATGGCTGCTGATGACTCAGCAGATGGACCTATAGGTTCCCTCAAACCCTCTTCCTAAGCTCACAAGGATGGTAAGGAATTAAGGAGTTTGAGCAAGACTCGAACCCCAGTCTAGCAATCACCAGACAAGGACGCTCTCACCAGGCCATCACAACCCTAGGCCCTCCCCTTTTTTTGTGCGAGTTTGGACTAGGTGAAGGTTGGCTGTAGGTCTTCTATAGATTAGTTCATGATTGGTTTGAAATCTACCAGGAGTTGCCTCGACACAGAATTTACGCTCTAGTAAAAAAAATCAGGGTGAAATGCACATGGTTGCAATTTAATGTAAGCTGCACTTCTAGTCTAGTATATGAAGGCAAACAATTGAACAACTTGTTAATGGTTACCATCGTCCTGCTGTATTTAGCCGTACTGTCCTCGACTTTAAAGTGTTGAGGTTACTTTAGCCGGAGTAAAAGTTGATGCTTTGTATGCAATGCTCAGCGCCATTCACGTAACCATGATCAGAAAAGTTGTTCTACTTTAATGCCTTTTTTGAAAGCATAAGATCTGTTAAAAGAAGTCTATTGTAATGCAATGCTGTTTGTTCTTTTGCAAATACGAACCCTCGTCGTTTATACGGGTTACACTCTACAGCATTGCTGTTTATCTACAACCAAAATTAAGGAAATCCTGTGGATCTGGTAACTTTGTATGGTTGTCCCGTTCCTACCCAAGCTGGGTAGGCGTGACGGACTCTGCGGCCAAGTCCCCAGCTTTACTCTTGGCCGCTGCGACGAACTGACGTCTGCTCGGCCGCTGACCCCTCTTCTCTTTTTTCTTATCAGCTCATGTGATCACGAGTGCTTCTTAAGTATGTATGAAAACCTGCCATGGCCTTGAGGATCGTCCTTGTGGCTTCGCGAGTCGGGTGGATGTCCATCCCCATCCTACATGGCCTGCATGTCAAGGTAAGAAGTGTTCCGTGTCTCCCACTTGCGAAATCTTCATGGAGTGTTCGTCTTCCCAACGGGAGAAATTCAGTAGCTGTCGTTAAGAGAAAGCTAAGAGGGATTGTTCATCTTCTCCTTTCTCCAAAGAGGGCAAGAAGCAGAAATCTCTCACGAGCCCCGAATTTTCACTGTCCTACCTATCGTTATCAGAATTCCCAGAGGCACCGATAACAAAGGATGCGGGCATCTTCATCAAACAGGCACATGTTGAAGAGTTATCTCCGATTATTCTTAGTGAGACGGCAAATGCTCTAAGTGATTAGGATCATTTATTAGAGGAACTGTTAATTTCTCCAAGAGTTTGTAAATCCTAACAGATCAATATCCCCACCGAGTATGCCAAGCTCAGGGGAACAGATTTCTCATCCATGATGCAGAATTCACCCATTAATGTAGATCAATTAATGAATAATAACAAGCCAACATTGTCCTCGCACCGTTCTGCGAATGGACAACAGGTATCACCAACTCCTTTAACTTTCAAAGTTATATTATTCCTCAGTGAGATCCCATAGTGAGTCGAGGCTACAAGTGACATTCGAAGACTCAAATGGTAAGTTTTCCTCCAGAAAGGAAGCTATTAAAGTTTCACCTGGAAAAGCATCAACACTTCCAGACTCCTCGCAAGGGGTTAAAGTGTAAAAATATCAGAAAGATTGGTCATATGCTCCTAGTGCTGATGCAAGTTTTTCCATGCGTCCGGAGATACACAAATGACCTGTGCGTCCCTCCGGTCGTAGGAGTCGAGGACGTCAAGGGACCCGTTAGGGACAGTAGATCCCTAGACTTAACACCTGTAGGGGAATGCTGCACCCCCTGCAACATTACTGGACGAGGTAGCAGTTCTTCGGGGGAGATCCCAGGGCTATAGAATTTCTTCGCTCAGGGTATCATATCCTGTTTACAAGCTGTTGACGGGATCCCGATAAGATCTGCTCTTGGAGAAAGAAATTTCACTGATGCTGGAGAATGAAGCAATAGAGGAAGTCTTACACAAGTCCCCGGGTTTCTTCTGTAACCTCCTCCTAGTGGAGAAGTTGTCGTGAGGTTGAAAACCTGTTGTAGATCTTTCCTGCTTGAAGCAGTTTGTTCTTCAAACTCGGTTTGAGATGGAGACCTGCTGCACAGTGGCGCAGGGCATGCAAGATCAAGGAAGTACCTGCGTTTCATTTTCAGAGATAGAACTTAGGAGTTCAAGGTGCTATATGTCAGCCTATCAACAGCCCCACAGACGTTCACTCTCCTGTTCACCCTAAGTCTCCTCATGGGCTCTCGCGACGGGAATAATGCTCTTGCGGTACTTGGACAACTGGCCACTACTGGCAGTCAAGATCTTGTCTTATCCACCAATTAGATTCTCGAATTTTCCGCGACCTGGGTATCCGGCTGTATTACGAGAAATCGAGTCTTGACCCACAATGTCGTCTATGGTACTTGGGCATGAACATGGATACAGTCCAAGCCAGAGTATTTCCATCTTTAGACAGATTGTAACACCTTTTCTCCAGGAGTTCCTTCCAGCTCACTTCTAGCAGAAGCTTGTGGGTCCCTTTTCATGCATACAGAAACTGGTACCCTTCGCTCGGTACAGTGGCCACTAATGGTCGCAGACCTCAGACTCACTATCGGCCCTTTGGAAGATCCCACGAGACAGGAGAACAGATCTCTCGGGGTGTTTAGAGGAGGGGGATCTGATAGCACCTTTACTGATTCCAACTCTATTGTAGACTTCTGAATCATTTCAGATGCTTCTCGAAAAGAAGGAACAAATCTCAAAATGCAAAGAAAAAACACGTACGGACACTCCTAGCCAACTAAACTTATCTTACTATAATCAAAGATATATAATAAACTTTCTATCATTCACAATCACCCCAAAGGCAAAATAAACATTACTGTACTTACTGATATAATAGATAAACACTTCCAAAGCTGGTAGAAAAAAGAATGAATCCAGTATTTGAACACACAACTGCCTCTGGCTGTTGTCAGTAAAAGAAAACCTTTGCTCAAGACATTCACTACTGGTCTAAACTAGCCACAAGAAAGTAAACAAACAACCCTAATTATGCCAGCAGTCTTTCTCACTACAAACAATCGTTACACTAATTACCTCTCTCTCTCTCTCTCTCTCTCTCTCTCTCTCTCTCTCTCTCTCTCTCTCTCTCTCTCTCTCTCTCTCTCTCTCAAAAATATTTGGCAAAAAAAAAGAAAAAAATAGAAAAAATTAACATAAAAAGTTGATCCTCCACATACCTCACCCCCCCTTACTTTGCCAAATCCTTCTGTCACAAACACCTTTTTTTTTTTTCTTACCCAATCGGTACAATTCTTTTCCTCCCTCTTTTTGTATCCAGCCTTTCATATAACTCATCATATGCTTTAGCCCTTGCTCTTCCCACTGCTGTCTTAACCTCGTGTGGTTTCTCCTTAAATTTACACCTACCGGTAATGTCTTCTTTCCTAAGCCTCTGTTTTGCCAAACTTTTGGTCAAACACACAGTTTTGGGTTACTGATTCTGTGAGATATGAAGATCTTTGGTTATTTTCTTTGATTTAATGATAATTTTTTTGTGTCACTTTAATAGTGTATAAATCCATTTTCTCTTAGTATATAATAGTGTTAAAATTAAAGAAAGCAGAGGCAAAATTATCAACTTACAATGCACAGATGGTGAATTAGCAGCGAATAAATCTCAATTTTTTTATTTCTAAAACTGTAATATTTTAATTTTATTTTAGTTCTGCCATTCAAAAATTTCATTACCAGCATTGTGTGTGTTATTGCATGAAAAAATTTAATAAAAAATAAGAAGTAATTTTCACGATTACTGTATTTTGAATATCGTCACCCTCATAAACTAACTGCCTAAGTCATTTTCTCCACTTGTTGGGAAATCATAATAAAACCTTCTCATTTCCTAATTCTTTATATCATTGTGTTGAGTTTCAATTCACAAATTCTCAACAGAGGAATTTGTGAATTAGAATTTGTGAATTGAAGCTCAACACAATAATATAAAGAATTAGGAAATAAGGTTTTTTTATTTCCCATCAAGTGGAGAAAATGACTTAGGCAGTTAGTTTATGAGGGGGACGATATGTTAAGTGATGATTTTGTTTGAAATTCGGAAGATGTCAGTGTTGTCTGTAAAAATTGCAACGTGTATTGTCTGAAAAAATCATAGAATTGATCAGGCTTCGACCGTTTACATAGTTTCAGTATTTGCCTCTATTTAGTGGTCGTAGTATTTACCGGTATGAATATTTGCAATATTTGCTTATATTTAAATGCTTGTAATATTTGCCTGTTTAAAATTTACAATAATGTTGAAATTTCTTCCAGATTCAGTGGTTCAATAAGTGCAACAAAAATCTGGCGAATTACACGAGGTCCACATGAGGTCCCTCGGAGAAGGTTGCGGTTTGGATCTCACCCAAGACAGCCTCCCAAAAATTTATACATTGAGGTAACCACAAAATTTTCTTCCTTATATATTCATGCATTTGAAGTACTGTAGTATGGTATAAATAACTTTGCATTTAACCCTTCTACCCCCAATGGACGTACTGGTACGTTTCACAAAACTCATCCATTAACCCCCATGGACGTACCGGTACGTCCTTGCAAAAAACTGCTATTTGCATTTTTTTTTTGCATATTTTTGGTAATTTTATGAGAAACTCCAGGCATTTTCCAAAATAATAAGACCAACCTGACCTCTCTATGACAAAAATTAAGGCTGTCAGCGCAATCTAAAAAAAAATATTTCAAAACGTGCTTGAAAAAGAAAACCGGTTGGGGGTTAAGGGTTGGAAAGTTCCAAATAGCATTGGGGGTAAAAAGGTAAAAATCATGATAATGATTTTCAGTTTTTTCAGGAGTTCAAACTTACAGCAAATGTTTTTTTTTTATGTTGAACAGGTTGATAAAGTTTCCCTTCATGGTTTACATATGACAGATTTATTTTAATGTCACCAATCTTGAGATATTTCATATTCATTATTTCTCTTGCAGTTTGTTAATTTCTTTTCCTTGCTAGGTTGTTTTTCCCTGTTGGAGCCCTTGGGCTTATACCATCCTGCTTTTCCAACTAGAGTTGTAGCTTAGCTAGTAATAATTAATTTTAGGTTAAGGCAGAATTATAGTGTTTACTTCCGGTTAGACAAAATATATCCCCTTCATTCTCAGTTCTGGACTTTCTTCCTTATGTCAATTCTATTTTGCTTTGATCGTTTTTTTAATTTTTCTTATCAGAAGCGTTTTCCGTCTGCTTATGGTGGAAACCCCACGTACCGACATGTGGGTCTGCCCTGGTAAACCTGCTGGCCTGCTGTTGACCCCCATCTCTTTTGTCCTTTTTTGCAGGGGACCTGATTGCTCGCAGTAATTGTCCTGTGATGAGTGTAGGTCATAGCCTCCTTTTATAGTGGTTTGATTACGATTGAAGGAAAAAGAAATCTTAAAGAGAGATTGTCTTTAGAGGCAAATTTGCATAAGCTGTTCCACAAGAGGCTTTTTAGCTCCTTTTCTCTCCTCTGGTGCACTTTTTTTGGCTTTTTATATCGTAGAGCCGAGCCATCCTTAGGGAAACCAAGGAAGGTAGGAGACCTCCATTTTCCCGCAAACCAGGTTCCTAAAGTAAGAGCATCCACTGCCTTCATTGAAGGTAATATCCTTCCACTTCCTCGTCAGTGTTCTCCATCGTTTATGTGGACGACACTTGCTGAGCTCGGACCACCTGTCCTTTATTCTAGACGACCTTGGCTCAGTCCTCTTCAAATAACGTCGTAGTGCCCTTTTAGGACAGAAGAAAATCATCCTGATCTCTGGTCACTTCTTTTAAGGAGATGTGTGCCATTATCATTCCTCTGCTAGTGTGAAGGATGAGCTCGCTAGTTGGCCGAAATTCTACAATCACTCTGCTGGTCGTCATTGTTGATGTATTTTCTCTTGAGCTGTTAGAAGAAGGTGGTGGGCAAGGGAAGCTTCCTTCGTGACAACTGATGGTGTATGTACTCATTCCTGCATAGGACCGGATAATGGTCGGTGGTGAAGAAACGACAGAAGAGACCCGAAAATCTAATTCAGTAAGCAGGGAATCTAACAGTCGCCATGTACTGTGCTCCTTCCGAAGCAGAAGTCCTGGATGTTAGGGCATCTGCTAACACCTCCAACAGCTTTTCTGCTGATGGGTCACCATCAATGCCCAAGGAAGGCCAAAACCTCCAGTGGTCCGAGCTCAGCAAGTGTCGTACCACTGGAAGTTTTGGCCTTCCTTAGGCATTGATGGTGGCCCATCAGCAGAAAATCTGCTGGAGGTGTTAGCAGATGCTCTAACATCTGCTTCGGAAGGAACACAGGACATAGCGACCGTTAGATTCCATGCTTACTGTATTAGATTTTCGGGTATCTTCTGCCGTTTCTTCACCACCACCTGTCAGTGACGCAAGTCTTGAAGGCTAGATTATGTTAACAGCAGACGACCTTCAGCACCCCACTGCTTTCGGAAATATACTCGCAGGTCCCAGGACACTTTTACCTTTGGGCTGCTGGTAGCGAACCCTCACAGGACAAGAAGCATCTAGTCTAAGATGGCGGTTGCAACATAAGTCCTAATATCAAAGATATAAATGTCTGCCCCTTTTTCCTCTTTTCTTTCCTTTCTCTCGGGGTGCAACGGTTGTGCCGTCATTTGCTGTATCGTACGTCTGATGCAGGCAAGCCTCTCAACAGAGCAACTTTTCAATACATTTTGAGTGTAGAACTATATTCCCTATTCGTCAATAAGACATTCGTGCATTTGATGACTTTATTTGAGGTACATGCAACGAATGTTTGAAGCTGAAAAAATTAATTTACGTAATTACACACTTGTAATGGTTATAAAATAAAATAGGCTACCATACCTGTGATAGGCCATCCTGCTACATACATATCTATACATATGGATATGACCTTCCTGTGGCCTGCATGGATATGGGATATGCACTGTCATATATATTAATATATGTATGTACACTGTGATGTGTGCTTATATTTACTGCCAGACCTGCATGAAATTACTCATTGGGAGAACTGTAAAATATGCCCCTGATTGGCCTATCCAAATGTGTGACTTATGAGGCTGCTATGTAGCCCGAAATATAAATAACACATAATGCCCCCTCTGGGCTCATGATAATGATGCACCGTCTTATACTATTACTTACAAATAAACCAAGATAATATTCCTACGATCATTGCAGTATAACAGTTCCGGTAGCTGAGGCTTCCCTCGCGAATCTGTTTATATCCCTGTTTACCTTTTGCGCCCCTAGTGCCGTGCCAAATGAACTTCGTCTTCAGTTGCTGTGCAGTAGATCGGCGCTAGGGATGTGAAAGGCCATAAATGATATCAAACACTTTTCTTCGCATGGGAGCAGGTATCGATGGTCGTGGTCTTTCGGTACTGATGTCACAGAGGAGGGTGGCGTTGGAGTCATCGAGGGCGACGTCTTCCCAATGGAAGGATGTGCATGATGCCCTACATGCTTGGTACTTTGGATCTATTTGTTGGGCTTCTGCCTAGGCTTTATAATACCATCCCAGGTAAATGGTGGCCAATGTGTTTCTTAACAGGGCATCGGCAGTGGGAATAATTTTCCCAGGTATGTGTTGAAGGGTGCAATTGTATTCAGCCACGGTGGAGATATATCGGTGTAGGTGGGTGGCTCAGGCATCGGACTGTCGAGTGTGCACCAGAGGCATGTGGTCCGTGCGAATGACGAAGTGCGTACCTTCTAAGAAATGGCGAAAGTGACGGACAGCTTAATGCACCGCCAGCAATTCGCGGTCGAATGTTGAGTAATTGATTCCACTTTGGACAGTTTTCTGTTGAAGAAGGCCAGTGGGCGCGGTGAGCCGTTAACCACCTCCCTGAGTACTGCACCAATAGCGACATCGCTGGCATCGGTGGAGAGAAGGAGAGGGGCGTGTGGGATGGGAAAACTGAGAGCCGCAGCAGTTGATAGGGCCTTCTTTGCATTGCAGAAGGCTGCTTCCTGAAGGGGACCCCACTTCAGGTCCTTTGGCTTGCCCTTGAGGGAGGCGTAGAGGGGAGCAAGAGTGGCGGCAATGGCTGGCAGAAAACGGTGATAATAGTTGATCATGCCCAAGAATTCCTGCAGAGCTTTGATGATCGAGGGCATGGGGAAGTTCTGAACGGCTGCTATCTTCTCAGGGAGGGGGTGGACTCATTCAGGAGTGATACGGTGCTCCAAGAATGATACTGTACTATTTTGGGGGCCAAAGGTACACTTGTCGCACAGACCTATAAGGTCGCACAGTTGTAGGCGGTGGAGCACGATGCGTAGATGACGGAGTTGTTCCTCTTTGGAGGAAGAGAGCACAAGTACTGTATTCAGTCAACGTAACATACACAGAAGGTGAGGTCCCCAAAGATGCCTTCCATAGGGCGTTGAAAAGCGGCTCCAGTATTATGAAGGTCAAAACAGGAGTAACTGAAGATGTATGGTACCAAAGGGGGTGGTGTTGGCGATCTAGGGGATGGCACCTGATGATACACTTTTAGGAGGTCGAGCATGAAGAAAACCTTTGCTTTGTGCAAGTAAGAGGTCATGTTAGCGATGTTTGGGAGCCAATAGTATTCCGGTTCTGTCTGCATGTTCAAATGCCTGTAATGCCCCATATGGACAAGGGAGCCATCAATCTTCAGGACGATGTGTAAGGGGGACGATCATGGGCTTGAGGCTTTTTGGCAAAGGCCCATTTTTTCCATTTCAGCAAACTTTTATTTAGCAGCTGCTAAACGATCTGATGTCAGATGCCTGAATATGGCTAACAATGGGAGCCCCATTGTCTTGATATGATGATAAATACTGTGTTTGCCAGGAACTGTGGGAGTTTGGTGAAGTTCTGGATGGAAACTTCTGGGTACGAGTGAGGGGATGAGCATTGTTGAGAGTGAGGTTGGAATGGGTGTGTTTAAGAGGTGTTGACGAGTAAGAGTCTGCGTTGAATAACCGTTAATAGGAAGAGTCTGTATTGACTAACCGTCGGTGAGGAACATCAACCAGGAGGTGGAAATGGGAGAAGAAATCTGCACCCAGGATTATCAATGTAACGTCAGCAACGAGAACTTCCAATGATATTTGGCGCTTCTAAACGATAATGTAAGGGTCTTGTATCTGTAGGTGGGCATCGCAGATCCATTGACAGCTACCAGGCGGGCGCCTGTACCTGCATCATGTAAAAAGAAAAGATTAGTGACAGGGGAGGCCATTCCCACAAGCGATGACCTACTTATACATTTTTTGGCTTCTGACAACCGTTCGCAATTTCTTCGCAGCAGCCCTGTACGTATCTGAACGATAGTGGCATAACCACTGCTGTCGATGGGCGTCAGTAAGTAGTGGAAGAGGTTGGGGGCGTGAGCGAGTGGTGGCATATATCGGTGGTGGGCGGCTTTGTCGTCGTTCTGACACATCCCGGTGTGGGCATCTATGTCCTACTGTATTCACTTCGGCTTTAGTCGATATTGATTAGTTGTCCTCTTCGTCAGGAGTAGAGCCGATGATGGAGGTCTTGAAAGTGGTGAAGTAGCTGTTCATAAGGACGTCAACTTTGGTCATCAGGTCCTTCATGGGCAAAATATTGTCATTGGATATGGTAGTGTGTAAACGTTGGGATAGGCGTCATACCCTAAGGGCACAAAGTAAGTTCACCTCTCGGGGAAAGCCGTCTGCGGCGGGTTGTAGGCGAGCAATACTGGTCATTTCGCTTCTTGATCCCCCAACGGTTGTTGAGAGAGCTGAAAATTTTGGCTCTACAGCTCCAGGAGGTATGTTTTGAAGGCACCATAAGGTATTGGGGGTGTCCCCTTGTCGCAAAGCCAATCTGAAATTTCTGGAAGTGTCCTTGGGGATCGCTGCAAGAACATAGTCTGCTTTGGTGTTTTAGCGAGTCATGCCCTTGATGCGAAACTGAACTTCGTCACGCTGGAACCAGGCGAACGAACGCTTCTCGCTGACGAAGAGCGGCAGTTTCATTGAAAATGGAGTGTGTCGAAGAGTCAGGTTCGGTGGGCGGCATTGTAACAAGTAGGGTACAACAGTGAGGGGGAAGGCGGGAGGGAGCTGGTATCTCAAGTTGTCACTAATTGTGCATCTTTAGGGTTAGATGAAATCCACAAACTCTTTAGATTTGACGTAAGCCGGGATCCACGTACTCTTTAGACTTTGGGTTAGACAAGATCTCCATACTCTGTAAACCATTGGAGTTAGACAAGATGTACATACTGTTTAGACTTTGGGGTCAGACAAGATCCACATGCTATTTAGACTTTGGGGCTAGACAAGATATTCATAGTGTTTAGACTTTGGGGTTAGACAAAATATATATACTCTTTAGACTTTGGGGTTAGACAAGATCTACATACTCTTTAGACTTTGGGGTTAGACAAAATCTACATACTCTTTGGGGCTAGACAAGATATTCATAGTGTTTAGACTTTGGGGTTAGACAAAATATGCATACTTTTTAGACTTTGGTGTTAGACAAGATCTACATACTCTTTAGACTATGGAGTTAGACAAGATCTACATTCTATCTCTCTCTCTCTCTCTCTCTCTCTCTCTCTCTCTCTCTCTCTCTCTCTCTCTCTCTCTCTCTCTCAGTGGGGATACCTTAACGTGTTGAAAGGGTTTGCATATCGGCACACTCACTAGGTTGGTTTGCTGTTAGCAATCAGACAAAAATCTCCCACCATCACCAATATGCTGTGGCCATCGTGGAGATGAAAACTGGTCATATAAGATATTTTGTCTAATGGGTTTTTTCTATGGGGTAATTCACATATGTGTTAACATTCTAGTTTGTAAGAAGACCTTGGAGAGAGAGAGAGAGAGAGAGAGAGAGAGAGAGAGAGAGAGAGAGAGAGAGAGAGAGAGAGAGAGAGAGAGAGCATGGTTTGTAACAAGAGCAGCTAAAATATTTAACCTTTTTTCTAGCTTGGATGTATTTTCCAGAGCATTTGCCAGCAAAATTATTTCATTCCGAACACCTTTTCCTTCAACACGACCTTAACCATATTGTTTTTTCTATTTCATTTTATTTAACATTTTTTACGCTTTCCTTTTTGCTTGAAAAAATCCCAAGATAATGAGGTTGAACATATATCTAGTCACGTAATTCTCTATAATCACGAATTTATTTGATGTGGGTAGAAGACTCTTTAGCTATGATAAGCAGCTCTTCTAGGAGGACACTCCAAAATCAAACCATTGCTCTCTAGTCTTAGGTAGTGCCATAGCCTCTGTACCATGGTCTTTAACTGTCTAGGGTTAGAGTTCTCTTGCTTGAGAGTACACTCAGGCACACTATTCTAGGTTATTTCTCTTCCTCTTGTTTTGTCAAAGTTTTTATAGTTTATGTAAGAAATATTTATTCCAATGTTGTTACTGTTCTTAAAATACTTAATTTTTCCTTGTTTCCTTTCCTCACTGGGCTATTTTCCCTGTTGGAACCTCCAGGCTTATAGCATTCTGCTTTTCCAACTAGGTTTGTAGCTTAGCAAGGAATAATGATAATCATAATAATAATAAAAATGCATATTGTATGTACCAAAATAGGTTTAAATTTATTCGTAGATGTGTAAGTTTTTTTTTTTTTTTCATAAACGGTTGGAAGCGTTTCTTGAAATTTATCAATTAATGTCCCCTAATGAACTAAGTTTCAGGAAATTATAGATAATTGAACTTTTACAGGTATGTGGATAATACCCTCGGCATGCAGTCTACTCTGTTGAATCCCTCTCGAGTGGATCCCCTCTCAAGTGGATCCCCTCTCAAGCAGACCCCTCAAATGGATCCCTCTCGAGCAGACCCCACTCAAGTGGATCCCTCTCGAGCAGACCTCCCTCATGCGGATCCCTCTCGAGCAGACCCCTCAAGCGGATCCCTCTCGAGCAGACCCCTCAAGCGGATCCCATTCAAGCAGACCCCCTCAAGCGGATCCCTCTCGAGCAGACCCCTCAAGCAGACCTCCCTCATGCGGATCCCTCTCGAGCAGACCCCTCAAGCGGATCCCTCTCGCGGATCCCTCTCGAGCAGACCCCTCAAGCGGATCCCTCTCGAGCAGACCCCTCAAGCGGATCCCTCTCGAGCAGACCCCTCAAGCGGATCCCATTCAAGCAGACCCCCTCAAGCGGATCCCTCTCGAGCAGACCCCTCAAGCGGAGCCCTCTCGAACAGACCCCTCAAGCGGGTCCTTCTCGAACAGACCCCTCAAGTGGATCCCTCTCGAGCAGACCCCCCTCAAGCAGGTCCCTCTCAAGCAGACCCCCTCTCAAGTGGATCCCCTCTCTAGTCGATTCTCCTCAAGTGAATCCCTCTCGAGCAGACCCCTCAAGCGGGTCCCTCTCGAGCAGACCCCCCTCAAGCGGACATCCCCACAAGTTGACACCCACAATGGGACCACCATAGGCAACAAGGTAAGTCAGAAATCAACGAAGCACATCATCGTAGTTTCTAGATTTGTTCTTCCCTAAAGTTTGTTTAAACATTTTGTTTATTTACAGGGACATTTTCTACTACATTATAGTACTCAGTGCTTCATGGTGAGGGAAGTATTCATTTAGTATAAACACACACTCTTTCTTGCCCCATCCTTTTTTTTTTCCGTCTAGTTGGAAAGATATTCCATAAACGTTAAGCACCAGTTCGATTAGGTTATCTTTATGTTTGTGCGATCAAATTTTAGTTTCAGGTCATCATAAAGTACATTATAAACTAAAGATCACATGAAAATAGTTTTCATTGTGATCCAGGAGCTTTTAAAGGATCTAGTGCGCTATAGCTATTTCGATGCACGTTTCCAATGTGCAGGAATCATGAGAAGTTAAAATTACTCTTAAAACATGACCACCTTGAAATCAAAAGTTAAAACTAAATTATCCATAAACAATCAGCTGAGTGACTTACAGTATTTTTCAAAGACAATGTATATAAGAAAGTTGTCTGCATGGTTTTAATTCCTGGGTTATTAATTCTTGCTAATTCCTGGCTTAAGTAATTTATGCTAATTCGCAATGGCCTTCGTCCCATTGTGGCGGGATGTTGCAAGGACAACCCCCACACCCTGAATCACACTTACAGACAATGGTCTCCACAAAACAAACTTTCCCCTTACTTTATCATAAACTGGACTCTTAGACAAAAGGTCACAAAAAAAAAAAAACATATCCTTAGAACTCTATTTCTTAAAACTAAAATAATCAATACCAAAAACCATCCACAATCAAAATGAACACTTAAAACTAATCAAAAACTTAAAACTAATTATATAATTAACAAAAAAAACCTTTCCGCAATCAAATAAATCCTATCAAAACTTAAAACTAACCGCAACCCAAACATGAAAACACAAAACACATATATATTACGAGTTCACCGACACCAAAGTTTGTATGCTTTTATATGTTATTTGCAACACAGTCGTTCACAAACTGCCGAACTGTCTTTCACGGCACAACCCTCAATCTGTGATTAACAGGTTAAACTGTGTGGCACGTTGCCACCACTGCCTCCCTAATTGGGGTCTTGGATGTCGTCATCATCGTCATCATCATCATTATCATTATCATTATCATCATCAATAGCAGCAATCGAAGTTCATTCGGTCCGGGTCATCAACAATAATCTATCCAAAGAGCAGTCTTAAATACAATCTCTTACAGGCCAGGTCGTCAACTAAAGATCGGCATTCGGGAAATAACTCTCCAAAGGAGGAATCACGGCCTGCCAAAATAAAAAAGAAAAACACTTACGAACACTCCTAACTAACTGAACTATCGCACTATAATCAAAGATAAATAATAAATTGTTCCTATCATTCACAATCACGATAAGCAAAGATAAACAAAACTGTACTTACTCAGAAAATCAATAATCACTTCCTCGCTGGTAAAGAAAAATAATAAATCCAGCGTTCACACAACTGACTCAGGACGCAGTCAATCAAAAAAGCATTCGCTCCGAAGCATTCACCACTGTCGTAACCTAACTAAAAAATGTAAACAAACAACCTCAAATATACCGACAGTCTTTTCCACTACAAACAATCATTCGCTAACTACCACTTGCTCTTCGGCGCGCACCGCGGACACACAAACACACACACACTCGCGCGATTTAGCAAAACTAAAGCAAATGAAATTCTCTCTCTCTCTCTCTCTCTCTCTCTCTCTCTCTCTCTCTGGATTTGGCAAAAGAAAAAATTAAAATAAAACAAACACAAATCCTCCACACCATCAATCTAGTTGAGTGAACATTATTGATTTTGTAGTATTGACGCTAGCCATTACACACTAGTTTCATGATTCATTGCTATCTTGAATCTTGTATCTGTTATCTGGTTGTATATAAATTGCCATTTTTTTATTGCCATTCCTATTCTTTTTAACCCTTTTACCCCCAAAGGACGTACTGGTACATTTCACAAAACTCATCCCTTTACCCCCATGGACGTACCGGTACGTCCTTGCAAAAAAATGCTATAAAATTTTTTTTTTTCGTATTTTTAATAATTTTTTGAGAAAATTCAGACATTTTCCAAGAGAATGAGACCAACCTGACCTCTCTATGACAAAAATTAAGGCTGTTAGAGCAATTTAGAAAATATATACTGCAAAATGTGCTGGGGATAAAATAACCCTTTGGGGGTTAAGGGTTGGAAATTTCCAAATATCCTGGGGTTAAAAGGGTTAAATATGTTACATAAGTTATATTCATCATACTCTTGTAGCTGTTGTGTATAACTGAGAAGCACGTTCAGTTAAACAGCATTCAGCATAGATTCTTTGAACTATGACAGTAAACCTTCAAAGGGCTGTTTATCAATTTTAACGCAACAGGACAACTTTTCTAAAGATCCTTACAGGTTTGAAAAGTAGGACAAGAGATTGTAATATCCTTATTCTCATATGTTTCTTTTCCCTCAGGTTGATCAAATATGAAAAGGAGGTCAATAGATTAAATGGAAGAATTGTGAGGAAGAGTTAAATCCTTATCATACAACGATGGTGGTTTAAGTCATTTTGCCATCTGGTTTCAGAGCTTCTAAAGGTAAGACATTGAACTTGGTAGAGTTGTTCTATTGATTTGAGGTCAATGCAAGAAATTATAAAGACAGCTTATTTTCGATGGTATGAAATAGAATGTGGTCTTAAAACTTTTTGTTTCTTTTGAAGCCTGATATAATGTGGGTCAAGTGGTTAAGTCTACTATTAGGTGTAACGATGATATTGTTATTGTTATCGCTTGCTTGACTACAACCCTAGTTGGAAAAGCAGAATGCCATAAGCCCAGGGGCTCCAACAGGGAAAATAGCCCGGTGAGGAAAGGAAACAAGGGAAAATAAAATATCTTACGAACAGTAACAACATTGAAATAAATATTTCTTATTTCTTAAATAAACTATGAAAACTTTAACAAAACCAGAGGAAGAGAAATAAGATAGAATAGTGTGTCTGAGTGTACTCACAAGCAAGAGATCTCTAACCCAAGACAGTGGAAGACCATGGTACAGAGGTTATGGCACTACCTAAGACTAGAGAACAATGGTTTGATTTTGCAGTGTCCTTCTAGAAGAGCGGCTGACCATAGCTAAAGAGTCTCTTCTACCCTTGCCAAGAAAAAGTAGTCGCTGAACAATTACAGTGGAGTAGTTAACCCCTTGGGTGATGAAGAATTGTTTGATAATCACAGTGTTGTCAGGTGTATGAGGACAGAGGAGAATCTGTAAAGAATAGGCCAGACTATTCGGTGTCTGTGTAGGCAAAGGGAAAGAACCGTAACCAGAGAGAAGGGTCCTATGTAGTACTGTCTGGCCAGTCAAAGGACCCCATAACTCTCTAGCGGTAGTATCACAACGAGCGGCTGGTGCCCTAGCCAACATACTACCTTAGAAGTAAAGAACGAAATGCTTCTGAAATAAAACTAAAATATTGAAGGTACTGTTGATAGGAAATCTTGAATATAAAGTACACTTCACTAAGGTGAGAAGTGACAGTTTGTTGAAACTCGTGTTAGAACCGAATTGACTGACGATATATTGATATTTGTATTATAGTCGTCTTCAGCTTTCATTCATGTTTAGATGTGGTATAACCCGAAGTGGATAATGTGGGAGGGTGGGCTGTGCCACCCTAGCAGTACCAGCCGAACTCGGTTGAGTCCCTTGTCAGGCTGGGAGGAATGTAGAGAGGAGACGTCCCCTTTTTTGTTTCATTTGTTTGATGTCGGCTACCCCCCAAAATTGGGGGAAGTACATACATACATATACCAAGGCACTTCCCCCAATTTTGGGGGGTAGCCGACATCAACAAATGAAACAAAAACAAAAAGGGGACCTCTACTCTCTATGTTCCTCCAGCCTAACAAGGGACTCAAATTGGGGGAAGTGCCTTGGTATATGTATGTATAACCAGAAGTTGCATCATTTATCAACGTAATTTTTCTCTGATTCTCTTTCAAGATTCCGTCTTTTAGAAGTATGGAATCAAATAGCATTTAGCTAACACAAAACAATCTAATGTGGGATTTTTGCCTGGATTTTTCGTTTTCATTACGAAGTTAATTTATAGCATTTAATGCAATCATCAATTTTGTCGAGGAAAATGAAAGAAACTGCTAACGCCACAAATAGCTCAAGATAAGCTTTTGCATGGTGCAATATAGGAGGAATTGATCAAAACTATGAATTATATAGGGTTTTCCCCATATCGAGAAACCTTTTGCATAGATTAACATTGCAAGTCAATTTAGTGTTCCGAGAATTTGCAACTTTGAACCCCACAAATGACTTATTGTGCTATAGATCTTGCCTTTTTATCCAATTGAGCTAGACCATATTTTAGGAATCAAAAGCTTGCTTATAGATACATGTTTGTCGTGAATTTGAAAATCCCATAGATGATAAAATTCTTTGAGAACTTTCATAATACATATACCAAGGCACTTCCCCCAATTTTGGGGGGGTAGCTGACATTAACAAATGAAACAAAACAAAAAGGGGACCTCTACTCTTTACGTTCCTCCCAGCCTGACAAGGGATTCAACCGAGTTCAGCTGGTACTGCTAGGGTGTCACAGCCCACCCTCCCACATTATCCACCACAGATGAAGCTTCATAACGCTGAATCCCTTACTGCTGTTACCTCCGCGGTCATCTAAGGCACCGGAGGAAGCAGCAGGGCCTACCGGAACTGCGTCACAATCGCTCGCCATTCATTCCTATTTCTAGCACGCTCTCTTGCCTCTCTCACATCTATCTTCCTATCACCCAGAACTTAAGGTAAAGATATACCGTAGTAGCAAAAATGCACCCGGGGCATTATTAGCAAGGGGAGAATTCTACATATCTTGACCCTCATAAACTAACTGCCTAAGTCATTTTCTCCACTTGTTGGGAAATAGAAAAAACCTTCTCATTTCCCAATTCTTTATATCATTGTATTGAGCTTCCATTAACAAATTCTAATTCACAAATTCCTCTGCTAAGAATTTGTGAATTGAAAATCAAGACAATGATATAAAGTATTAGGAAATGAGAAGGGTTTTTTTTGAGTTCCCAACAAGTGGAGAAAATGACTTAGGTAAATTAGTTTATGAGGGTGACGATATGTAAAATGTTTAAATGATTGCGTGCGCAGTTACAGTAACGGACTAAATAGAAATTGAAGTGCCTTCAAATAAACAACAAGGGTTACTATATGTCACTTTTTTTTGCTGTTTTTAGTGATAGGAACAAATATAAGATGTTTGAGTCCTTGTTTTACCTCGTTATCCATGTTTAATGTTTGAGTCCTTGTTGTACCTCGTTATCCATGTTTAGAGATACCAAATTATTTTAACGTGTACAGTATGACAGTATTAACTGATTTCATGTTATTTCAGAAAATCTGCTGCCTTGAGCGAAATCTGAAAGCAGCCCAGAGAATCGTCTCAATTGAAAACTCTTCGAGAGGAGGCCGAGTGTTCTCAGCGGGACGTGGCCAGTCGGTTATCAGTTCCGAAACCGATTCAAAGGTTTAAGTTGACAGATGATTGCCGAGATGGGAAAGAGAAGTCCCTCGCTTCCCTTGCGCTCTTCCAGATGCAGATCTGTTTTCTCCGTCACTGTTAAAGGATATTTTGTCCCTTTCATATGTGAAAGTAAACTTATGCACAGAAGTCCAAGGGGGTGGTAGGGTTACTCCTGAGGGAGGCTTGAGCTCATGTTTTCACTCATGTCTATGAATTGGTACGTGAATAATGTTTTACGTTATTGTATTATGGAATGTGCAGTAGAATTCCTTTGTAATGTAAATGTAATTGCCAAAGAATCACATTCTTCTATGAATGAACAAGGAAACCTTACTTTGGCATAAGCATATTTCGGCTGCTTTCAGTTTTTGTGATGTTTAATACTAGATGTGTTGGTTTAAAGAATGTACAATTTTTGTTCAAGCTCATAGAAAACCATAGATTTTTCAATTTAATTTTGAAAATTTTTCTTTAAGCGAAATTTTTATTGTGATAGTTAAATTTTAATTCCAATATTTTGAACTGGCTAATTTCATGTAAATTTCGTGGTGTGTTATGTAGGAAATTGAACTCGTAGAGCATTTTTTTACAATGAGCTGGACTTGTCATTTTTCATTTTAATTTGATTGACTATCACGTTGACTTTTTCATTGTTTACATGAAAATTTGTTTTACAAATTTAAATCCTGCCAGATGTCTTTAAAGGTAAAAACTTGAAATAGTTTGCGATCAATTAAATCAATAGTTATTCCTTTGGTTGAGTGTATGGGAATACTTTTATTATATGTATGACACATGCTGTCCCTTCGAAAGGTGGTACCAGCTTGGGGCTTAAAGAGCTTTTCGTCTTGAGTTCGACATTCATATCCTGTACCTGAAATAGGGATAAATACTGCTGTGGCCATTTTTAAGTCTGTGGGGAAAGCCTTACCTATTTATAACATTGTCAGTAACTAAAAAGATGCAGTTAAGTGAATTTTTATTCAAGTTAATCAGTCTAGGTTGAACATATACCAAGGCACTTCCCCCAATTTTGGGGGTTAGCCGACATCAACAAACGAAACAAAACAAAAAAGGGGACCTCTACTCTCTGCGTTCCTCCCAGCCTGACAAGGGACTCAACCGAGTTCAGCTGGTACTGTTAGGGTGCCACAGCCCACCCTACAGTATGGCTCTGAGAAATGTTAGACTTCACTGAAAAAAGTCTGATTGTTTCGAACAAAAACTATCTCGTTCTTTAATTGCTATGAGAAATTTGATCTTAACTTTTCAGATGCATTTGTAGCCGAAGTCTTAATTGACGTAGAAGCATTTTGAATTGTCTGGCAAAACTTAGAATCAATAGAAAAGTTATTTTACTACTTTACTTTTAAAATGTACATATTTTTTTATTGCCAATATTGCTTAGGTATTAAAACTAAATGATAGTGAACTGTTTACTGCATATATGTCCCGGGTGTAAATTGGCAAAGCATTGGTGCTACTATCTGAAGGAATTTTGTGTCTAGGAGTATGATTCAGGATTTTGTGTTTCTCAGCTTTATAGATTTCTAGATTATGAGATTATTGTAGCCTTTTTATTACAGCAAAGATAAGGTTTTCATGGTCAATCTGTGACATCGTAACTTAAGAATTCATTGATAATGAATTTGAATAGCATTATATATCTTTGATAACTTTAAGGTCAGGATGAAATTCTATTGGTTTTACATTGAATAGGTTTCTTTTTGCAAAATAATGCACCTGTTAAGATATCAATGGATTTTTAGAGGTTTTCGAAGCTATGATCTTCTGCAGTTTTATATAGACTTCAGGTGTATATATGTGGTAAATACAGAGTTCTTTTAAGATATTTAGTTTAAGATTCATTTTGTCTATTATACATACATATACCAAGGCACTTCCCCCAATTTTGGGGGGTAGCCGACATCAACAAATGAAAAAAAAAGAAAAAAGGCGACCTCTACTCTCTACATTCCTCCCAGCCTGACAAGGGACTCAACCGAGTTCAGCTGGTACTGCTAGGGCGCCACAGCCCACCCTCCCCCGTTATCCACCACAGATGAAGCTTCATAATGCTAAATCCCCTACTGCTGCTACCTCCGTGGTCATCTAAGGCATCGGAGGAAGCAGCAGGGCCTACCGGAACTGCGTCACAATCGCTCGCCATTCATTCCTATTTCTAGCACGCTCTCTTGCCTCTCTCACATCTATCCTCCTATCACCCAGAGCTTTCTTCACTCCATCCATCCATCCATTATGTGATAGTCTATTATATGATAGTATTATTGTCTCAATGCCTTCATTCCTGATGCGTTGAAATGCAGTCATATTACACACCAGTAGATAGTAGTTTTGGTTTGGCATTTACAATGTTGGTAAGGAGATATAGGGATTCATCTGCTCTTATTTGATTATAGTGAGATTTTGTTTGCTGGAAGTCGTGATTATCTGTAACTTGCGACTTTGAACTGTAAATCGCGATAGTATTTTACTTGGTCTAGGAAGTATTGGATTCATATAAGGTGTTTGTTCTTGGTTTAATAGTTTGGGACAAATATTTAGTTCATGACAGAAGCAAGGAAATCTGAAAGAACCAGATGGTGGAGTTTGGACGCTAGAAAGAGTTTGTTAATGATACATTGCTTCCAGTTAGTATATAATACCATTTGTCATCAGGATGTTAGATGATAATAATAGTACTTATAGTCTATTTCTTTTAGCGAGGCAGATTTGCACCGACTCGCAACGGTGCCCTTTTAGCTCGGAAAAGTTTCCTGATCGCTGATTGGTTAGAATTATCTTGTCCAACCAATCAGCGACCAGGAAACTTTTCCGAGCTAAAAGGGCACCGCTGCGAGTCGGTGCAAATCTGCCTCGCTAAAAGAAATCGACTATAGTATTCGATACGCAATGTGACTGTGGATTTTAGTTTTCATATTCTAATTCCTAACATCAGAAATTGACGTTTAATGCTTCTATGTTTCAAACATCTAGGTTTGACATTTATATGTTTGATATCAGGTTTAAGGTTCCATTTGTTTTAAATAAATTGAGCACTAATCTTGTCTTCTACATGAGGATAGGTTCAGAATGTATTATTTTCAATGTTATCTAACTGCTTTCTAAAATATTTCCAAATTAGAAATTTAGTTTAAGAAGTTGGAAGCTCAAAAAAGGGATTTTGACGAAGGAAAAATCTATTTCTGGGGAGAGACCTGTGGCGCCCGGTGAAAAGAGTCCTTCTTATATACCTTTTCTGATAAAACCTTCCAACTATACCAGAGAAAGATAAAAGCATGGAATGCTGAGGTTACAACCCTCGCGCGAGCACCTTTTGGGTGTCGTATATAAAGCAAAGGCGCATGAAATCCACTATTCACAGGTTGTCTTCCATTTAGTTAATTCCTTCGTCAAAGGGATGGGCCGATACAAAGGCCCTAGCCAACCCTACGACATTCATTTATATTTTCCTTGGGTAAATGACGTGACATTTCTTCGAAACACATTATTGCTATTATTATCGTTATTACTAGCTAAGCTACAACCCTAGTTGGAAAAGCAAGCTGCTATAAGCCCAAGGGCTCCAACAGGGAAAAATAGCCCAGTGAGGAAAGGAAATAAGGAAATAAATAAACGATATTAGTAATAAAAATTAAAATTAAATACTTTAAAAGCATAAACAACACTAAAACATATTTAATTTATGAACTATAAATGGACTTGTGCAAGCCTGTTCAACATAAAAGCATTTGCTGCGAGTTTGAACTATTTTTGTGAAAGAGGTTTGCTTTTCTTCAAGTTTCAGTTCTTGAACAATTGAATCTCTTTTAGTCTGCTTAAGAAAGTTTCCTGCACAGATTTTAATCTGGGAAAGTCTTATCAGTTTATGATTCCTTTGGCTTCATAAATTAAAATAGATTTTTGTACTTACAGATAAGCAAAGTGTTTTACCTGATTTCATTTTTCCATCAGAATATTGATTCAGGATTAATGTGATCAGTTTTGTTTAATTTTTAATTATATAAATTTTGGCAACATACAGTAGGATATGTGACCTGCTGTTTTTAACCCTTTTACCCCCAAAGGACGTACTGGTACGTTTCACAAAACTCATCCTTTACCCCCATGGACGTACCACTACGTCCTTGCAAAAAAATGCTATAAATTTTTTTTTTTTTCATATTTTTGATAATTTTTTTGAGAAAATTCAGGCATTTTCCAAGAGAATGAGACCAACCTGACCTCTCTATGACAAAAATTAAGGCTGTTAGAGCAATTTAAAACAAATATACTGCAAAATGTGCTGGGAAAAAAATAACCCCCTGGGGGTTAAGGGTTGGAAATTTCCAAATAGCCTGGGGGTAAAAGGGTTAATTCAGAAAGTAATTTGTCCTTTACAAATTTGGTCTTAGAAAGTCTATTTTTTGGTACTTGAGGTCATCGTATCTAATAGCACCAGTGTCGAACCCACAGGATGGTGTTGTCGTTTGTTTCTCTGAGGTCTTCATCTGATCAAGGAGAGTCCAGTGGACACCCTCGTACGATGTTTTCCATTGTAGTGTTGCCCCACATGGGCATTGAAGGTTGGTGGGTGATCTCTATTTGTGTCTGTTATCTTTAGTTTTGCCCACTTTTATCCTTTGGTTAGGGTTACTCGATTGTTCTTGGTCAGGGTGTTTCATTGGGCAGCGCCCCATCAGATGGCCATTGGTCGCTTATCAGCCTCTTCTCTAGCCTGTGAGCAGCTGGCCAGATTGGATCTAGTCCATCCATTGTTATGAAGCTTTTATTATTATCACAAGCTTAGCGGGATTTCAGTCCGCCCTGCTTCCCGATGATTGTGGAGTGGATCCCTGAGATCATTAATTTTATTCTTTTCAGTTTTTGCTAGCGTTTCTCGTATATTGAGTGGCGGGATACCTGGTACTATGTATAAAGATGCTAGAGGTGTTGATTTTAAGGTACCAGTAATAATTTGAGATTACTTATTTGGCTCTGGATCTACCTTATAGGCATGGCATGAGATTGCCCACACTGGTGCACAGTACTCTGCAATAGAGTAAGAAAGTGCCAGGGCTGTTTGTCTGTCTCAGGGTCTGTTCCTCAGCTGGTGTAGGCGAGTTTACTGAGGAGTTTGTTCGTAGTTGCTGCTTTATTTGCTTTTATTTGCATGTTCTTTAAAGGAGAGTGTTGTGTCAAGGGTGACACCTAAGTAGATGGAGTAGGGAGGATTTTCCAGTTTTGTTACCCAATTTGATCTTTAATTTTTTGCTTGGCGATTGATCACGTGGAAGGCACACACCTGTGTTTTCCTTGGATTGGCATTGAGGTGCCACATTTTGTTGTAGGAGAGGGTAGTCAGGGCTTTAGACATAATTTCTTCGATGGTAGTAAAGGAGTCCGGTTGTCTAAAAATGCACAGGTTGTCTGCATATATGTACCTGCGGATGCTCAGGCACTTAGGCTGGTCATATGTTTAGATCTTAAATGGTGTTGGTGCCAGCACTGACTGTTGTGGAAGGCTGTTGTTATGTATCTTCCATCTGCTTTTCCTGTCGTCTTTTTCTACAAAAGATTGCTGATTGGAAAGTAATGATTCAGCGATGCGGGCTATGCTGGTATTCCCCATAGTTGGGCCACCTTCAGAAATATTGCTCTATAGTTTACAGTAACATATGTTTAAGGCTGACAAAGACTGTTCCGGTGATTTCCTTCTAAAGCCTGTTCTCAATGTATTGCATCACGTTTCACATCTGACTGCGGGAGGATCAACCTCGTCTAAAACCAGCTTGGTTTGACGACAGTGGTGCTTCGGTAGTTGGTTGGATATGGGCTAAGATCATTCGTTCGTGTAAGTTGTACAGGATACGCATTAACCCTTTTACCCCCAAAGGACGTACTGGTACGTTTCACAAAAGCCATCCCTTTACCCCCATGGACGTACCGGTACGTCCTTGCAAAAAAATGCTATGAAAAAATTTTTATTCATATTTTTGATAATTTGTTGAGAAAATTCAGGCATTTTCTAAGAGAATGAGACCAACCTGACCTCTCTATGACAAAAATTAAGGCTTTTAGAGCAATTTAAAAAAAATATACTGCAAAATGTGCTGGGAAAAAAATAACCCCCTGGGGGTTAGGGGTTGGAAATTTCCAAATAGCCTGGGGGTAAAGGGTTAAGGATATAGGTCAATAGCTCTTGGGGGATGATGGATCTTTCCCTTGGTTTCAGCAAGGCCGTTACTCTCACTACTCCAGATCTTTGGGATTTGGTAAATCGTTGCACAGGAATTGAATAGCAACAGGAGCCATGCTTATGTTTTGTCTCCAAAATGTAAGATAATTTTTATTAGGTCATCTACGCCAGCCGTTTTCTCTGGTCTGAGAAGTTTCATAGCAGCATTAGAAGTTTTATTCCAGCTGTTACCAAGTTGTGGAATGATCTTCGTAATCGGGTAGTTGAATCGGTAGAACTTCAAAAGTTCAAAGTTGGAGCAAATGTTTTTATGTTGACCAGGCTGACATGAGTCTTTTTATAGTTTATACATGACATATCTGTTTTTGACATTAATAGTTTGTATAAGACATATCTGTTTTGACGTTGTTACTGTTTTTAGAGTGATTTATTGTTAATTTATTCTCATAATTTATTTATTTCCTTATTTCCTTTCCTCACTGGGCTATTTTTCCCCTATTGGAGGCCTCGGGCTTATAGCATCTTGCTTTTCCAACTAGGGTTGTAGCTTGGCTAGTAATAATAATAATAATAATTTAGTTCTTTTAAGGTGAACAGTTGCAAGGTGTCGTCACGGTTTTGCATGATATGGTCCATGCCCTGTCTCATTTTTGTTAGGTAGCCACTCTTTGTTGTGAGGCTTGCTGTTCAGCAGCAGTTGGTGCGCTACCTAGTAGGGGTCTACGGCAGCTAATCTAGGCTGGGGCTTTTCCCAAGTTCAGTTTCTCAATGGTTACCCAGGCTTTTTGGCTTTTATAGTTCATGTTTATGGAAGGAATGCGTTCGTGCCAGCATTCTTTTTCTGATTGAAGCCAGAAATGCCCGTCTTAGTTCCATGGTTCGCGTTCGTGCCAGCATTCTTTTTTGTCACTGATTGAGGCAAGAAGTGCCTCTCTGAAGTTCCATGGTACTTTTAGGAAAGGGATCTTCGTTATATGCCTGAATGTAATTCCTGTACTGCTTTCTGGAGTGTTCGTTGAGACCTGTTACTTGTCATTTTGTCTTCTGAAACTGAGCCTTAGGATTCAGGATTCCTTGTCTTTAATGTTTATCTTTAGGGTACAAAGTTTGCGGCTTAGCTTATGGTTCCTTGTCTTGTAAGATATCATGAGTTTAGTAAACTATTAGTTTTCAACTGTTTTCATCAAGTTTGTTCAAGAGTAATAGAACTATTCTTTAGTTGGATTCAGAAAGAATTTGTCCCGTACAAATTTTAGTCTTTAGTAATCTTAGCTTAAGATACTTTTGGGTCCAGAAATTGCAGATGAAGTTTGGCAAATTTAAATTCAGAAAGTCTTTTACTTATTGTCATATTGCCTTGAGAATTCATAGTCTACAATATTATTTACCTTCGTAATATAAAGTTCGAAGCTTGGGATATGTTCATTGGTATTCATAAGAAATTTAGTTAGATAATATTTCTTATAGATTTGTGTTTTTCATTCATTTTATAGGAAATCTGAGTCCGTCTTTTAATCCTGGATTCAGAAAGTTAATGTTCCGTACAGGATTTGGTCCGGGAAAGTCTGTTTATGATACTGATGGGTATAGTAAATATAGATAGATTTTGATTTATTTAATTGAGTGTGTCTTAGATCAGATATTACCAATTGCATAATCACTACTCTTGAATTAGGTTATTCATCGGAACTTCACTACAATTCCGTTAACAAATATTAACTGATATTAACTCTCAGTTATATAACTCTTAATGCTGAACAAGCATTGATAGAAAAAGCTAGTCTTCTAAGACTATAAGAGAATTATAAAAGGGCTTATAAAGTTGCTTATATAGCAGTGTTTCAAAGAAATATTTACTGATACATGATACATCAGAAACGTTATGGCATCGACTGACTTTCTGGATGTCCTTGTTTTATCGGTTTGTGAAAACTTTTACCGTACAATATTAGTTTTGTCTGTGATTTTTCCTACTTTCAACCCATTTTCTTTTGAAAAAAGCATATTTCTCCATAGTTGTTATGCCTGAACTGTCAGTTTTTACTTGCAATGGCACAGATAAGAAGGTATTTGTCCAGAATGCACTTTAATTATTGGTCCAAAAATATGTTATTTGTCATTGAAAATTACTTTTGGAAAGTTCCACACAATAATTCCATTCATGAAAATCTCATACCTAAAAGTTTTTTCAAATTTCTAGTTTTTAGTTTTCAAAATTCTGCTTGTTTTTCTATATACCCCCTAACATTTCTTCTGAGTTTTATTTGTATGAAAACTAGATTTTACAGCCATGAAAGTCATGTGAAATAGTTTCTTAGCTCAGAAAGTTTATCTTAAGTTTGTGTTCCTACAATTTTATAGATTTTGCGGTGCACTCTGCCAATTAAGTAGAGAGATTCTTGCAAATGGTAGAGGGGACTTTGTCCAGCAATTGTAGGCTTACATGATGTTGCATAGAAATGGGAGTTCTTGACTGAATTTTATTTACCAAGTTTATTTTACATATACCAAAGGCCCCAAAGGCACTTCCCCCAATTTTGGGGGGTAGCCAACATCAACAATGAAACAAAACAAAAAGGGGACCTCTACTCTCTACGTTCCTCCAGCCTAACCAGGGACTCAACCGAGTTCAGCTGGTACTGCTAGGGTGCCACAGCCCAACCTCCCACATTTCCACCACAGATGAAGCTTCATAACGCTGAGTCCCCTACTGCTGCTACCTCCGCGGTCATCTAAGGCACCGGAGGAAGCAGCAGGGCCTAAAGGAACTGCGTCACAATCGCTCGCCATTCATTCCTATTTCTAGCACGCTCTCTTGCCTCTCTCACATCTATCCTCCTATCACCCAGAGCTTCCTTCACTCCATCCATCCACCCAAACCTTGGCCTTCCTCTTGTACTTCTCCCATCAACTCTTGCATTCATCACCTTCTTTAGCAGTAATAGAACACCAAACTTTACCTGTTGACCTTTTTTTAGTAAGCGGTATTAGATAGCAATTTAGTCTTGTGAAACTCGTAAGATGAAATATTAAAGAAAACCCTTAAAACATCAAAACAAATGTCCAAAAGCGGGACAATTCTATCTGACAATGGGATGAATTTTGTAAGGCCGATCTCACAGACACTGAAGTGGCCCTGAGGTTCACGTGTAAGGGTATAAGTTTTACACATGAGTATTTACCTGATTTAATCACTTACATGGAATGAGTGTCGCGACCAAAGTCGATTTAGTTGTTTAGGTCACTTGTTTGCTTCCGAGGGGGAAGTGCGTGTCTTGATGCAACTAATTGTATTGTTGTAACAGACTGAAGGATGACTTTTTTTAATAAAATTAAACGTTGATTAACCCTTTTACCCCCAGGCTCTTTGGAAATTTCCAACCCTTAACCCCCAAGGGGTTATTTTTTCCCCAGCACATTTTGCAGTATATTTTTTTTTAATTGCTCTAACAGCCTTAGTTTTTGTCATAGAGAGGTCAGGTTGGTCTCATTCTCTTGGAAAATGCCTGAATGTTTTCAAAAAAATATAAAAAATATGAAAAAAAAAAATTTAAATAGCATTTTTTTTTGCAAGGACGTACCGGTACGTCCATGGGGGTAAAGGGATGAGTTTTGTGAAACGTACCAGTACGTCCTTTGGGGGTAAAAGGGTTAATGAATAGATTGTGTTGATGCAATTTAACAAAAAAAAAATTCTAACTTAATCGTGTGAATTAACATTTAAGTAACTCGTTTAGTTCTTGAAATATAATCTATAATTAACATATTTGGTTGAGTAAAAACTAGCTAGTTAATTGTAGTTGAAAAATTTTGATTTGCAAATGGTAGGTGACTTCTCCAATATAATTTGTCATTTCCCTATCAAATTTTACTTCCAGTATTCAGTGTTGGTGACAAAATTTCAGTCTTTTTATGGTTACAATACTTATGGTCATAAAATTAGTTCAATTTAGTCGTGCTTTTTGACAACTTGATGTAAAATTTAACATCGGGATGTTGGAAAATGTTAGAATGGGATGTGTAAAGTACCGTTAACTTGCTAATTTCTATATAAAAAATCAGTTCAGATCACGTTAATTAAAATCGTGAGGATTAACGTTAAGTAAACCATAAGACTTTACTCCATAAATATTTAAATTTAATGAAAACAATTTAGTTTGCATAAATCTAACAATAATGGCTAACCTAACCTAACCTAACCTACCTATCGAACATTTAAATTTGGTACTTGAATGGGAAAATAACCAAAGCATTGAAGTAATTTTGCTTTGGAAAATATAAGATTTACTAATATAATTTCATAAATTTCTAAATATAATGAAATTACAGCTAAAATCAATGCAATGATGATAGTCAACAATCAGTAAAAACTAAAATGGGAAAATGACAAGTTAAAAAAGCTCGGGGAAAATGTAAATATAGATTTAAAATACTGATTAATTTGTAAATGAATTGCAGTATGTAAGAAACTTAAGTATTAAAATATTAAAAAAATAGAGTTCAGCATAAATGAAATATCAAGGCGAAGTCAGAATTAATCTGCCAAAAGATCTAAGTCCAGAAAGATGATTTGAATCTATAAATTATTATTATTATTATTACTATCCAAGCTACAACCCTAGTTGGAAAAGCAAGATGCTATAAGCCCAGGGGCTCCAACAGGGAAAAATAGCCCAGTGAGGAAAGGAAATAAGGAAATAAATAAATGAAGAGAACAAGATATATTTAATTGTTTAAAGTTTAAAGACATTTGATTTTCATTCAGCTTAAATCTTGTTCCACATTGAGTCTTGAGTTTTACTTGAATTCAAGTTAAAATAATCTATAGCCATTTGTCAGTAAAATTACTGTTTTCCATTGAAGTTAGTTTAATTTAGGTTTAAATGATTAATAATTAAACCAATTATCAATAAAAATTAAAGTAAAATTGACAAAATCAAAAGGTAAATCAGAAAAAGAAAAATTGAGAATTAGAAGTGACACAGTTAGCCTATATTATAAAAAAAAATGTCTTATTTTTTGGAAATTAGAGTAAAATTCTTTATTAAAATATGCAAGTTCATAAAAACAATATCTAAATTAAAACTAATTTGCAAAAATCGAAAAAAACGAAGGTATTCAAAGTCTATAACTAGGTATTTTTTATTTTTTTTTTTTTTAAATCCCAGCTCTGGGTATATTATTTTTTTGTCTTAAATTCATTAAAACACCAAATTTACATGGTAAGGCCAAGAAAATGTATTTGGAATAACGAAACCAATTACTTAAATTGTAAGAAATTAGCATTTTCATTATAAAAATTCAAAGTTTGAAGTCCCTTTGTTGAGTATGTGGTACTGTGACAATTTTTCTAACTTAATTTGACATTTTCCTGTCATATTATACGTTTAATAGTCAGTATTGGAGAGAAAATTTAAGTATTTTGTAGTTATAATATTTATTATCATAAAATTACTCATATTTAGTCACCCTTATTGACTTTTTTATGTAAAATCTGATGTAAGAATGGTAGAAAATGTTAGAAAATTGTCTTAATTATGCTAAATTTGCTAAATAATTTCAATCAGTCGCTCAAATCGAGAAATTTAAAGTAAATTAAAATTCCATATAGTTTTGGAAACGATTTTGAAATATCCACCATCGAAATATTACAGATTATATTATATTTTCATTGCTTTGAGTTTGAAAATTGCCTGCTTAAATTACCCTAAACTTGCTAAATATCAGTTCATATCGAGAAATTATATTCTAAATTCCAAATAGCTTTGAAAACAATGATAAAATTTCCTTATTTAATATTTACGCTTACATTATCATTTATAACTGTCCCAATGGGTAATTTATTAATTATAGATATCTTTATGGTAAAAATTTCCCTTTATTCTATGAACTTGAAGGAAAAGGTGTCCATTTCTATACCAAGGCAGAATTTCCTTTAAGAAACTTCAAAGGTAAACTGAAAGCATAATGAAGATGTATGTTTACATCCCGTAGAGTTTCTCATATTTAATTCATAGGTATTTTTTGTCATTACACTGACATTATGAGGAATTGTTTGAAAAACTCTATGGGTTTTTCACGCCACATTTCATAAGAATTTACTCAAGATAAAAATTCTACGGGATTTTCACGCCATATTTCATAAGAATTTAATCCAAACAAGAGAAAAATCTAAGGGATTTTCACATCATATTTCATAAGAATTTACTCAAGATAAAAACTCTACGGGATTTTCACTCCATATTTCATAAGAATTTACTCAAAACAGAGGAAAAACTCTACGGGATTTTCACTCCATATTTCATAAGAATTTACTCAAAACAGAGGAAAAACTCTACGGGATTTTCACGCCATATTTCATAAGAATTTAATCCAAACAAGAGAAAAATCTAAGGGATTTTCACACCATATTTCATAAGAATTTAATCCAAACAAGAGAAAAATCTACGGGATTTTCACGCCCCATTTCATAAGACATTACTAACAGATTTACGTACCATAATAAAACATAGCCATGAGGGTGAACGTTAGCTCAGGCATGTCTTAAGAGTAACCCTAACCCCCCCCCTTGGACATCTGTGCTTAACCAGTTTACTTTTAATATATGAAAACAAAACATCCTTTAACAGTGACATAGAAAACGGATCTGCATCTGGAAGAGCACAAGGGAAGCGAAGGACTTCTCTTCCCATATCAGCAATCAGCTGTTGACTTTAGAAACCTTTGAATTGGTCAAGAAACAGATAACTGGTTGGTTAGCTTTCACGGGTCATTGTATGTTGACCTCGTGGGGTAAATAAAAATATATTGATTTAATTATCCCATTAAAATAACGATTAACCAGACCCATATTTATACTTTATGGATTTGAATAAAAGAACGTCCAATTCTTAATAGCATTTTATTATCTTTACTTCCAAATGACTTATGACGTCATTACAATCTTTCTGGTTTAACACCATTGGAGGTTACAGAGGTGCTATACCTATGACGTCATTCCTACGTCATTATATATATGACGTCATACTTGGTTTGACAATTTGAAATCAACCTGCTATACCTATGACGTCATTGCTAAGTCACTAACAATGTGACGTCATCCTTGATTTGACAGAAATCTGACCTGCTGTACCTATGACGTCATTCCTACGTCACTATATATATGACGTCATACTTGGTTTGAAAATTAGAAATCACAGTTATACCTATGACGTCATTGCTACGTCACTAACAATGTGACGTCATCCTTGATTTGACAGAAATCTGACCTGCTGTACCTATGACGTCATTTCTACGTCACTAACAATGTCATTCTTGGTTTGACACCATTTGAAATCAGATCTGATATACCTATGACGTCATTGCCACATCACTAACAATGTGACGTCATCCTTGATTTGACAGAAATCTGACCTGCTGTACCTATGACGTCATTGCTACGTCACTAATAATGTGACATATATGACGTCATCCTTGGTTTGACAAATCAGTACCCTGCTATACCTATGACGTCATTAATAATGTGACTACATATATGACGTCATCCTTGGTTTGACAAATCAGTACCCTGCTATACCTATGACGTCATCCTTGGTTTGACAAATCAGTACCCTGCTATACCTATGACGTCATTGCTACGTCACTAACCACGTGACGTAACTATATATATGACGTCATTGAATTACTAATCATCTAGTTCTTTACGTACGGGATGTGGACTTTAAACCCGTATCCTTTCATGACCAATTTATACACATTGATCTTATTTAAACTCCAGTTGGGTATTACTTATGACCTTATTTTATACCTACTGGTTTATACTCTGTACCCAGCAGTACTTTTAAATCATACAGTTTATACTTGTAATTCTTCTTTTACCTGTACTTCTATACATACCTTTGAATGTTCAGTTCTCTTTAATGGCAATCCTCAACTTATTAATTATTCAGGAAGGAAAGAAAATGGAATGTGGGATAGAAATAGAAAAATTGAAAATGAGCCAGAGATTTTCACATAAGCATAGATTTTATCATACTTGATATTAATAAGGGATAAGAGCTAATTTTGTATATACGATAGAAGGAACCTTGAAAATGAGCCAGAGATTTTCATATATTTCATTTAGGCATAGATAACATACATTATCTTATCAAGGGGCTAGAAAAAGAATGTTTCGATAGAATTTACATTCTTTATTTTGCAAACCTTATATTTAATGAACCATTTTCATTTTAGCAGCAAATACCTCCTGATTTCTAAATTACACCCACTAAGAATAAAATCCTAAATAAAGATGGCTACAGTGGTGGTGATTGTGGAATTGAACTGTAGACATACTTTTAAATACATTTAGATAATCAGTCTAATTCTGAAAGTAACAATAAAAGTCTGCTACTTAACTGAAGCTTGCAAAAAGTGACCAAGCAAGACAATTTTCAATTGCCTGCAAGATATGAAAAGCAGGAAAAAGACCCTTTCAGTGGAGATGAGTACTCCATAGCCATTGCCACGACAGTAAAATACAATACCATAGTAGAACTTGAATAAGAGGATAGAAATTACTAGGATTCCTCAGGTAGGATACTCTGATAATGAGGACTACAACCTAACTAATAGCCAAACTGACCAAAAACCATTTAAATATCTATCCTTAAAACATTGGTGAGTAAATAAATTTGATATGAGGCACCTTCAAGAATAACATTCACAAGGCTGAGGCATAATGCATTCATGATTGCCTTAATAAGCAATCCTGGACATTCCATCTTTCTCATATACCAAAAACCCTTCTAATACTGAATAACACTGGGTCCCAATGAGCTACAGAACAGACAGACATCTTGGGACTGCAGATGTTATATTTGGCTGATTTGTGCCCAAGCAGGCTGACTACACAGCTAGGAAGGCATGCCCAGAGCTTACAGTTGCTGCAACCTTCCTCAGGTATACTGTCGCTTGCCTTTACAAGACAGGAAAAGCTCTAAAGCTTGGGTCCTTAAAAGCAGCCACATAGGAAGGCAAAGTTTCAAATAAGAATACTGACAAACTCCAATAGGGGTCATTAAAAGCAGCCACATAGGAAGGCAAAGTTTCAAATAAGAATACTGACAAACTCCAATAGAGGTCATTAAAAGCAGCCACATAGGAAGGCAAAGTTTCAAATAAGAATACTGACAAACTCCAATAGGGGTCATTAAAAGCAGCCACATAGGAAGGCAAAGTTTCAAATAAGAATACTGACAAACTCCAATAGGGGTCCTTAAAAGCAGCCACATAGGAAGGCAAAGTTTCAAATAAGAATACTGACAAACTCCAATAGGGGTCCTTAAAAGCAGCCACATAGGAAGGCAAAGTTTCAAATAAGAATACTGACAAACTCCAATAGGGGTCCTTAAAAGCAGCCACATAGGAAGGCAAAGTTTCAAATAAGAATACTGACAAACTCCAATAGGGGTCCTTAAAAGCAGCCACATAGGAAGGCAATGTTTCAAATAAGAATACTGACAAACTCCAATAGGGGTCCTTAAAAGCAGCCACATAGGAAGGCAAAGTTTCAAATAAGAATACTGACAAACTCCAATAGGGGTCCTTAAAAGCAGCCACATAGGAAGGCAAAGTTTCAAATAAGAATATTGACAAACTCCAATAGGGGTCCTTAAAAGCAGCCACATAGGAAGGCAATGTTTCAAATAAGAATACTGACAAACTCCAATAGGGGTCCTTAAAAGCAGCCACATAGGAAGGCAATGTTTCAAATAAGAATACTGACAAACTCCAATAGGGGTCCTTAAAAGCAGCCACATAGGAAGGCAAAGTTTCAAATAAGAATACTGACAAACTCCAATAGGGGTCCTTAAAAGCAGCCACATAGGAAGGCAAAGTTTCAAATAAGAATACTGACAAACTCCAATAGGGGTCCTTAAAAGCAGCCACATAGGAAGGCAATGTTTCAAATAAGAATACTGACAAACTCCAATAGGGGTCCTTAAAAGCAGCCACATAGGAAGGCAATGTTTCAAATAAGAATACTGACAAACTCCAGTGAACCAAGAATTGCAAATCTTTCTCCTTCATATAAATCGAAATTCTCACAAAGATAAGTTTCTCACACACTAACGAACCATAAATCGGTGTCATATTTCCCCCAGACATTTTCTTAAGTCTTGAAGATTTTTATATATTCTAAAATATTCACCAATTGAATGCAATCACATGAATACCTTTGATACAGATAAGAAAGAAATTGCATCTGAAGAGAAGTACCAGAAAATGTCAAGTGAGAAATAGAGAATGCAGACCTTACAATTGTACTTCATTACTTACAGGAAAAAAGTCCCTTTACTATAAGTCAAATTTTTCATCATCTTCATTTGAGAATTCCAATAAGTAGATCACAGCTTAAGTGATCAGACTTGGATTTAGAAATTTGGATGATACGACCCAGTCCTGAAAGGCTATCAAAAGCCAGGACGCAACTGGGATTAAACCTGGCAGTTGCATTACAAATTAAAAGTTACAATATTGGAAAGATGGAAGAAATGAAATAGGAGTAATCCATACAGCGTAGCATGTGAGGTCAATAATGGCACTAACCCCAAACAGGATCAAGTTAGCACGAAGCAGGTTCTCTTTGGTGAAGACACCTTCCAGGGAAAGCATTGGAAATTCGTGACCTCATCTCTAAAATTACAAGAACCAAAAAAAAGATTGAGGTTGGAGAGTTCTTTCTCTCTAATCAAAAGATACCCGACCCATCAGTGTTGACATCACAAGAGGAATAATAAAAAAAGGAAGGGGAAGAAATATCACCAATTCAACCTTTGGCCAGGAGTAAACAGACAGATTTTCCTTAAAAAAAAAAATCATAAGAATCAAATATATGGAGGCATTATCTGCTCTAAGGGAAGTTTTATTATGTTGATCCAAAAACACAAAAGGATGGCCGTAAGATTAAGGATCCCTATTGCAAGAAGCCTGTTCGTGTAACTACAACCAAAGGAGTAGCCACATTCTAGAAAAATAATATAAAAAGGTTGTGTCCTAGAACACAACCAAAATAAAAAAGGTTGTGCCCTAAGACAACCAAAGTCACCGGAATCTTGACGAAGCAATAAATTTGTTATTATAATTACTATAAACTTAGTTGGAAAATCAGGAGCCCAAGGGCTTCAACTGAGAAAAATAACCGTGAAAGGAAATAAACTACAAGAGAAGTAATAAACAATAGATAATGTTTTAAGAACACTATTATTAAAATAGATCTTTCATATATAAACTATAAACACTTAACAAGAGGAAGAGAAATAAGACAGAAAAGTGTACCCATGTGTACACTCAGGCAAGAGAACCCTATCCCTACGACAGCGAAAGACCATGGTACTGAGGCTATGGCACTACCGAGGACGAGTTCACAGCAATGAAAGTTGTTGCATACATGAACTCATCTGGTGAATGAACATGTACAACAGACACGAAAGGTGCTAAAACCGACATAGAATGATCGCTGTATATCTCAAGGTCCATCATGTGCTGTAATTAAGAATTTAGACCATAAGCCCAACCTGTGAGGTTATTCAGCACCACTATGCAACTGGGGGGGGGGGTGAGAACCCCATCAGTTGCACTATGACGTAAAATTTAAGATGATAAAATCGAGGAAAGGAAACACGAGGGGTAAAATGACGAGAGACAATATGCAATCCTATAGTCCATTTCTTTTGGCGATGCATATTTGCACTGACTCGCAGCGGTGCCCTTTTAGCTCGGAAAAGTTTCCGGATCGCTGATTGGTTGGACAAGATAATTCTAACCAATCAGCAATCAGGAAACTTTTCCGAGTTAAAAGGGCACCGCCGAGAGTCGGTGCAAATATGCATCACGAAAAGAAATGGACTATAGTCAATGAGAGACCAGACACATTTAGAATTACTAGGAATTGTTGATCTAAACTCTACAATTTAACCAGTAAAACATATTAGTAAAAGCAGGTCATAACAGCACAAAAAGGCTGTAAAGTAAGGGAAAGTTGACTCGCTGTAACAGTCAATACACCAAATCAGAGAACAGAAGGGTTATTTTCGTCAGTGATCTGACCAGCAATCAAAAATACTATAATATATTGCAGCATCAAGATGAGGTTCTGGTACCACAGAGAATACCAGTGTAGCTGTAATGGAAATGATAATACAGTCACAGTCATAGAGGAAGCCTTGATACCATTTAAATCATAAATGAAAGAAGCAAAACTACTCTCTTGGAATTTAGGAAAGTCCAGTTAAAGTCAAGGACAACAATGGGATGCAAGATGTTGCTTAACTATGCATCACTGACAAGAAAAGAAGTAATATTTCTAATACCAGGATAATCAAAGGTTTAAGCCAACGTAGAGACAGATTGGGTTAACGATGATTTATAGAATTTGAACTGTATGGCCCAATCCAAGGAAGTCAGTGATGGGAACAGCATCTGCTGAACAACCAACAGTTGCTTGAGAACATATGAAACATACACTATAATGAATGGGTGTGATATGTAGGTTTAAGAGCATTTCAAAGAGAGCACCCAATTATAAGGCGGTGTCCATGAGAAGGCTTGTCCTGAAGCAGTACAAAACATGGGAAGAGATTCATAGCAAAAGAAAACATAAATGAATACACAAGTTGAGCAGCCAGTTGCAGTATACATTCACGAGGGAATGAAAGAATCCCAGCGCAGAAATGAAACACGAGATTAGAAGCAAGTTCAATTGCTCATCTTTCTTGGTCTGATATGATTTCGGCTACACAAGAAACCAGTGGTAAACTGTCCAAGAACCGACAGGTTCCAAAATGCTATCGAGGGATGAGAAACTCCCTCAAAAAGGAGGCATGAACTTTTGACATATCCGATAACCATTAAAATCTAGATAAAGACAAATATCAGAAGACTTCATCGGCTGTAGCATACAGGACAAATGCTGTGATAATCAATATACAAGGTGAAAAACAGGATAGTTCATATACATACAACTCTGACATGAAACAATTAAAAGAAATCAATTCAAGGCAGGATGTCAAAAACAATATTCAGAAACCTGGAGATAAATTCTTACCAAGTCAGCATTGGACACATACTAATATTGTGTCAATTTACAATAATACTAATTGACAAAAGGTCTAAAATTGCAGTTTAAAATTCTCAGAAAATATATAGCCTACAAATCAAGGCAAGTCTTAACCTGAAGGTTATAGGGGAAATTATTAGGTCGCTTGGAAGTAACAATAAAACAAAGTTAAAATTGTTTAAGAGCATACAACATTTTTCCTTCATCAAGACTTCAGAAGCTTCATGCCTGGGGCAATTTCACACAATTAAGGCTAAATATGACTGATGGGTTTGTCATGAGACATCATTGCGGACAAAAGGAAACAAAATGTCTCAATAGTTTCACTTGAGAGCTACAGTAAGAAACTTGGAGAAAAATCACCCGTCACACTTTGCACCAAGATACCAAAGAATGAACAAAAAGACACTCGGGTTTCAATTTGGTAAACAGGAGATAGATTGTGCTGCTAAATAAAAATGGCATTTGTAAATAATGGTTTGTGCACATACACGGCTCTTCTGAGGTGAGAGAGAGAGAGAGAGAGAGAGAGAGAGAGAGAGAGAGAGAGAGAGAGAGAGAGAGAGAGAGAGAGAGAGAGAGAGAGCAAGCATTCAGTTTCAGAACTAAGGTCTTGACAATTTGTACTAATAATGTTTATATATCTAACAGGTTTGCAATATATGAGAGAGAGAGAGAGAGAGAGAGAGAGAGAGAGAGAGAGAGAGAGATAACAAACACAAAACACATTTTATTAAAAAAAAAAAAAGTCAACGTACATTAAAAATGAAAGGGTGATCATGTACAGAACACAGTACATTATTTTTGTTGCTAAACTTTGGAAAAATTTTAAGACAACTTACTGAAATATATTAAAAAATGAAAGAGCAATCATGTACAGAATACAGTACATTATTTTTGTTGCTAAACTTTGGAAAAATTTTAAGACAACTTACTAAAATATATTAAAAAATGAAAGAGCAATCATGAACAGAATACAGTACATTATTTTTGTTGCTAAACTTTGGAAAAAATTTAAGGCAAATTACTGAAATATATTAAAAAATGAAAGAGCAATCATGAACAGAATACAGTACATTATTTTTGTTGCTAAACTTTGGAAAAAATTTAAGGCAAATTACTGAAATATATTAAAAAATGAAAGAGCAATCATGAACAGAATACAGTACATTATTTTTGTTGCTAAACTTTGGAAAAATTTTAAGACAACTTACTAAAATATATTAAAAAATGAAAGAGCAATCATGTACAGAATACAGTACATTATTTTTGTTGCTAAACTTTGGAAAAATTTTAAGACAACTTACTAAAATATATTAAAAAATGAAAGAGCAATCATGAACAGAATACAGTACATTATTTTTGTTGCTAAACTTTGGAAAAAATTTAAGGCAAATTACTGAAATATATTAAAAAATGAAAGAGCAATCATGAACAGAATACAGTACATTATTTTTGTTGCTAAACTTTGGAAAAAATTTAAGGCAAATTACTGAAATATATTAAAAAATGAAAGAGCAATCATGAACAGAATACAGTACATTATTTTTGTTGCTAAACTTTGGAAAAATTTTAAGACAACTTACTAAAATATATTAAAAAATGAAAGAGCAATCATGAACAGAATACAGTACATTATTTTTGTTGCTAAACTTTGGAAAAAATTTAAGGCAAATTACTGAAATATATTAAAAAATGAAAGAGCAATCATGAACAGAATACAGTACATTATTTTTGTTGCTAAACTTTGGAAAAAATTTAAGGCAAATTACTGAAATATATTAAAAAATGAAAGAGCAATCATGAACAGAATACAGTACATTATTTTTGTTGCTAAACTTTGGAAAAATTTTAAGACAACTTACTAAAATATATTAAAAAATGAAAGAGCAATCATGAACAGAATACAATACATTATTTTTGTTGCTAAACTTTGAAAAAACTATTAATATATATCAAAATAAAATTCAGTATAGGTGCTCCAGTTACCGTAGAGTTTTGTTACTATGACAAATAGGATGACATTAATTAACGCAAGAAAGCACCAAAATCACTCAATTGTGTTAATGCATTTGCTAAATCATAATCTAGTAATTTAATCTAAGAGACCAAATTCCCTCATCAAAGCAGATCTGTGAAAGTAGTTATTTAAAAACAATAAAGACATAGCAAAAAATTTAAACTCGTGCTCCCAAATAAACTGCCTAAACCATAAAAACAGATTTCATTATTGGAAAGATAACTGGGACTACTGTAATATAAACATTTGTAGAACATAAATATAGAATAATAAAATGAAACACTGACAAAAAAAACACATGCAGTTTCTTATGAAAGTTGTGTTACTTCATAAAATGAAAATAATAGAAGGAAAACTGTAACAGAAAACCATAAAATTCTTTTACGCGATGCATTCATGAAAAATTAACTTTAAATGATGGAAGTTCATCATACAGTATTATTTAGTACAAGATTAACCATTGCAATAATTAAAAGTCACATTACTTATTTCTTGAAATAAGTATTATTATTATTATTATTACTAGCTAAGCTACAACCCTAATTGGAAAAGCAGGATGCTATAAGCCCAAGGGCTCCAAAAGGGAAAACAGCCCAGTTAGGAAAGGAAATAAGGAAATAAATAAATGATGAGAACAAACCAAGGATAAATCATTATAAAAACAGTAACAACGTCAAAATAGATACGTCATTTATAAACTATTAACAAATTCAAAAACAGATATATCATATATAAACTATAAAAAGACTCATGTCCGCCTGGTCAACATAAAAACATTTGCTCCAACTTTGAACTTTTGAAGTTCTACTGATTCAACTACCCGATTGGGAAGATCATTCCACAACTTGGTAACAGCTGGAATAAAACTTCTAGAATACTGTGTAGTATTGAGCCTCATGATGGAGAAGGCCTGGCTATTAGAATTAACTAAGCTACAAACCTAGTTAGAAAAGCAGGATGCTATAAGCCCAAGGGCTCCAATATGGAAAATAGCCCAGTTAGGAAAGGAAATAAGGAAAAACTTCAAAAGAAGTTTAATAATAACATTACAATCTTTCATATTTAAACGATAACTTGAAAATAACAACAGGAAGAGAAGCAGGATAGAATAGTGAGCCCGAGTGTAATCTCAAGCAAGAGATCTCTAACCCAAGACAGTGGAAGACCATGATACAGAGGCTATGGCACTACCCAAGACTAGAGAAATATTGTACTGAACTAGATCTTCGTAAGGTGAAGGGCGTCAGCCGCCAGAGAAAATGCTGGGCCGTTATACCGGTAATACCAAAGCCTTCCTTCCCTTACATCGCATCTCAATCGTAAGTCGAGACATTTAAAGTTGCAACCCTGAACCTCCATGAGTGGAAAATGGTGCGGGATCCCGCGAGTCCAAATCAAGTATTGAAATAAGGGATTTTGACGAAGGAAAAATCTATCTGGGGAGAGACCTGTGACGCCCAGTGAAAAGGGCCCTTCTTTACACTTTTCTAATATAAATCTTACAAATATACTAGAGAAAGATATAAGCATGGAATGCAGAGGTTACAACCCTCGCCCGATCACCTTGTGGGTGTCGTGTATATAACAAAGGGCGTGTGAAAACCACTATTCACAGGCTGTCTTCCATTTAGATAATCCCTTCATCAAAGGGGAGGGCCGTGACAGGCCCTAGAGAATACAGTTGGACTACCCCACCGACACCTACTACTAAAAAAATTTGTTTTGTTTCCAAGACTCTTAGGCCTAGTCGAGACCCACATTGCCTAGATGGAGGGATGGTGGTACAGTATAGCATAAATAATAATTATCTATATCAACGCAAGAAAAAATATACTCGTCTCTTATTTCTTCTTTGAAGTTTCAGTATTCAAGTCTGGAAGACCCAGACTTCTCTATAATTATTGAATAAAGTTAGCCCTTAACATACAGGTCTAAATTTCAAATAAAAATGCCTTGATTTGAGTTCACTAAATTTGTAAGGTCAATGAGGGAAAATTAAAGTAGAATAAATAGAAGTATTGAAGGTCTCAATTTGTGGATGTACTTTATACAAGCAAAACTTCAAAACAGCAGCATATTCGAGAGGAGAAAAAATCGCAACTAAACACACAATTACCTCAAGGTATCTTCCACAGATACCTTGGTAGCAGCAGTAGGGGATTCAGCATTATGAAGCTTCATCTGTGGTGGATAATGTGGGAGGGTGGGCTGGTGCACCCCTAACAGTACCAGCTGAACTCGGTTGAGTCCCTTGTTAGGCTGGGAGGAACGTAGAGAGTAGAGGTCCCCTTTTTTGTTTTTGTTTCGTTTGTTGATGTCGGCTGCCCCCCAGGGTTGGGGGAGGTGCCTTGGTATATGTATGTATCTTCTACAGAAAAAATGAAAACCAACCTCCTGTAATCAAATTGCTCAGAAAATACAGGCTACAAAATCAATTACAGTACTGTAGCACTGAAAGAATTTCTCCTAATCGATAAATTCCCGGTAAAATAAACCTTAGGCGATCCTAAAATATCACGTCGCATTACTCACAAAATTAAAAGACAAGCTGTTACCACAAGCATCAATGATACAGGAAATATGAAATAGCATTCCCTGATATAGATTTCTTTCGGACATCTAACTTCAGAAAAGACTTTTAATCTTTGCCTGTAAATCTATCTCTATTTACCAAGGTACTTCCTCCAATTTTGGAGGGTAGCCGACATAAAGAAAAAAAAGGGAACAAAGGGGGACTTTTCCTCTCTTAGCTCCTCCCAGCCTGACGAGGAATTCAGCCGTTTGGTTGGTACTGCTAGGGTGCCAGAGCTGAATCGCCTACAGCTGCTACCTCAGGGGTCACCAAGGCAACCGGTGGAAGCATCAGGGCCTACCGGAACTTTAAGAGTAGAAATACACCTTCAAAAATCTTATCTATCAAGATGGAATAAAAAGATATGGAAGTATTTCATCCTCAAAATTATTCATAGCACTAAAGTCTAATTAAGGAAAGCACCAAACAATCCAAAGAAAACCAAAAGCCATGTGATAGCACTTGTAATTCACCCAGTCTCTTAACATAGGCAAAAGCTAAAACAGTTTTAGCTGTTAACTCATTGAAACCAATTTTACTGATAGGTTAATTAGGAAATCTTAAGAACTTCAATACGGCATACAAGTTCGGACCAGATGGGTTTAGACTAACGTCTCCAAAACAAATTCCTAATAACCTCTTGAAATTTTAAAAGTTGAATAGATTCAAACCAATATGTCCAAGTACTGTACCAAAAAGGAAACGAGCTATTCAGCCTATAATTTTACAAACTTAAAAACTCTTTTCCATAAAAAAAACATCCAACTAGTGTTAATAAAAAGCCTCAATAGTGTTTTAGAGTTGTTATAAATCACAATCTAGAGGGCCTAGAAAATCCATTTGTTTTATAGAAGTGTCTTCAGGCTTTGAGCCGAATCCGGTGGGGGTTTGGGAGCAAAAGATAAGAGAGTCTCCAGGCTTTTAGCTGAATCCTGTGGGGGTCTGGGTGTAATAGATGGCAATGTGGATCTTTGAGAAGGTTGATCATACAGGACAATAAGTTGGGAACTATCTACAGATGGGGCCACAGATTGGTGAACCTTTCCCTCCGAGGTAAATATAAAGTTAAAATCATTCTTGCACTGTAAACAGCCTGAATCTTTTCCTCACTTCATAACATGGGGAACAGTTTGGACTTCAACATTTTGATATGCAGCCCACGTAAGGATCTTGGAGCGGAAACCAAAAATTATCTTCCTCTATTCAGAGGAAGCAAACGTGTCAATGTACAGCTACCTTCATACTAAGCTGATGTACCCGAACATGTCTCTTTCCCGGAACAAACTGGGGAATTGAGGCAATATTTCTGGGATAATAGACACAGAATTTTTAACTGCGTCCCTCTTTGTTTCTTCATCAACGTTACAGCTGCTTATGTTGTTTGTTAAAATACAAAGAAACTTGTTACTGCATTTTTGGCTCCTACCAATGTATTAAAAGGCAATTTCTTCCAAAACCATAAGCTTGAGAAGTGAAGGCATTCTAAAGTTGTACTCCACCACAACATGGATGCTATGATATTGAAATAAGTGACTCCCAGAAAAGAATCAGCAATGGAGAATTTTCTAAAATGTGCCCTAAACCTTTGCCTACCATAAGAGAATTCCTTTACTGACCTAAAATCCAGTGAACACTATGGAATGGCAGGTCATTCAAGTACAGTGTAGGAGAATGTGTTTAATGGCCGCTCATGAATGGCAGAGGCAAGGGACAGTGACATTGCCCTATCAAACAGGACAATGCCCTAAAAACTGACCATATATACATATGATCATTGGCCAAGCCGCCTCTCCATCCAAGCTAGGACCAAGGAGGACCAAGCAATGGCTGCTAACGACTTAGCAGATAGACCTATAGGCTTCCCCAAAACATCCTTAGTTCACAAGAATGGTGAGGTTGCAGCGACCAAAGAAACTATCGAGTTTGTGCGGGACTCGAACTCCAGTCTGGAGAACGCGTTCACCAGTCAGGGATGCTACCACATTGGCCACCACAAACTTGGGACAAACGGAAAAGGGAATGTCCGGATTGGAGGACTGGCTATAAGCTGTAAAATTTTAGTTACCGAATAAGTGACTTTGATGTTTTCAGAATATGTGACGAGAAAGAGAGGGTAGATAATTGTCAAATCCAACTTGGAATGAAGTAAAATCAAATGGGAAACCTGATAATAAAAAACTGAAAAGGTGTTGCTAGAAGATGGAAGTGAACACTAGACAGAAATGCAGAACATTATTGCAAGGCAAAATTGCTTCATTTATTTGTTTAGTCTCTACCACCAAATCTCTTTTTGTTTTGTAGGCAGATTATTATTATTATTATTATTATTATTATTATTACTAGCTAAGCTACAACCCAAGTTGGAAAAGCAAGATGCTATAAACCCAAGGGTTCCAACAGGGAAAAACAACCCAGTGAGGAAAGGAAATAAACGATATACAGTAAGTAATGAACAATCAAAATATTTTGAAAACAATAACATTAAAACAGACATTTCATATATAAACCATAAAAAGATATGTAAGCCTATTCAACATAAAAAACATTTGTTCCACCGATTCAACTACCCGATTAGGAAGATCATTCCACAACTTGGTCACAGCTGGAATAAAACTTCTAGAATACTGCGTAGTATTGAGCCTCATGATGGAGAAGGCCTGATGCTGTAAAGTGTCATCTGCAGCTATTGTGAGGATCATAGAACTAGTGTGTGTGTAAGCCATACAGTGTATGGGACTTTTGATATAGATTGGCAGTTGACCTTCAAGGCTGATCTTAATTTACCAGAGTGGTTAAATGCATTTAGCAATAACCGGCATTCAAATTTCTGAGAACACTAAAACTAAGATATCTACGGATACGAATGCAAGGATAAACTGTGATGACAATGCTGTGTAAATAACGGAGGACACTTTAGTAGATGAAGGTGTAAAATTGGTTATTCTATTGAGAAGACTTGAAGGTGAACATGACAGATAGCTTTTGAGAATGCAACAACAGAGTCTATTCATTGATAATACTGAGCCCCAAGAGAGATTAGTTCACCAAACTTTCAACTGGGCTCCACAAGGCACCAGGAGAGTTGGAATTCCCAGGCCTACATGGCTGAGGACTACGAAGACAGAAGTAGATGATGAATGAAAAATCATTGTTTTAAAAGCTCCAAATAGAGACAAGGGAAATCTAACCGAGGACCTTTGCGTCAATAGGCGTAGGAGGAGATGATGATGTTTATCGCTGTGTAATATATTGAAGAGACTTTTGCTATGTATACAGACTGGTGAACAGTTTCACACCAGTTGATGGAATCAGGTACGAATGTAATTAGTTTTTAGAAATGACTGGACATTAGTTGTAAGTGGAAATACATTAAGTGAATTAGGCTAAAATTTATTTTGTTTAAATATACAATATGTAACGAAAGCAACTGTTTTAAAAAGCACAGTATCATGTCAGCTATTGTTGTGAATTGTCTTACATTTCATTATAATGGAATTCATTTCTGTATTGCATTGTAAATTTTGGCTGAAGTTTGAACATTACTTTCATTATATATATATACTGTACAGTACAGTATATATAAAACTTTGATGTACTGTATAGCATCTGTAGTATATAATGAAATCAAGCTGAGTATTTAAATTAGTTTGGAACAGTGCAATTGAATATGTTAGGTATAACAGGCAGACATAAGTCTTTTTATAGTTTAAATATGAAATATGTTTTAATGTTGCTAAATGTTTTTAAAAAATTCTATTTCGATTGTTCATTACTTATATCGTTTATCTATTTCAATATTCCCTTTCCTCACTGGGATATTTTTCCTTGTTGGAGCACATGGGCTTATAGCATCTTGCTTTTCCAACTAGCCTAGCTAGTAATAATAATAATAGGCTAGTAAAGAAAGCACTGTAGTATGCTTTGGTCATCGCAGCCCATATCTCCCTGAAACCGTGATCATGCAAATCATGTTAATGCTCGAGAATAAACAAATGGAAAATGAACCAATAACAGGTCAGGTCAGGCTTTCCATTCCTCTTGGAAACATTTGTAAAACCGATAAAAATGGAGTTTTTATGATAAAACAAAGTTTTATGAGTACATACCTGGCAGTTATATACATATAGCTGAGTCTCCGACTGCGGCAGAATTTAATCGAAAATCGCGGCAATCGCCTTGTGGTGGTTGTGTGGTTAGATGGTTAACAACCCTTACAGGGTGGTACTTGGAATCATTCCCATTTTCTGTTCCTCAGATTATCTTTGCCCGACCTGTCTCCTGAGGGGAGGTGGGTGGGCTTTAAAATATATATATAACTGCCAGGTAAGTATTCATAAAACTTTGTTTTATCATAAAAACTCCATTTTTATGAATAGAACTTACCTGGTACAGTAGTTATATATATATAGCTGATTCACACATTTGGAGGAGGGAAACAGACAGAAAAACATAGTTGGGGAAACAACAAAAGAGTTGTAGGAGAACAAACACCTTGATTCCTTACCTGCTAAGGTAGCCAACTTCAAAGGTAACTGCCTCTAGAGTCGCTTTCCCTTAGGAGTGTTCAGCCAGGAGTAGACCTGTTACGCTGCAAACAACTCAATCGAGTCTGTCAAAGGGGTAGGACCAACAATTTGACTAGACTTCAGAAAACTACCTTCCCTTATAAAAATCCTGCAACCTTACTAAAGCTAACCATCTAACCTTGCAGAAATAGATATAAACTATCTATCTGGACTGAGGGAACCGTACCACAGGACGAGGACCTCAGACAACCATAAAAAACACAAACCCATATACAAGTACATAAAATAAGGTTAAGTGGGGGTAGTAACTCCTTTACCTAATACAGAAGCCGCAGCTATGTATGGGCCCAAGGTATAACACTTGTCATAGTCCACTCTTACCTCTCTGAGGTAATGAGAAGCGAAGACAGAGTTGCTCCTCCAGAACGTTGCGTCCATGATCTGCTTAACTGACATATTTTTCCGGTATGCCAGCGAAGCAGCAATGGCCCTTACTTCGTGAGCCCGTACTTTTAACAGGGCGAAGTTTTCTTCCTCACAAAAAAGGTGGGCTTCCCTAATAGTTCCCCTCAGGAAAAAGGACAAAGCGTTCTTTGACAGGGGTTTTTGAGGATCCTTCACTGAACACCATAAGGAGTTGGAAGCACCCCTCACGCTCTTAATGTGGGCCAAATAAGCCTCGAGAGCCCTAACCGGGCAGAGGAGGCTTTCCTGTTCCTGACCTACTAGATTCGTGAGGTTAGGGACTTCAAAAGTCCTAGGCCAGGGTTTCGAAGGGTTCTCATTCTTGGCGAGAAAGTCGAACCTCAAGGAACAAACCGCTCCATTTAGGGTGAAGCCTACCCGCTTCTCGATTGCCTGGACCTCGCTGATCCTCCTGGCAGTCGCTAGAGACAAAAGGAAGAGGGTTTTCTTAGTCACATCTCGCAGAGAAGCTTGCGAGATAGGCTCAAACTTCCTGGAGCACAAAAACTTAAGCACCACATCCAGGTTCCAAGAAGGGGGTCTTAAGTGCACTTGCTTCGTTGTCTCAAAAGACCTAATGAGGTCCTGCAAGTCCTTATTCTGAGATAACTCTAAGCCTCTATGCCTAAAGACGGTTGAGAGCATGCTCCTGTATCCTTTAATGGTAGATACAGCCAGCTTAGCATCCTGCCTGAGGTACAAAAGAAAGTCTGCAATCTGGCTTAGAGAGGTAGAGGACGAGCAAACCTTGCGCCTCCTGCACCAAGCTCTAAAGGTCTCCCACTTTGACTGGTAGACTCTTTGTGAAGAGATCCTCCTTGCCCTGGCAATAGCTTTCGCCGCTTGTGCCGAAAAGCCTCGAGATCTAACGAGCTTCTCGACAGTCTGAAGGCAGTCAGATTGAGAGCGAGGGGGTTTTGGTGAAATCTCTCGAAGTGGGGTTGTCTGAGAAGATCTGGACTTGCCGGGAGTCTTCTTGGAAAGTCCATCAGTAACCCTACCACTTCGGTGAACCATTCCCTCGCAGGCCAGAATGGAGCCACTAGGATCATTCGTCCCGAATCGAGGAGAGCGAACTTCCTGACAACCAGATTGATGATCTTGAACGGGGGAAAGGCATACATGTGCAGCCCCGTCCAATCCATCAAGAAGGCGTCCACTGCAACAGCTTCTTCGTCCGGGACTAGGGAGCAGTAGTTGGGGATCCTCTTGTTTAGACCGGAGGCGAAAAGGTCTATTACTGGTCTGCCCCACAACTTCCAGAGGCTCCGACAGACATGCTGGTTGAGAGTCCACTCTGTAGGAAGGACCTGTCCCCTCCTGCTGAGCATGTCTGTCCTGATGTTTCTCTGCCCTTGAACAAACCTTGTCAACAGCTGGGTCTCGTTCTCGTTCGCCCAAAGGAGAAGCTCTCTCGCAGTTGAGAACAGAGAGAGGGAGTGAGTTCCCCCTTGCTTCCCTATGTACGCGAGAGCTGTGGTGTTGTCGGAATTGATCTCCACAGTCTTTCCCGACACCGAGGTTTTGAAGGCCTTGAGCCCTAACAAAATGGCCATCAATTCCTTCCTGTTGATATGCCAACTGACCTGACTCCCTTCCCAAATACCTGAGACCTCTTTGTTCCCTAGTGTTGCTCCCCAGCCTGACTCGGACGCGTCTGAGAATAACACTAGGTCGGAGTTCTTCTTGAACAAGGAGATCCCTTTTCCCAACAGAGCTGGGTCCAGCCACCACATTAAAAGATCCTTGATCTCTGTCGGGATGGGAAAAGAAAAAGTGTCCTGGATCTTCCTGTTCCAAACCTTTGCGAGGAAGTGTTGCAGAGGCCTTAGGTGCAGTCTCCCCAAAGGGACAAACTGCTCCAGGGAGGATAGCGTTCCCAGCAGACTCATCCACTCCTTCGCTGAGCATTCCTGCTTCCTCAAAAAGCCTTTGACTTTGTCCAGGCACCTGGTCTGCCTCTCCTGGGAGGGAGAAGCCTGAAAAAGAACTGAATTCAGAACTATCCCCAAATAGAGAATAGTCTGATTCGGCTCGGTCTGAGACTTCCCCCAGTTGACGATGAGTCCCAGGTCCTGAGTGATCGTATAAGTTTTCATTAGGTCCTCCAGACATTTCTCTTTCGACTGTGACCGGATCAGCCAGTCGTCTAGATAGAAGGAGACCCTTATCCCCTCCTGGTGTAACCAGCCTGCCACATTCGCCATAAGTCTGGTGAAGACTTGGGGAGCTGTGCTGAGACCGAAGCAAAGTGCCCTGAACTGGAAGCACTTGCCCTGGAACACAAACCTCAGATATCTCCTCGAAGACAGATGAATGGGGACGTGAAAATAAGCGTCCTGTAGGTCGAGAGAAACCATCCAATCTCCTGGACGAACTGCAGCCAGCACTGACTGAGCCGTCTCCATGGAGAACTTTGTTTTCTCCACGAAGGCGTTCAGAGAGCTGACATCTAGGACTGGTCTCCATCCACCCGAGTTCTTGGGAACCAGAAACAGGCGATTGTAAAAGCCTGGGGAGGCGAGGTCTTGAACTGGCTCTATCGCTCCCTTGACCAACATCTGGTCGACTAGCTCCAGAAGAGCCTCTCGTTTCCCCGCGTCGGTGTACTGAGCCACTAAGGCCAGGGGAGAGTTTGAGAGAGGTGGTTTCTTTAAAAAGGGGATCTTGTAACCTTCCTTGATGACTGAGAGGGACCAGGTGTCCGCCCCTCTCCTTTCCCAAGACTGCCAAAAACGAGACAGTCTTGCCCCTACTGGTGTCTGGAGGACTTCCATCTCATTTTTTGGACCGGGGCCTAAACGCACCCCTGCTGATCCTTGGCCCTGACTCCTGTCTTCTCCCCGTAAAATCCGCTCTCGAGGAGATCCTTCCCCGAAAGGGCTGTTGAAACTTCTTCTCCTCCTTCTTCAGAGGAGCAGGAGCAACAGGTAAGGTCTTTCTAGCCGACCGAGACAAAAGGTCCTGAGTAGCCTTCTGAGCCAGAGAAAGGGAGATATCTCTGACCAGAGCTTCGGGAAAAAGATGACGAGAAAAAGGGGCGTAAAGCAGCTCCGACTTCTGGGCAACAGTCACAGATCTAGAGGTGAAGGAGCACAAAAGGGCCCTCTTCTTTAAGACCCCTGCTGAGAAAAGGGAAGCCAATTCATTAGCTCCATCCCTTAGAGCTTTGTCCATGCAGGACATGATACTCGTCAGGTCCTTCTTGTCCTCCAGGAGTCCAGACTTCCTGGCCAGAGTCCCGAGAGACCAGTCCAGGAAGCTGAAAACCTCGAAAACCCTGAAAATTCCCTTGACGAGGTGATCAAGCTCCGACATGGACCACATCACCTTGGCAGAGTTTAAAGCATGCCTTCTTGCCGAGTCCACAAGAGCCGAGAAGTCACCTTGGGAGGAGGAAGGCACTCCTAACCCCAAAGGTTCCCCTGTCTCATACCACATACTGGCCTTGGAAGCGAGCCGAGACGGTGGAAAAGAAAAGAAGGTCTTGACAGCTTGTCTCCGTTCCTTCATCCAATCATCCACTTTAGCGAGAGCATTCCTGGCCGAAATTGAAAGTTTCATTTTGATGAAGGCCGAAGACTTAGTAGCTTTCTTCCTGGTAAATTGAGACTGAGGAGAACGAGGGGCCGAAGGTTGAAATTCCTCCCCATAAAGTTCCAAAAGAGAGCGAGAAAGAACCTTGTAATCACTAGAAGAGTCGGCAGGTTTTTCTTCCTCTTCCGAAATATCTTCGAGGTCCTGCTCAAGGATAACATCCCGAAGAGTTGGGCTGCCAGCAGTCTGGCAGCGAGAGCTGTTTGAATCCTGGCGCCGAGCGCCGCTAACATCCAGTCGGCGAGAAGCGGTATCGTCACGATGACGAGAAGCTGTATCGTCACGATGACGAGAGGCAGTATCGTCACGATGACGAGAAACGGAAGCGTCCTGAAGATGCAGGCTGCCGTCGCCTTGAAAATGCAGACTGCATTCATCCTGTTTCCTAAGAAACGAGGCAGTAACGTCCTGGCGTTTCGAAAGAGAAACGGAATCGTCACGGCGCCGAGAACGAGAGGCAGTATCGTCCTGGCGGCGGGAGGGGGGGGAAGGAAATTCCTGGCAGCGTGCCGATGAGGAGGGTGCACGTTGTCGTACGGCCGACGAAGTGCGCAGAGGTTTCTTGGGAGAGATACTAAAATCTCTCTTAGAAGATCTCTTAACAGGCAAAGAGACGTCCTTACGTCTGACGGACTGAGAAGGGTGGCTGAAAGCTTTAACTAACGATGAAAGTTGTTCCTGCATAACAACCATGAAAGCTTTAGCAACCTCCGCTGGCTCTCGCGGTGCTGAAGACGGCAGTTGTCGTACGGCTTGACTGGGAGCGCTGGCAGAAGAAGCAGGGAGTCAAGCAGGATTAACTGGGCTAAGGACTCTCTGTTTCGCCCTTTTAACAGGAACATAGAAATCGTCTTCCGAAGGTTCAGGGTCTCTGCTACTCGAACCGGTTCCACCCTCTCTTCATTGGTCTTGATTCGTAACGCCAATTACGTCTGGAGAACGATCAGGCGAAGACACAAACGTATCCGACACGCCTTTCCTACGGCGGTCAAGAGCAGCCTGGGAGATCGCAACAGGACTGTCTGAGGCGACGACTGACCGAGGATAAGCACTTCTCACCCGATTTCGGCTTTCGACGTACCTTCTCCCTTGGTCCTGGGAGCTTGGTAGAGGTCTAGACCCAGGGGTATGACAGATTCGATCAGTCGCCACCTCCACTGCACTTTCACAAGCACTAATTTCACCTACACCCTTACCTTTAAAGGCCTCCAACTGTGCTTTAATGGCCTCTAATTCAGCAGCTAATTTAGCATACCCAGGGTCATCCGGAGGCACAGATCCTGTAGAAGGGGCAGGAGTCACTACATTTGGGGAAGGAATAACTTCCAAAGGGGTTACAAGCAAAGGGTCAATAGATAAATCTAAGCTAGGCTCACTAGCAGACTTTGACTTTGATTTAGCTCTTCTAACTCTATCAATCTCAAGTTTGCGCACATAGCGCTTCCTAGCTAACCAATTATCATCACTTAAAACCTCGCATTCCTTGCACTTATTATCTAAAGCACATTCAAACCCCCTGCAACCCATACAGATAGTGTGAGGGTCAACCGAAACTTTCGGCAACCTCACCTTGCAAATATCATTCGCACAAACACGATAAAGAATTTTTTCACTCATGATAATAAAGGAAAAAAGACAAAAAAACAAAAACAACACGATTGCCAAATCCCAACACAGTGTACTTCACCAAAAACGAAGTCCAAAAAGGCGATGAAGGGAAAGCGATCCGAAAAAACTCTGAAAGGCGGACCAACGATGTTGTCGATCCGGCCGGCAGAGATAATCAGAGGAACAGAAAACGGGAATGATTCCAAGTACCACCCTGTAAGGGTTGTTAGCCATCTAACCACACAACCACCGCAAGGCGGTTGCCGCGATTTCAGATTAAATTCTGCCGCAGTCGGAGACTCAGCTATATATATGTAACTGCCAGGTAAGTACTATTCATAAAAGCTGAATGTGCAGAATTTTACTTTACTAAAGAGAGAGAGAGAGAGAGAGAGAGAGAGAGAGAGAGAGAGAGAGAGAGAGAGAGAGAGAGAGAGAGAGAGAGAGAGAGAATCATGACCTCATAAACAACCTTTTGGTAGTAGAATAGTAGTTTTAAACTCTTTCAACTGATATATAAAATAACTTTTTCATTGTTTTACAGAAAAAAAAGAACAGTAATATTAACCTTATCGTGAAGTTCTATTCAGAATATTTTTATGAGCAATTTCTTCCCAAACAGCAACAAGACAAAACATTTAATATCAAGAAAGTGGAGCAAAATGTCATTACTTAGAAATGCATAAATTTCTTTTAACTATTATAATCAAGTTTGAATACATACTGCAACAAAATTCTAAATACATAGGTTCAATTGCAAAGTTTACCATAAAACATAAAAAAAATAACTCCTACTTTCTCATTGATGAAAACATTCGTGTGGGCAAAATTTCAATACATATACAGTACAAGTGAGGTTTACAGAATACATTACGAAATATAAAAAATATTGAATTTACCAATAACCCTTTTGCTAAAAAATAAGGTCGAAGAAACCACAAGAGTAAACATTATTTCATCTCAACATTCTAAACCAATGACCAATATTTAAATAAATTTAGTTTAACAGTACCATGTCAAGAGATTTCCTTTCTGTTTCAAAATGCTAAGAAAGTTTTCAATGGCCTAAATATTGAGTGTAACAGGCCAAGAGATTAAGTTTTTTTCAAATTAAATGAAACCTTTCAAATGACTAAATATTAAATGTAACAAGCTTTTTGTTTCAAAATACAAAAAGCTTTCAAAGGACTAAATATTAACTGAATATCTACAATTATAGTGACAATATACTTTAGAGTAACTGCTTATCTATAAGTATAAATATAATTACAGTGATGAGATGTAGAGTTGGTATTTGAAATAATGTATTAATAGTGGTGGTATTTTACCATACAAAACCTAAGGATATATACTGTATATATAAAAGAACTCAAAATATCTTTTGGGAAAACAAATGCTTCTATAACTTGTACCACAGTAGTGAGACGATACTCTCTTCCCTGGATCTAATATTTGAAAAGTCAGTCATTTCAAGTACCACATCACTCAGGAGCCTCAAAAGGTAATTTGTATTTACTTCCAAAAAAAACTATCTATAGCCTACAAATATTTGTTCCAAACGATCTTCTACAATAGATGATAATGCCTTTCCTTCCTCCTATCCAAAATTATTCCTCGGTTTCCTCAATTCTCCAACCAACAATGTGTGTGTTGGATACTAAACATTTGCAAATACGTTGAGCAACACTAAGTTCTACTTTCATCGACACAAAATTCTATTGTTAAATAAATCATTTCTTAGGTCTAAATCTTGACTCTCAAGCCTGGCCCGAAAGGTTAACGACTAGTTTAAATCATAAGTTGAACATTTAAGACTTAAAACTTTGGTGAACAAAACAAAATAAAAAATTTCCTTAAATTCAAAGATTGGTTTAATAAACTGATATTATGTCTGTCATTGTCTAGCCATCACTTCCTCCAGGAAATTAACTATAGAATTCAATGTATCCCCAATTTGAAAAGTGATATTTCTTGTTAAACTTCTTTCCAAAACAATATTCTCCCCAAAATACTTAAGTATACGTTTAGAATTCATTAGCCTTCAACTACTATAACAGTCCCTTTCCATTTCATACTACACAAGAACTAAATTCCATCTCAAATTTCACTACTGTATTCTATAATAAAAATTTACATTCTTTTTCTTGAACCTTTTAAACTTATTTTCTATTGAATTTTCCTCTCATCTCTTCATGACTTCACTTGGAATACGGCCTCCCACTGACAAAGACTACCTCTGTTCAAATAAATTTTTCTTAATCACATATAAAAATTTATATTACGGAGCACAGAGATCAGAAACATGGCCGATGGTACAGAAAAATGTTGAGACCTTTAAAAAATGGTTCATAATGCAAAGATTCATGAGAGGCATATGGTAAGATGATCACAATACAAACGATAAACTGGGGAAAACACGGCAGAGAACACAAAAGTGAGATGGTCTAGGCTTGGAATGAAAAGGGTGAGAGAAAACTTGTCATCGAGGCAGTAGATATATAAATTGATACATAAAAGTAAAGAAATAAAACCAGAAGGAACGTCCATAAAATTCATAGAATATAAGACAAACCAAGAAACCAGGCATGTGTTTAAGATGACATTACAGAACAGAGGTGATGGGGGAGAGAACAAATTTCTTAAGAGGAAAGCCAACACCTATTTGACATAAAATGTTCCTAATTTTGTTCAATCATTTACCCGTACAATCGCAAGTTATGGCTATTGCATAAACGTATAGGTATCTATACTATAAAAAAAAAAATATATCAAATTTTCAGTCTACCATTAGTGTGTATGTGCTCATGCGAGACCTTTAGAATGTAACAAAGTATCAGTAACATTACTATTAATACTATTATTATCAAAAGTATTAGTTTCACTTTATCATTATTGGATCAAACATAAGTATAAAATTACATTACTTAAACTGTCATAACTGCTATGTCTAGTTTAAGATTTGCACATCTAAACTATAGGCATTAAATTCAAAAAACAAAAACAAAAAAACAAGGTAAAAAAACAGTATACATAATCAAATGTAGTTTATGACAACTTTCCAGCTAAATCATTTAATTAGTAAACATGGAACAAAAAGTCCATTTCAATCATAACTGCCTGCAAGATTTGGAATAAACTGTATTTCCTACGCCGTGTTTTGATTTTTTTATTATCCTGTAGAAACGGGCGAAAGTATTTTTTGGAAGGATGAAATGCAAAGTCGACTAATGATATGTAAACCGAATGTTAAAATAAACCTGAAAATCCTAATATGAAAATTTAGTAAAGACGAACTGGAAAAAAAACTGACCTATCTTGAAATAGATTTTTTAAGTCACATAAATATTGCTAGCTAGTGATCACACTAATTGGCAGTTTTTGTTCAATTTTGTCTATTAGCAATATTGAGTTATGAATTTAATTTTTTGGATAGCAATTTTCAAAGTTTATTTCTACATAAAGAGCTTGAGGGGGGGGAGTCGGTGGTAAAAATGATAAACAATAACTGGAAACTATCAGTTCTCAACTTCTGTCGAAAGGACTGAAAACTACGAAGCTGGTGGTCACTAACTTGAAACATTATTATTCAATATATCTTGAAAGATATCTCTTTTATAGATTCTTGAAGGGCTTAAAATTAGTCTACTTTGCATTTCAAAGTGTTTATAATGTAGTCCTATTATTATTCTTATTACTTGCTACCCTAATTGGAAAAGCAGGATGATATAAGCCCAAGGGTTCTAACATGACAAATTCGTAGATAATTTGTATTTTTCCTAACTATACAAACCTTAGCTATTTAATATGGGTTATTACTTTCAGTGTAGCTGAAATGACGAGCCATTAGAATTTTAACGAGGGTTTACTACCCCACCGCTAGTTAGCAGGGGGTAGGGAGGGTAGCTTGCTACCCCTCCCCCCTTAACACACACCTGTGCTTGAGCTCACTTTGCTTAGAGGTAGGACTTGAAGGGGGATAGGGCTGGCGGGCAAGTTTGATTAAATAGCTAAGGTTTGTATAGTTAGGAAAAATACAAATTACCTACGAATTTGTCATTTGTTCCGTAACTGACATACAAAACACGCTATTTAATATGGGTGACTCACCCGTTAGGAAGGGTGGAAAGTCCCAACCAGTACTGGCTTTTGGCTTTGCCCAGGGACTCAGTATCTGAGTGTGTCAGCACTGAACAATAAGGAGTCCCTGCACCTCGCTAGAACCTTGCTACACAAGGGCTGCAGCCTACATAAGCTGTGTGTAAAGGTATGAAGTGTGACTCGTTCTAGGAAGTTGACCTGTAGTCCTTTAGATGGAAACTTTAGGCTAGGACTCTCCCAATACCACCTCGTAAGGGTATGGGAACGTGACAGTATTAGCTTAATACTAGGAACACAAGGAAACATGGTTTACCTTGCAGTGGTTGAGGTCAGCTATTTAGAGAACCCAGGATGCTGCTTTCCCCAAGAGAAGGGATGATGAAGAAAAGAATAAGGGCCAGTCAAACCTTTTCATTCATGCAGACTAAAACCGGGTAACAATGCCCTCAACCTTCTGCTACTTGTCCATTAAGGAGCCTGAGGTTTAGACCAGCTGTTGTGCAGCCTCCACAGGGCCGATAGAGAACGTATCGAGCCTCCTGTGGGTCACGTCTTGCAGGTAGTGGGCTGTGAAGGTTGTCTGATGCTTCCACACCCCAGCTTGAAAAACCTGCGTCACTGAAAAATTTCTTTTGAAAGCCAGGGACGTAGCTATGCCCGACATCATGTGCTCTAGGGCGAAGTGACGGATGAGGATCTGGATTCAAGGCCAGATGAATCACCCTACGAATCCATGCCGAGATGGTGTTCTTGGTGACCCTCCACTTTAGTCCTCCCTGTGCTGACGAATAATGCTGGCACATGAGGACGGACTGCAGCTGTTCTTTCAAGATATGACTCAAACTCCTTACAAGGCATAGTAAGAGATGGTCTGGGTCATCTGTTACAGAACGGAGACTAGAAATCCGGAAGGAGTCGAATCGAGGATCCATTACTCCAGGATTCTGAGTCTTAGCAATACACTCAGGGACGAAGCTGAACGTTACCTTTACCCATCCCCTTGAATGGGCGATGTCATACGAGAGACCATGAAGTTCGCTGACTCGCTTGGCCGAGGCCAAAGCTAGCAGGAATACCGTCTTCCAGGTTAGGTGGCGATCTGATGCCTGGTGTAATGGTTCATAGGGAGGTCTCTTAAGAGACCTGAGAACTCGAACCCCGTTCCAAGGGGGAGGTCTCACTTCCGACTGAGGGCAGGTAAGTTCATAACTACGTATGAGTAGAGAAAGTTCCAGCGATGAAGAAATGTCCATTCCTATCAGCCTGAAGGCTAGACTTAAGGCTGAGCGATAGCTTTTTCACTGCCGAGACTGAAAGGCGCATTTCTTCTCGCAAATACACGAGGAACTCCGCTATTGTTGGAATAATGGCATCGAGTTGAGAGATACCCCTTCCATGACACCAACCACAGAAGACTTTCCACTTTGTCTGGTAGACTGCTGCGGATGACTTTCACAGATGTCCAGACATCCTCTCTCAACGAGGAGATGCTGGATAGTCTCCAGGCATGAAGTCGTAGCGGAGCTACGGCTTTGTGGAAGATGTTGGAATGTGGTTGTCTGAGCAGGTCTTGCCGTGGAGGGAGTTCTCTTGATAGTTCCGTTAGGAGTTCCAGAAGGTCCGGAAACCATTCTGTGTGATGCCATAGCGGAGCTATGAGGGTCATTGAGAGATTGACCGATGTTCTGGTCTTGTTGAGAACCCTCCTCATCAGACAGAACGGGGGAAAGGCGTAAACGTCCATGTTTTCCCACCGTTGTTGGAAAGCATCTTGCCAGGGAGCCTTGGGATCTGGGACTGGGCTGCAGTACAACGGAAGCTTTAAGTTCAGGGCTGTTGCGAACAGATCCACAGTCGGAGAACCCCACAAAGTCAGGACTTTGTTGGCTACTAGATGATCCAAAGACCACTCGGTACTCACTATTTGAGACGCTCTGCTCAGATTGTCGGCGAGCACATTCCTTTTGCCTGGAATGAAGCCTGCCGATAGTGGAATCGAGTGGGCTTCGGCCCATCTCAGTATCTCTACTGCAAGATGGGATAGCTGCTTCGAAAAGGTACCTCCTTGTTTGTTGATGTAAGCCATTACTGTGGTGTTGTCGCTCATCACCACCACAGAGTGACCCGCCAGGAATTGTTGGAACTGTTGAAGGGCCAGGACGACGGCCTTCATCTCTGGGAGATTTATATGGAGGTACTTTTCTGATTCTGACCACAGGCCTGAGGTCGTGTGGTGCAGTACGTGGGCCCCCCACCCTTTCTTTGAAGCGTCCGAAAACAGCATCAAATCCGGGGGGAGGACGAGAAGATCCACTCCTCTTCATAGGTTCTCGTCTGTCGCCTACCACTGGAGGTTCGTCCGTTCCGCAGGTCCCACAGGGATCAAGACGTCCAGGGAATCGTAACCTAGATTCCACCGGGACTTGAGTCGCCACGGGAGGGATCTCATCCTGAGGCGACCGTTGGGAACTAGACGATCCAATGATGAAAGGTGACCGAGGAGACGTAACCACGATTGGGCTGGAAGTTCTTCTCGTCTGAGAAAAGGGCTTGCGACCTTCCTCAGCCTTGCTATCCTGTCGTCTGATGGGAAGGCTTTGTGGAGATTGGTGCCTATAATCATGCCTAGATATACCAGTCTTTGCGTAGGGAGTAGAGAAGACTTCTCGAGATTTACCAGGATCCCCAGATCTTGGCAAAGTCTCAGAAGTTTGTCCCGGTGTTGAAGAAGGGATGACACCGAGTCTGCTAGGATCAACCAGTCGTCCAGATAACGAAGGAGACGGATGCCGATCCTGTGTGCCCACGAAGATATTAGGGTGAACACTCTGGTGAAAACCTGTGGTGCTGTGGAGAGACCGAAGCACAGCACCTTGAACTGGTACTCTTTGTTGTCTAGGCTGAATCTTAAGTACTCCCTTGAAGACGGATGGACTGGGATCTGGAAGTACGCGTCCTTTAGATCCAGTGTACACATGAAGTCTTGCGGTCTCACTGCTAGTCTGACCGTGTCTGCCGTCTCCATGCTGAACGGAGTTTGTTTGAAAAACTTGTTCAGGGCTGAGAGGTCGATGACAGGTCTCCAGCCTCCAGATGCCTTCTTTACAAGAAAGAGTCGACTGAAGAAGCCTGGAGACCCGTCGAGGACCTCTTGGAGAGCGCCCTTCTTCAACAGGGTCTGGACTTCTGCCCGAAGGGCTTGGCCTCTTGCCGATCCCATGGTAAGGGAGGTCAATGACACTGGATTCGTCGTCAGGAGAGGTAGAGATGTTGTGAACGGGACGCGATATCCCTGACTGATTATGGAAATCGTCCAGGAATCGGCCCAGAGTTGCTGCCACCTGTCAGCACAAGTTTGCAGGCATCCCCCCACTGGTGGACATGCAGGGGGACTGCCAATCCTAGCGTTTGCGGCCTCGGCTGCTCCCTCTAGGATTTTTGCTTCCTCTGGAGGACTTTTTGCCTTTCGTATCCTTGACAGGAAAGGGCTTAGACACCACTGTCTTCGTTGCTGCCGTTGGTTTCGTGGTCTTGGTCGGACGGGACTGCTGGGGTGCTGGAGGCTTATAGGGCTTCGATGTCAAAGCCAAATGAAGGAGGGAGTCTTGGTGGGACTTCCTCCACCTCTCAGTGGCCTGTTCCACATCATTAGGCTCAAACAGGTTTGTTTCTTCTAAGGAAGAATGTCTGAGCCTATTGATCTTGGTCCTAAGGACCTTCTGATGGAACCTCTCAGCCACCGCGTCCCGACGTTTCAGGATGGTGTTTGCCCACAAGTTCGAGACTTGGTGGGTCAGAAACTCGATCGTGTGAGTGCCTGAGAGAAGGAACGTCTCCATAGCTTTCACGGTACGTTCTTTGGAGAAATCCTCCGAGCGTATCAGGATACTTAAGGTCACTAACCAGATGTCAACGTGGCTTGCATAGCACACTTCGCAACCTTCTCCTGGTTAAGGATCTCGGTTGCCAAGATCGAGACCTGCCGGTTGGAGTCTCTCTCAAGAGGGATTCCCCTGGTAAGCTCTCCCAACGAATGGTGGAGAGGAAGAGCTAAACAAGGCGCCTCCAAGATCTCAAAGTACCTCCTCTGCTGTACGCGAGGAGGTGGGAGAAGCTTGTTGCCGGCACTGGAATGGTTGGAGGAGGACAACTCGGAGAGCTGTACAGCAATCTTGTCCCTGGTACTCTTAACCCCCTGAGACCAGGGCAGAGCCGCACTGGCCTTGGAAGGTTTTTGAGTGCCAAATACGCGGTCCAAGACCATGTCCTTGCCCTCTCGAAGAGGGATCTCTGGGTCGGCAAACCCATCGAGAGCCCTCATTAGAGTCAGAACTTGCCAAAACGAATGCTCTGACTCTTGTAGTTCTCCTCCTGACGATGGGCTTGCAGCAAAGTCTCCTGTCCCCAAAGGCCCTTCTTGGGAGATTCGCGGACGTCCTCCGAGTGGCTAGTTGGCTCCGTCCTAAGTCTTGTAGAGGACTTTGGTACCGTCTTCAAGTCCTTCGACTCCTTCCTGGGAATGATGATGGACTCCAACATAGACGGTGGCAAGTTCTTTCCAGCCCCTACTCGGGAAGACTTCTCAGCGCGAGGTGGGGTTTCCTCCATGGGTGCGATGGGGGAACGTCTCACCTCACGTGATTCCCCTGAGGACGGGAAGTACTCGTCTGACAGGGAAGGAGAAAAAGTCTGAGCGGGTGAAGGAACCTACCTCAAAGGCTTGCGTGGAGTCAACTTAGCTCTCGGAGTAGCTACCTCGTCCGGAACTCCTCTTTTTCTCTTCAGAGGAGTAGAAACAGCCAAGGATCTGTGACATAATTCAGAGAGAACAGGCTTGAAAGCCCGCATAACCGCTCTGATTAGTGCACCGAACCATGGTTGTTGACCGACAGTCGCGCAGTCAGACACTCCCTCTGGAGGTACAGGGATCGACGGATCCCTGGGAGGAGTTCCCAAAGGTGGGTTCGCCTGAAAAGAAAGAGGGATCCTGGACCTTTCTGGATGTTTCCCTTCCGCCGCAATGCGCGCTGTTATGCGTTTGTAGGGAAGGGAATGCAGCAATGGCGACCTTGCCGTGCGTTGTCCAGCAGCCTCGCGCGCACGAGGGTATTGACGCTCGTGTGGGGGCGCGTAATGGTGCTCGCGCCATGGAGAATACCCGGGGGAGATTGCTGATGCGCGTGTAATAGCAAGGGCGCGCAGGAGAATGATGGCGCGTAGGAGCGAGTGCGGGTGACTGTGGGTGCACAGGAGAGTGCACAGGAGACTGATGGCGAGCGTGGGCGAATGTTCGCGCGCAGGATCAGGGCGTTGAACACTCGGGTGAGAGTTCGCACACCCCAGCAGATGTCGTAGGGCGCGCACACGCAGGAGAGATACCCCTGGTGCACGGTTGAAGCTTGTGCGTGCATCTTGTGGGCACGCGTCAGCATGGTGGCTGTCAACTACAAGAGAAAATGGGCGCGTGCACGTATCCTCCTGGGCGCCAGGAGACTGCGCGTTGGCGCGCTGGAGACAGCTGTTGGCGCATAGGAGAAGTCACCTTCGACTTCCCAACAGCACCCAGATCTGAAGATCATGGGCGCGCAGGAGAAAAGATCGCTGTGCGTGGGTGCTGGCGAGCGGGAGAGCGCTGGCACGCAGGAGATTGCTGTCGTATAGGAGAGCGCTGGCGCGCTGGAGAGCGCTGATGCGCTGGCGTGCAGGAGAGCGCTGGCGCGCTGGAGAGCGCTGATGCGCTGGCGTGCAGGAGAGCGCTGGCGCGCTGGAGAGCGCTGATGCGCTGGCGTGCAGGAGAGCGCTGGCACGCAGGAGATTGCTGTCGTATAGGAGAGCGCTGGCGCGCTGGAGAGCGCTGGCGCGCTGGAGAGCGCTGATGCGCTGGCGTGCAGGAGAGCGCTGGCGCGCTGGAAAGCGCTGATGCGCTGGCGTGCAGGAGGTTGATGGCGCGCAGGTGAGCACTGGCGCACTAGCTTAGGCAAAGCCTGGCGCGCATGCCCATCATCAGCATGGCGCGTGAGGAACGTATGCGCGCGATGGCGCTTACACCCTTGATGCCCCGTATTAGAGTTCGATGCCTGACGAGCATGTAAGTCAGGTTTCGTAGGCGCGTAGCGCGCATCAGCCTTCAGGAACGGCGACGGCAGGTCAGCAGGTCTGTCGGGTGGAAGGTCGACGTGTCCTTTGAAAGGACGACCTTCCACCGAAGGGGATCGCGAACGATCCGCTGAGAGGTCCAGGACCAGAGCAGGAACAGTCGGTGATCGCTGACGAGGCTCCTCTGCGGCGGACTGCAACGAAGATGAGGAACCAAATAGGCGCCTCCTCACCGCAGGTGAAGGAAGGCCTCTCTGGCGAAGGGAAAGGTGAGCCTTGCGACGAATACGCCCTCTGGGGGCCGTTGGATCAGCAAGCTGACCTTCTGCAGTCCTCCGAAGAGGAGTCTCTGTAAGTGAACTCCCCCGAGGGAGAGAAACACTAGCAGGAGAGACTGTTGGACTTAGTTTCTCCCTCGTTGGTCGAACAGGAACGGGAGAAACTAAGCCTTTAGCTACTGCGGGATTTGAAGAGGCAGAGGTATTAGGAGATACCACATTGGATACCTCTGACACCATAACGTCGACAATCGACAGAGGATCAACCTCTGCCAGAGTCGGCGATTGCTTGACAGCGGCACCCAATCGGATGTAGTCAAGTACTGTTATGCTTCCTTGGAGGGCGAACCCTCGAGCCCCAAGGAAGACCAAAGCTGCAAAAGATTTGTTAGTGCCACATCCTCCCCCGGGGGGGAGAGGTGGAGCTGCCTCGCTAGGGGAGGCAACGCCATCTCTCGAACCCCGAGCTTGGAAAACAGTACCATGGTCTACGCTACCACTCGACGGTCTCTCGAAAGAGACCGAACGAGTGGGAGCTTCGGAGGAGGTTTGGGCATCTGAAGAAGAGTCCTTGGGTTTTTCTTCTTTCAAAAAAACCTTCGAAGGAGAAATATCCCGCCTGGACTTGTTACGTTGCTGCGAAAACCTCTCCCACTGGGAGGTAGACCACGCCCTACACTCACCACACTTATTATCTCTGTCACACCATTGGCCTCTACAGCAAGGGCAAAGGGTGTGAGGGTCTGTCTCGACCGCTGACATGAATGTTCCGCAGGGGCGGTCGGGTAATCCAGGGCAGGTGCGCATAATCGCAGAGGCCAACTTCACACACAAACCTGTCACGAAGAGAAAGCAAAAAAAGCATTAAAGGCTGCCAATGAGCGGCAAGAATGAGAGCAGACACGTCCAACTACCATCCGAGCCGAGAGCAAAGTGAGCTCAAGCACAGGTGTGTGTGGGTGTGGGGAGGGGGGGTGTTAGCAAGCTACCCTCCCCTACCCACGCTAACTAGCGGTGGGATAGTAAACCCTCGTTAAATTTTAATGGCTCGTCATTTCAGCTACGCCGAAAGTAATACCCCTATTAAATAGCGTGGTTTGTATTTCAGTTACGGAACAAAAGACATTTAATAGATCGTAAGTTTCTGTCCAACAAGTTAAGATGAGAATCGGCAGCAGAAGACCAGACAGAAGAAAAATACTCGAAACAAGGTAGAATGAAAGAATTAAAAAACATTTTTTAGAATAGATTGATCACCGAAAAGACACAGACCTAGTGTGTTTCTCAAAAGTAAATTTGCTGTCAAGAATCACACCTAAAATCTTAAAAGTCATTCAAAGTTAAAGAAACATTATCAATACTGAAATCTGGATGTTGAGGAGCCACCGTCCTTGACCTACTTACAATCATACTTTGTTTTGTTAGGATTCAACTTCATTCCCCATAATTTACACCATGCACTAATTTTAGCTAGATCTCTATTAAGGGATTCCACCCACCCCAGATCTACATTCAGGAAATAGAATTGATGCAAAGAGAGTAGCATCATCTGCATATGCAACAAGCTTGTTTTCTAGGCCAAACCACATGTCATGTATATATAGTATGAAAAGCAATGGGCCAAGAGCACTACCCTGTGGAACACCGGATATCACATTCCTATACTTACTATGGTGCCCATCAACAATAACTCCTTAACCCTTTAACCCCCAGGCTATTTGGAAATTTCCAACCCTTAACCCCCAGGGTTTCTTTTCAAGCACATTTTGCAATATATATTTTTAAATTGTTCTAACGGCCTTAATTTTCCTCATAGAGAGGTCAGGTTGGTCTCTTTCTCTTGGAAAATGTCTGAAGTTTCTCAAAAAATTATCAAAAATATGCAAAAAAAAAAATGTAAACAGCAGTTTTTTGCAAGGACGTACCGGTACGTCCATGGGGGTAAAGGGATGAGTTTCGTGAAACGTACCAGTACGTCCTTTGGGGGTAAAAGGGTTAATACAATACAAGGGATCTATGGTCGTGGTTCAATCACGCCCCAGTTTTCTATACCGACACTCAAAGAGTGAGCGAGCTCTTCTCATCTTGTGACAATGTATCATTAAGGTTTTTTTCTCTTCTTTCACTTCATGGACTTCATGACATCGTACACGCCGCCTGTCTCATATGTCTTGAGCCGCGGTGAAAACGGTGTGGGCCAGGGGTGTGTGTGCGTGGCCGTTGCAAAGCCACGACCACCCAAAACAATATACCCAGCTACTGGCATTCTGTCGTTTCCGCCACCCTTCTTCATCTCTTTCTCAGGAGGCTAATGGCTAATGACAGAACCCAATACTCGGACACGAGTGGGCGCCGACGACAACGACGACGACACGCCGGGAACCTGAAATGAAGCTGTGAATTAGAACCGATACAATTTTGTAACCTTTAAACTACTTAAACTAAATTATTATTTAAGAACCTAAAAAAGAAAAAATATACAAATACCACTATCAGTCAATCTTTTTTAGCGAGGCAGATTTGCACCGACTCGCAGCGGTGCCCCTTTAGCTCGGAAAAGTTTCCTGATCGCTGACTGGTTGGACGAGATAATTCTAAACAATCAGCGATCGGGAAACTTTCCCGAGCTAAAAGGGCACCGCTGCGAGTCGGTGCAAATCTGCCTCGCTTAAAAAAAATTGACTATAGATATTTCTACCCTAATGCAATGCTTATGGAATTCTAATCATAATCATCCATATTTCTTATACTAATATCATCATTATAGATATTAATACATACATACACACATACATATACCAAGGCGCTTCCCCCAATTTTGGGGGGTAGCTGACATCAACAAATGAAACAAAACAAAAAGGGGACCTCTACTCTCTACGTTCCTCCCAGACTGACAAGGGACTCAACTGAGTTCAGCTGGTACTGCTAGGGTGCCACAGCCCACCCTCCCACATTATCCACCACAGATGAAGCTTCATAACGATGAATCCCCTACTGCTGCTACCTCCGCGTCATCCAAGGTGACTGGAGGAAGCAGCAGGGCCTACCGGAAATGCGTCACAATCGCTCGCCATTCATTCCTATTTCTAGCATGCTCTCTTGCCTCTCTCACATCTATCCTATCACCCAAAGCTTTCTTCACTCCATCCATCCAACCAAACCTTGGCCTTTCTCTTGTACTTCTCCCATCAACTTTTGCATTCATCACCTTCTTTAGCAGACAGCCATTTTCCATTCTCTCAACATGGCCAAACCACCTCAACACATCCACTCTAGCTGCTAACTCATTTCTTACACCCGTTCTCACCCTCACCACTTCGTTCCCAACCCTATCTACTCGAGATACACCAGCCATACTCCTTAGACACTTCATCTCAAACACATTCAATTTCAGTCTCTCCATCACTTTCATTCCCCACAACTCCGATCCATACATCACAGTTGGTACAATCACTTTCTCATATAGAACTCTCTTTACATTCATCCCCAACCCTCTTATTTTTTACTACTCCCTTAACTGCCCCCAACACTTTAACTGCCCCCAACACTTTGCAACCTTCATTCACTCTCTGACGTACATCTGCTTCCACTCCACCATTTGCTGCAACAATAGACCCCAAGTACTTAAACTGATCCACCTCCTCAAGTAACTCTCCATTCAACCTTTTACCACCTTCCCTTCTCGTACATCTCATAACCTTACTCTTACCCACATTAACTCTCAACTTCCTTCTCTCACACACACTTCCAAATTCTGTTACTAATTGGCAAAGCTTCTCTTCTGTGTCTGCTACCAGTACAGTATCATCCGCAAACAAAGTTATTAATAATGTCATTATTATTATCAATAAACAATATGATCGTCAAATATTTCCACAATGGACATTAGGCATTCCAGAGGCCAGTCCTAAGGGATCCAAGCAATATCAAAAGAAGATGAAAAGCTTATTGGAAAGTAACCAAAATAGCAAAGGGACGGAAAGCCGTGCAGCTTGAGAAAAGTCACCATGAAAAAACCCCACTCGAGTGACATCTACATTTGTAAACGGCAGTAACCTATCACCCGAACTCGTTTGAGTCACTCGTCTTCTGGGAGGAACATAGAGAGGAAATGTCCCCCTTTTTTTTCATTTGTTTGATGTCGGCTACACCCCAAAATTGGGGAAGTGCCTTGGTATATGTATGTATGTACTTCCAGCCGAACAGACATGCAAGAAACGCTATCAATTTGTCTTCGATGGAAATGCAATTTTAATCCAAGATTATGAAAAAATGCTTTTTTCATAAAAACTAAACAGAGTTTGAGCCACTAAAAGACATATGTATAAAACTCAACACACACGGAACCAATGATTTTCAGTGTCTAGCATAACACCAACTCGACTCCTTTCAGTCTTTGTTTTCTTCCCCTCACTCATTTCTTCCTGTCCTGACTTTTTTCAAACATATTTGTACCTTTCTTAACTCAATGATAATAGAAGCAACTAAATAATGCTATGAACTTTAGTGTAAAACAGGAAATAAAGGATCTTTTACACAGATTTAAGATCAGCGAAATGATTACATGGTAGTAATAAATGTAGTATACAATCATTCAAATTATATTAAAAAATAAAAGATTCTCAAATGGAACCTCATTTTTACTACTTTATAATAATCATTGCCATCATCTCCTACGCCTAATGACGTAAAGGGCCTCGGTTAGATTTCGCCAGTCGTCTCTATCTTGAGCTTTTCAATCAACATTTCTCCATTCTTTGCAATCTATAACTTAAAAATCTAATAGTGATGCTAAGAATAGATCCACTTACTTCTCAGTCAACTCATAATAAAGAAAGTGTCTCTTGTGGATTAGTGTACAGTAGACAATTGATTTACAAAATTTTCTCAGCCTTTCTTAATGAACTTTTACCCCTTACTTTTGTATTCCATCACTGGAAGGGCCAATTCCTATTGTGTCGTCATCATAGACAACAGGTTTTCTTGCTTGCTATAATTGAAACTGCCGGGATTTTGCTGAAGCCTCTTGGGGGACTGCTTTGCCGATTCATTTTGCTGGCAATTCTTATAGTTGAAACCTGAAATGAAAGAAAAATCTCAAGTCACATGCCACTCCATAACTAATTTTCATGTTGGGTCAGGATTCATGATTGAAACAAATTTACATGCTTATTGAATATACTAGATTACTGAAGAAGATCGGTACTATGTAGTTTCTAATAGAACTAGGTTTTTTCGGTGCTCTTCCAAAATGAGATCAGCCAATCTATGACACTCATCTGCTATTTATGGCAAAAGCAATTTGAGGAACATAATAAACATAATATAAATTATAGGTAATTAAGATAATTTAATACTGATCCATGCGACTGGCGAGCGCAACACATTCACGTACCGCAGTGAGTATACGTTTATTTGCGAGAGAAGCAAGCCACGGCCAAGGAAAAAATATTAGAATGACGGCAAATAATGATGTTTATGATTGGATCATGTTAAATGAGTAGACAATAAAACTGGGAGTGTTAACAAGCTCATTTCTCAAGTATAATGATTAAAAAATGACAATTTGGAAAAATGTTATTTTTATTAGTAAAATAAATTTTTGAATATACTTACCCGATAATCATGTAGCTGTCAACTCCGTTGCCCGACAGAATTCTATGGAGGGATACGCCAGCTATCACAATACTAGAAGGGGGTGTACTTACAGCGCCACCTGTGGCCAGGTACTATAGTACTTCTTGTTGCCACCTCCTCAATTTTTCCTCGGTCCACTGGTTCTCTATGGGGAGGAAGGGAGGGTCAATTAAATCATGATTATCGGGTAAGTATATTCAAAAATTTATTTTACTAATAAAAATAACATTTTTCAATATTAAACTTACCCGATAATCATGTAGCTGATTCACACCCAGGGGGGTGGGTGAAAACCAGTGTACAAGATTAAAGGATAGCTAAGTATCCCATATTTCATATAACAGTTATCTCAAATAACAATGAAATAATAAGTACCTGGTAAGGAAGTCGAATTGAACCGTTACTCTGCCTCTTTTTTAAGTTCGTCTTCCTTACTGAGCGCAGCGTTCCTCTTGGAGGCTGAATCAACTCAAAGGTGCTAAAGTATATAGGGCTGCAACCCCTACTAAAGGACCTCTACACAACCTCTAACCCAGGCGCTTCTCAAGAATGAATTGACCACCCGCCAAATCAAAAAGGATGCGGAAGGCTTCTTAGCCTACCGTAACAACCATAAAAACAACAATAAAAGCATTCAAGAGAAAGGTTAAAAAAGGTTATGGGATTAAGGGAATGTAGTGGCTGAGCCCTCACCTACTACTGCACTCGCTGCTACGAATGGTCCCAGGGTGTAGCAGTTCTCGTAAAGAGACTGGACATCTTTAAGATAAAATGATGCAAACACTGACTTGCTCCTCCAATAGGTTGCATCCATTATGCTCTGCAGAGAACGGTTTTTATTAAAGGCCATCGAAGTAGCTACGGCTCTTACTTCGTGGGTCCTTACCTTCAGCAACGCAAGGTCTTCCTCCTTTAAGTGAGAATGGGCTTCTCTAATCAGAAGCCTTATATAATACGAAACCCCGTTTTTGGACATGGGCCTCGAAGGTTTCTTGATGGCACACCATAAGGCTTCTGACTGTCCTCGAATAGGTTTAGACCTATTAAGATAATACTTGAGAGCTCTGACAGGGCAAAGAACTCTCTCTAGCTCGTTACCTACCATGTTGGAGAGGCTAGGTATTTCAAACGATCTAGGCCAAGGACGTGAAGGAAGTTCATTCTTAGCTAAGAATCCGAGCTGAAAAGAACATGTTGCAGATTCGGTCGTGAAACCAATGTTCTTGCTGAAGGCGTGAACCTCACTGACTCTCTTAGCTGTTGCAAGGCAGACGAGAAAAAGAGTCTTGAGGGTAAGGTCCTTGAAGGAAGCTGACTGGAGAGGTTCGAACCTAGGTGACATAAGGAACCTTAAGACTACGTCTAGGTTCCAGCCTGGAGTGGATAGACGACGCTCTTTAGAAGTCTCAAAAGACTTAAGGATGTCTTGAAGGTCCTTGTTGGAAGAAAGGTCCAAACCTCTGTGGCGGAGAACTGAAGCCAACATACTCCTGTACCCTTTAATCGTAGGGGCTGAAAGGGATCTCTCATTCCTAAGATGTAATAGGAAGTCAGCTATTTGGGTCACAGAGGTATTGGTAGAGGATACTGCATTGGCTCTACACCAGCTCCGGAAGACTTCCCACTTAGATTGGTAGACTCTACGAGTGGAAACCCTTCTTGCTCTGGCAATCGCGCTGGCTGCCTCCTTCGAAAAGCCTCTAGCTCTAGCGAATCTTTCGACAGTCTGAAGGCAGTCAGCCGAAGAGCGTGGAGGTTTGGGTGCAACCTGTCTACGTGAGGTTGACGTAGAAGGTCCACTCTTAGAGGGAGAGTCCTGGGGACGTCGACTAGCCATTGAAGTACCTCTGTGAACCATTCTCTTGCAGGCCAAAGGGGAGCAACCAGCGTCAGCCGTGTCCCTTCGTGCGAGATGAACTTCTGAAGGACTTTGTTTATTATCTTGAACGGTGGAAATGCGTAAAGGTCGAGATGGGACCAGTTCAGCAGAAAAGCATCCACATGAACTGCTGCTGAGTCTGGAACTGGGGAACAGTACAGCGGAAGTCTCTTGGTCATGGAGGTGGCAAACAGATCTATGGTAGGCTGACCCCACAAGGTCCAAAGTCTGTTGCACACACTCTTGTGGAGGGTCCATTCCGTGGGAATGACCTGATCCCTTCTGCTTAGGCGATCTGCTGAGACGTTCATGTTGCCCTGAATGAACCTCGTGACTAAAGTGAGGTTTTGACTTCTTGACCAAATGAGGAGGTCCCTTGCGATCTCGTATAGGCTCCTCGAATGGGTCCCTCCTTGCTTGGAGATGTAAGCCAAGGCTGTGGTGTTGTCTGAGTTCACCTCCACCACCTTGCCTAGCAGGAGGGACTTGAAGTTCAGCAGGGCTAAATGAACTGCTAGTAGCTCCTTGCAGTTGATGTGGAGCGTTCCCTGTTCCTCGTTCCACGTTCCCGAGCATTCCTGTCCGTTCAAGGTCGCACCCCAGCCCGAGTCCGATGCATCTGAGAAGAGATGAAGATTGGGGGTCTGAATAGCCAACGATAGGCCCTCCCTGAGAAGGAGATTGGTCTTCCACCACAAGAGAGTGGTCTTCATCTCTTTGGTGACTGGGATAGAGACTGCTTCGAGAGTCAAACCCTTGTCCCAATGAGCTGCAAGATGGAATTGAAGAGGGCGGAGGTGGAGTCTCCCTAGCTCGACAAACAGGGCCAGTGATGAAAGGGTCCCTGTGAGACTCATCCACTGTCTCACCGAGCAACTGCTCCTCTTCAGCATGCTCATGATGCAATCTAGGGCTTGGCTTATCCTTGGGGCCGATGGAAAAGCCCGAAAATCCTGACTCCGAATCTCCATTCCCAGGTACACAATGGATTAGGAGGGAATGATCTGAGACTTTTCTATGTTGACTAACAGACCCAGTTCTTTGATTAAGTCCAAAGTCCAGTTGAGATTCTCCAGACAGCGACGACTCGTGGAGGCTCTCAACAGCCAGTCGTCTAAGTAAAGGGAGGCTCTGATGTCCGATAAGTGAAGGAATTTTGCTATATTCCTCATCAGATGCGTAAACACCATAGGAGCTGTGCTTAGGCCAAAACACAGGGCTTGGAATTGGTAGACAACCTTTCCAAAAACGAATCTCAGGAAAGGTTGGGAGTCTGGATGAATAGGAACGTGAAAGTAGGCATCTTTCAGGTCCAACGAGACCATCCAGTCCTCCTGCCTGACCGCTGCTAGGACCGACTTCGTCGTCTCCATCGTGAACGTCTGCTTGGTGACATACGCATTGAGCGCGCTGACGTCCAGCACCGGTCTCCAACCTCCTGTCTTCTTGGCCACCAGAAAGAGACGGTTGTAGAAGCCCGGGGATTGATGGTCCCGGACTATAACCACTGCCTTCTTCTGTACAAGGAGCGACACCTCCTGGTGCAACGCTAGCCTCTTGTCCTCTTCTTTGTAGTTGGGAGAGAGGTTGATGGGAGATGTGGTCAGAGGGGGTTTGCGGCAGAATGGTATCCTGTAACCCTCCCTCAGCCAACTGACAGACTGGGCGTCTGCACCTCTCTTTTCCCAGGCTTGCCAGAAGATCTTGAGTCTGGCTCCTACTGCTGTCTGGAGATGCGGAGAGTCAGTTTTTCCCTTTAGAAGCCTTGGAACTTTTCCTAAACTTGCTCCTGGAAGAGTCTGGACGGGAGCTTCCTCGGCTGGGGGCTCTACCACGAAAGGGCGGTATGAACCTCGTAGCAGGAGTATCAGCCACTGGGGTGCGATAAGACCTGGGGACTGAGGTAGCAACCTTAGTCTTACGAGCCGATGAGGCCACAAGATCATGAGTGTCCTTTTGTATCAGGGCAGCAGACAAGTCCTTAACAAGCTCTTCGGGAAAAAGGAACTTCGAGAGCGGAGCGAAGAGGAGTTGAGACCTTTGACAAGGTGTGATGCTGGAGGAAAGGAAGGTACAAAGCTGCTCCCTTTTCTTAAGAACCCCTGACACAAACATCGAAGCAAGCTCGCCAGATCCATCTCTAATGGCCTTATCCATGCAGGACATTAAGTGCATGGCAGAATCCTTGTCCGCAGGAGAGGTCTTCTTGCTGAGGGCCCCCAGGCACCAGTCTAGGAAGCTGAACATCTCGAATGCTCTAAAAACACCCTTCAGGAAGTGATCAAGGTCTTAGAGCGCCTCATTGCTGTTCTACGAGGAGAGTCTACCAGACTTGAGAAGTCAGCCTGGGCAGAGGCAGGTACTCCCAAGCCTGGTTCCTCTCCTGTGGCATACCAAACGCCCGCTTTAGAAGTGAGCTTAGTCGGAGGAAACATGAACGAAGTCTTTCCAAGTTGTTGCTTAGACTGCAACCACTCCCCTAAAATCCTTAACGCTCTCTTAGAGGACCTTGCTAAGACGAGCTTAGTAAAGGTAGACTTAGCTGGCTGCAAGCCCAGCGAAAACTCAGATGGCGGAGAGCGGGGGATAGCAGAGACAAAGTGGTCTGGGTATACCTCCCTAAAAAGAGCCAAGACCTTACGAAAGTCAATAGAAGGTGGAGAAGACTTGGATTCATCCACGTCTGATTAGGGATCCAGGTGTGCAGCCTCATCATCAGACACCTCATCACCAGAGTGTAGCGAAGAGATCGGTAAGGTATGCTGAACAGCAGAGTCAGCACGAGCTGGAACAACAATATTTGTGGTTTCCTCTTCAAGACTCTGTTGAGGGAACACCTGAGGCTCAGTCTGCAAAGGCTGATCAAAAGAAGAAGCAGAAGGTAGGCGCATGGGTGGAGGAGGCTGACTCCTGGCATGAGTGGCTGAACTCAAGGGTTGCGCTTGCTGAGTGGTTGGCGGATGCGCAGTAGCAAGTTCCTGAGGAACGAGTTGAGGTTCCTGAGGTGTGAGCTGTGAGCGATGAGGTAGTGGCTGCGCAGAACGCAGTAAATGTCTCGCGAGTTGAGGTTCCTGAGGCGCAAGGCTAAGGTGTTGAGGTGCTTGCCTTGAGGAGGGTTGAGCTCGCTGCAGCGAGAGCTGAGGAGACTGACTCATGGATGGGAGAGGTTGTTGTACCTCAAGAGAGTGTTGCCTCACTGGTGGAACTGCAAGTGGAAGCGGAGGAAGTAAGGTATAAGCCTCCTGTTCCCATTGCTGAGGTTGCCTTAAGGAAGGCGGAGGGAGCTGCACACCACTGGAAACAGTAAACTCAGAACGTGGTAAGGTATCCTGAGGAGCCTCAACATCGTACGCCTGGCAGGCAGTACTGCGGTCAGGCGGAGCGATCGCAGGAGGAGGCGTAACCTTCTCAGCCTGACACTCACGCATCAAGACCGTAAGTTGTGACTGCATGGACTGCAGTAGAGTCAACTTGGGGTCGGCAGACACTAAGGTCTGCTGAGGTAAAGCCTTAACAGCAGAGATCTGTTGCGGCAGAACCTTACTCCTCTTAGGCGGAGTGCATTCAACTGATGACTGCGGCGAGTCAGAGCTGATCCAATGACTGCCGCCCGGTTGAGTTATTGAGGTCTGGACTCTGCGTTTGAGTGGTCTTGAGACCTGAGTCCAGCGTTTCTTCCCTGACAATTGATCAGCAGACGAGTAAAAGACGGGCTCAATCGTCTGCAGGTGGGAGTGACGGTCTCTGGAAGACACGCCCGCAACCACCGAGGATACTTCTGTGCGCCGATCAAGGCCTGCCGAACCCTTTTGCCCTTCGACATTGCTTCTCCCCTGGGCTTGGGAGCTTGCAAGAGGTCCCGGACTGGGAGGACGACTGGCACGCACAGAAGTATCCTCACGCACCACACTGACACTGACACTAGCACTTGGCACTGCACTGACACTAGCACTCGTCACAGCACTGGCACTAATACCACCCACTGCACTCTTGACCCTAAGTTCCTTGACTTCGGCCATAAGAGACTTATGATCACTAACCACTGACTCTACTTTGTCGCCTAAGGCCTGAATGGCACGCAAAACAACAGACATATCAGGCTGAGGGCAAAAAGTAGGTTCGGGGGTAGCCACTACAGGGGTAGGAAAAGGTAGGGGATCATGAGGTGAGGAAAAAAGTGAAGAGTGAGAAGAACTCCTCCTAACTCTCCCTCTCTCTAACTTGGTTGAATACTTAAGAAGACGGACAAAATCAAGTTCCGAAAGTCCGGCGCATTCCTCACATCGATTTTCTAACTGACAGGGCCTTTCCCTACAGTCAGAACAAGCGGTGTGAGGATCTACCGAGGCCTTCGGAATACGCCTATTACAAGACCTACATCGTCTATGGGTGGGGGCTTGTGAAATGTCAGACATCTTGAATCAAAAGAGTTAGCCAAGTGGGGTTTCAAAATCAAGCAAAAGATCGTTAACCGTTAATCAGGACTAAATAATAGCTATCTAAGCTAATATAGAAGTTTTCCAGTAAAGCGACAGCCGAAATCTGAGAGAAATACTTCACCAAAAGCCGTGAAAATACTCCAAGATCATAAGCGTATCCCAGAACGTCTTGCCGGAAGCACGACAGAGGAAAAATTGAGGAGGTGTCAACAAGAAGTACTATAGTACCTGGCCACAGGTGGCGCTGTAAGTACACCCCCTTCTAGTATTGTGATAGCTGGCGTATCCCTCCATAGAATTCTGTCGGGCAACGGAGTTGACAGCTACATGATTATCGGGTAAGTTTAATATTGAAAAAGCAGTTTTTTGCAAGGACGTACCAGTGCGTCCATGGGGGTAAAGGGATGAGTTTTGTGAAACGTACCAGTACGTCTATGGGAGGTAAAAGGGTTAAATTATATAATATTCTTTCATTACAATAAAATAAAATAAAAAAAATTAAAGAATATTCAATTAAAACCATAAAAGTTGAATGTAATTATAAAAGTTAGATAGTTTTCAGAAGACCTGCTTCTGAAATAAATCTAAAAATACCACTTGCATAGTAAGACACATCATGTCCAAGAATCTTGGCAAGGATGAACCTTCCACCCTCACCTCGAGCCTCAATCAAATATCTATTCCTTAAGTTGTTATAATTGGGGCATTCGGTCAACAAATGCCTCACTGTTAAAGGTACGAAACAGTCTTCACAATACGGTTGATGTTGGCCCTTCAGCAGAAACTCGTGTGTCAACCGAGTATGACCAATACCAGCCAAGCTGAAAGTTAACTACTATTAAAGGACGAGGGTGTACATTCGCGCAGGAGCATATGAATGCGTGTATTTATGGACATGTGGATACTAAAATTTTAGTTTGCGAGCCAGCTCCCAGAAAAAATGAAACTCGTAAACCGTGGTACCATTGTAATTGGAAAACTATGGAAAAATGTCCCTGAACGGCATGAAATTCATGAATTTGTGCCCTATGGCCAAGTGATGAAGGCAGAAGGTCATTTTGCGCCAATGTATTACTGAAGGGAAACAGCCGCAGCTACATTTCTCTTGCTTGAGGGTACACTCGGGTACACTTCTATCTTATTTCTCTTCCTTGTTTCGTTAAAGTTTTATAGTTTATATCTATATTTCAATGTTGTTACTGTTCTTAAAATATTTTAATTTTCCTTGTTTCCTTTCCTTACTGGGCTATCACCAAAATCGCAAAGAACTGCGTTTCACGAAGGGGTTCTTTCCAATATGCTAGTTAATAGGTATACAATAGGGTTGGGGAATGTTAGAGCGCCCCGCAGGAAGAAAGGGATTAAAACAATGGTAAAATTATAGAATAAGGTTTTTTATAGTTTATATATGACATATCTGTTTTGTGTTGTTACTGTTTTTAGAATGATTTATTGTTAATTTTTTCTGATCATTAATTTATTTCCTTATTTTCTTTCCTCACTGGGCTATTTTTCCCTGTTGGAGCCCTTGGGCTTATAACATCTTGCTGCTCCAACTAAGGTTGTAGCTTGGCTAGTAATAACAATAATAATAAAACAGTTTTGTAAAAAATAAGACAATGTATTTTATGGTCTTTTGAATGGCTTTGATAATGATTTCTGGCAAAAAATCCAGTTTTTCTGTAATGGTGGGTTGACCACCATAATTTTCTTATCTAACCTATCATTTATAACACCATGAATAAAAGAAGAGCTTTAATTACACTCTACAATGTTAGCCAATATTGAAAAAAAATAATTATGATGTTTAGATTATAAAACGTTGGGTCATTTATTCTATATAAACAAGTAACCTGGTGTATATATGAAGACGACCATGCTAAATAACTACTTTATTTTCAGCCTTATCGCTAAGATTACAGCAGTCTAAGGGGAGTCACATAGGGGCATTAGTCCCCATTAGGTATATAAATAATGGAACTACTTGTAGGTTAAATTAGGTAAGGAAGTTTAGGTTAGGTGTTCCAAGTACGTATGTGTTCCTGTCCGTTATTATACAAAGACTCCCAAGTAACTTACGACTGAAACCCCACTTATCAGGTTATGTGTGTAGAACGTTGGAAAAGTTTAGGTTAGTCGATGTCCATTTTTGAAGAACACGTGAGGAACTGGCCGCTGATATACAAAGGCTCCAAACGTTGAGTCACTAGGCCTGCCACTCGCATGAATAATAAGAATTCTTCCCATCTATCTGTCGTCACCGACACTAATAAGTGTATTTACAAGTGTTCAATGAACTAACGCTAAATATTCACTTTCGGGTCTTTGTTTCGCTCGCAAATAAAAATGATTTCATGGCTTTTCTGTCCTGGTAAGCAGTACACGTTGCGCTATGCAAGTTAACCGAGAGGGTGAGTATTAAGGTGGACAAAAATTTTTGGGGGGTGTATGTATGATACCGGCCAGCTGTCTGTTTGATTACGGCTATGTAAGGGGGGTAGCAGTGGGGCATTAGCCCCCTGTTAGTTAAGTAGGTAAGGACATGTCTTGTAGGTTAGGTTAGGGGGGAAAGTTTAGGTTAGTTGATGTTCATTTTTAATCCGCACATACTGCCGTATTCTAAGTTAGCCATAATACATACAGGTGGCCCCTGTCGTACATAAACCCCGACAAAACCCTACACCATAAATAGCATCACTAACTCCCTGTATGTCATTCATGCTTCACTGTATGATGAATAAGAACACAATTTTAGCCTTTTATAGATAAATAGAGAGATTTAGAAGCCCTTGGGCAAATTTCGATAGGCAAGTACGATGTCCTAGGTTGGGTCAATGTGAAAAATTTTGATTTACGAAATTGTATACAAAAAAACGATATAAAACTTAAAATTATGAGCGTGCAAACTCCCAAATACAATTAATTATAATTAAATACAATATTTAATCAGATATCAGTATTTATTTTAACCGTAAAGTGTAGAAATCTAACAACGCTACCGTAAGCTACAGGTGGCTGCAATAAAGTACATGAAATTAGTTATTTCCCGTATTAATTACACTTAAAACCCGATCTAAACACTGAAAGTAAGTTAATACAATCTAGTAATTACTATAAATCATAGTTAACTTACTGTAATAGGTAGATATTATCCTATTTTTGAGTAATTTCCGTCACAACTCACTACCTTCCACAAAGATTGGGCGGGTAAACACAGTGTTGCCAGTTGGGTTAGTGTAAAATTCCCTAAAACTCTTGATCAAAAATCCCCATTTCCAGAAATATATTTTCTTCTAATACAAAAAATCCAAAAAAATACTCGCTATACTTCATGTAATTATAAATAAACTAATTGCAACAATATAGAGGTTTACTCATCTCTGTTTCTTCATAGATACATGTATAGAATATAGTCGTTAGTCATCCAAAATCCCCAAACCTAAGGATAAATTCCCAAAATGTAGGGATAAGTCTCCAAATCTAGGGTATAAATCCCCATATCTGGCAACCCTGGCTTGTAAACAACGTAGTGGTAGTAGTAGTGGCTGGAAGAGGTTTTACTTATGTAACGGCTCTCCTTTAATTTTCCAGTTCATAGAAAGACATGAATTAAATGTCTATTATTGCTTTAAAATAGATTAAAAAGTTGATAAAAATGATAATTATTGTTCTCTTCATCTTATTTCATAGAAAGACATGAATTAAATGTCTACAAAACTTTAAAATAGATGAAAAAGTTGATGAAAATGATAATTATTGTTCTCTTCCTCTTATTTTAGGTTTTACATATATTTAATGTACCTATTTAATGTACTATTTCCAGGAGACAGAGTTCTCACCATTTATTTCCTTATTTCCTTTCCTCACTGGGCTATTTTTCCCCTATTGGAGCCCTTGGGCTTATAGCATCTTGCTTCTCCAACTAGGGTTGTAGCTTGGCTAATAATAATAATAATAATAATAATAATAATAATAATAATAATAATAATAATAATAATAATAATAATAATAATAATAATAATAATAATAATAATATGCTGGCAAGCGTTTTCAATCTAAAAGCATATTATTATTATTATTATTATTATTATTATTATTATTATTATTATTATTATTATTATTATTATTATTATTATTATTATTATTATTATTATTATTATTATAAGGTACAACCCTAGTTGGGAAAGCAGGCTTTATAGGACCAGAAAAGCAGTCTTTAAAGTAAGTGTATATATATATATATATATATATATATATATATATATATATATATATATATATATATATATATATATATATATATCCATGGTCTTTTTAATATTGTAATTGATCAGTGGCTACTTTCCTATTGGTAAGGGGAGAAGAGACTCTAGCCATAGCAAGTCTCCTAGAAGGACACTCCAAAATCAAACTTTTGTTTTCTGGTCGTGGGTAGTGCCATAGCCTTTGTACCATGGTCTTCCACTGTCTTGGGTTGGAGTTCTCTTATGAGGATACAGTCTAGCACACAATTCTATTATGTTTCCTTATTTTCTTTCCTCATTAGGATATTTGCTTTAAAACCTCACAATCAAATTTCACATTTAAATTCCATTTTCAATTTTTACGTTTAAACCTTACTTTCAAACTTTACGTTCAAACTTCACTTTCATACCACTTCCAAACCTCACTATCAAATTTCATGTTTAAACCTCACTATCAAACTTTGCATTCAAACCTTGTTTTCAAACCTCATGTTCCAAACTTCACATTCAAATCTCAGATTCAGACTACTTCCAAAGTTTACATTCAAACCTCTCTTTCAACTTGCAAGTTCAAACCTCACATTCAAACTTCATTTCGAAAATTCATATTCAAACATCACTTTCAAACTACATTTCCAAACATATTCTAACCTCACTTTTAGACTTTGTGTTTAAACCTCACTTTCTAACTTCACGTTCAAACCTCACTTACAAACTTCACGTTCAAACCTCACTTTCAAACTTTGTGTTCAAACCACACTCAAACTTCACATTAAAATCTCACTTTAAAACTAAACACACAAACCTCACTTTCAAACTTCATTTCTAACATTCACGTTCAAAACTCACTTCCAAGCTTCGTGTTCAAACCTCACTTTGAAACTTCATGTTCAAACCTCACTTTGAAACTTCATGTTCAAACCTCACATTCAAACTTCATGCGCAAACTTCACATTCAATTCTCACTTTCAAACTTCACATTTAAACCTCGCTTTCATACCTCATTTTCAAACTTGTTTCAAACTTTGTGTTCAAACCTCACTTTCAAACTTCATATTCAAACCTCACTTCCAAACCATGTTCAAACTTCACTTTCAAACTTCATGTTCAAACCTCACTTTCAAACTTCATATTCAAACCTCACCAACTTCATATTCAAACCTCGCTTCAAAATTGTCTTCAAAACTCGCTTTCAAACTTCATTTCCAAACGTCATATTCAAACCTTACTCAAATTGTTTCTAAACTTCATATTCAAACCTCACTTTCAAATTGCTTCTAAACTTTAAGTTCAAACCACACTCTTAAACTTTATGTTCAAACCTCACCTTCAAATTTCATGTTCCAATCTCACTTTTAAGATATCTAAACTTCACATTTAAACCTCACTTTCAAACTTCAAGTTCAAACCTCACATTCACGTTCAAACCTCAGATTCACATTCAAACCTCACATTCAAACTACCTAAACTTACCGTTTAAAACCTACTTTCAAACTTCACATTCAAACCTCGCTTACAAACTTCAAACCTCACTTTCAAACTTCATGTTCAACCTTGCTCAAAATACCCAAACTTCACATTTAAACCCTACTTTCTACCCACATTCAAACATCACTTTCAAACTTCACATTTAAACCTCATTTTTAAGCCTCACTTTTAAACCACACTTTTGAACTGTTCAAACCCACTCCAAAATTCATGTTTATAACTTTCAAACTTTACGTTCAAACCTCGCTTTAAAAACTTCACTTCCAAAGTTTATATTCAAACCTCTTTCAAACTTTATGTTCAAACCTTTTTCAAATTTATCTCCAAACTTCACTTTCAAGCGATACTTTCATACTTCAGGTTTAAACCTTTTTCAAACTTTACTCCCAAACCTCATTATCAATCTTCATTTTCTTAATTCATGTTCAAACTGAAAACACTATAAGGTGCTTAAAAACATCTAAATCATTTCATTTTCGTTCTATTGAGAATATAATATATTCATAACAACATCACACAAATATATTTACATAATTTAACAGGTATATATTTATCCGAAACAACATCACACAAATGTATTTACATAATTTAACAGGGATATATTTATCCTAAAAAACACCACACGAATGTATTTACATAATTTAACAGGTATATATTTATCCTAAACAACATCACACAAATGTATTTACATAATATAACAGGTATATATTCATCCTAAACAACATCACACGAATGTATTTACATAATTTAACAGGTATATATTTATCCTAAACATCACACGAATGTATTTAGAGAATTTAACAGGGATATATTTATCCTAAACATCACACGAATGTATTTACATAATTTAACAGGTATATATTTATCCTAAACATCACACGAATGTATTTACATAATTTAACAGGTATATATTTATCCTAAACAACATCACACGATTGTATTTAGATAATTTAACAGGTATATATTTATCCTAAACATCACACGAATGTATTTACATAATTTAACAGGTATATATTTATCCTAAACATCACACGAATGTATTTAGAAAATTTAACAGGGATATATTTATCCTAAACAACATCACACGAATGTATTTACACAATTTAACAGGGATATATTTATCCTAAACATCACACGAATGTATTTAGAGAATTTAACAGGTATATATTTATCCTAAACAACATCACACGAATGTATTTACATAATTTAACAGGTATATATTTATCCTAAACAACATCACACGAATGTATTTACATAATTTAAAAGGGATATATTTATCCTAACAACTGGTAATGACGTCGTTGAAGAAGTATGAAGAAGAAGAATCAACTGCCGCTTTTGTTTACATGTATAGACGACTGAATCTTGAAGTATTATGGATCATAAGTATCGCTTTAAGGGATTCAATAACCTTGAAATGGAGACTTTTGATCCATTATATTTCAAGATTCAGTCGTCTATAGTCCTCTCTCGAGTGAGAGTCCTAAGTTCTCCTGTCGTCAAATCATAAATGTTTTCATATTTTGAAGTGTAAAAAAATATGTCGAGTTCAGATTGCAAGAAACAGAAGACAGTAAGTATTGAATATGGTTTATTTTCACGTTATTTAGCCGGGAATTATGTTATTTAACCGATAAAGAGGATTTTGTCTTCGTATCATTTGGGGGTGTTTTTGACGATGTCACGTACCATATTTATGTATCTAATTGATTCTATTTCTTATTTTATTGATTATTTTCATTTTAATTCATATTTTGAATAAAACCAGGGTTTTTGTCCTTTATTTCGGCACTGTTCGGCCTGTAAAATCGTAGGTTATGGGCGCTGCCTGCGATTTCAAAACTTTTTCAGTTGGTAAATTTAATCCAATATTTGAAATAACTGTTTTGTTATGGAAATATGTCGTGTTTTGTTCCATTTTAGCCCCACTTTTGACAGGGTTGTAGGCTAGACCCTAGCCCACCTATGGTGGATAGGTAAAACTATGTTGCTTTCGTAGTTTGTTGGGAGAGGTTTGGGATAACTAGAAAATAGAGTAAAAAAATGTCAGAAATTGGCTGTTTATTCACTGGAATTATAACCATATGAAGCCTTTGTATATCAGCGGCCAGTTCCTCCCATGTGGAATAAAAATTTACATCAACTAACTAAACTTCCCCCCCCCTAACCTAACTTACAACCCCTATCCTTACCTACTTACCTAATGAAGGGGGGGGGATGCTGACGCCCCCTGCGAACCCCCCTTACACTGCTGTATTCTAAGTCAGACATAATAATACATACAGGTGGCCGCTATCATACATACACCTCGATGGAATTATAACCGAATGAGATATCAATGAATTCACTAGTTTTGTGAAGGCTTGTCTCAACAATCTACATACTAGGACCACTTTGCGCATGAATGTCGGAAACGTGAGAATAGCCAACAAGAAACGTGTTGGAACACCGAAAAAATCCCTAATAAAACCCTAATTTTGTGCTTGGCATTTCATACGAAGTCAAATAACTGAAATTTCACTCGTTTGTCCCAGCGTTCTACATACTGTACTAAGAACACTCGACGGACACAGGTGGGAACCTTGGGGTTTGGGTGTGGTTAAATAGGACTAAACGTGATTATTTAACCCTTGTTACAACCCCTAGGCGGTGCAAGCCCCCGGATCCCCTTCCTAGGTCGCAACCCCTAGCCAGATTTGTAAAAAGCCACCTAACCTAACCTAGTAGTTCCCAGGTCACAACCCCTAGCCAGATTTGTAAAAGGTTATAGAACCTCACAAAGCCACCTAACCTAACCTAATAGTTCCCAGGGCATAACCCCTAGCCGGGGGCAAGCCCCAGACTCCCTCCAGGTCAGAAACTAAAACGGAATAAAAAATAAATCCTTACATTATGTTAAAGTGAATCACAAATAAATCTCTCTCCTACACAATAAAACGGTGGGCAGCACTCTAAATTATATCTTAACCACGCTAATAAAAATATTACTTGGGATTACCTTTATGTGCATTTTTTACGGCAATTGTGGTTCCTGCATCTCCTATTATACACGATCGTCCTCAAAGTATCAAGCTGACCGATATGAGTAATAAATTCAACCACATCGCTCAAAGAAAAACTACAGTATAGGATATGCGTCTGTCCATCTTGGAGGTTAGCGCTGGAAAGGCCGACCTCGCTCAGGTCAATCTTGGGTCGCGGGTGGGTTAAAAAGTTTGAAAAACACACGGCCAACAAAAGCAAGCCTACAAGCGCATGGAAAAGAAAGGTTAGTTTGGGTAGGCTGATTGACACTGGCTTAATCCTCCTAAACATCTTAACTAGATGTTGCCTACCCTAACCTTTGGTTGTATATATAACAAATTAGTTTGTTCCGTAACTGAAATACAAACCACGCTATTTAATAGGGGTATTACTTTCGGCGTAGCTGAAATGACGAGCCATTAATTTTTAACGAAGGTTTACTACCCACACAGCTAGTTAGCGGGGGTAGGGGAGGATGTCTTGCTACCCCCCCCTCACACACCTGTGCTTGAGCTCACTTTGCTCTTGGCTCGGATGGTGGTCGGACGTGTCCGCTCTCATCCTCGCCGTCATATTGGCAGCCATTAACACTTTTTGTTCTTTCTTTTTCTAGTTACTGTGTACTTGAAGTTGGCCTCTGCGACCATGCGCACCTACCCTGGTTTTCCCGACCGCCCTTGTGGAACGTTCATGTCGGCGGTCGAGACTGATCCTCTCGCCCTTTGTCCTTCTTTTAGGGGCCAACTGTGTGATAATGTCAACAAGTGTAGGGAGTGCTCTGCCTCCCAGTGGGAGAGGTTTTCGCGACGGCGGAAGACGAAGTCCAAGCGGGACATTTCTCCTTCGAAGGTTACTTCGAAGGAAGAAAAACCCAAGGCCTCTTCTTCCGTTGCCTAAACCTCTTCCAAAGCTCCCACTCGGTCGGTCTCTTTCGAGAGACCGTCGAGTGGTAGCATAGATCGAATTATTTCTAACCAACCTCGGGTCTCGAGAGATGACGTTGCTTCCCCAAGTGAAGCAGCTCTACCTCTCCCCCCAGAGCAGGACATGTCACTAACTTCCCTTTTTCAGCTTTGGTCCTCCTTGGGGCTTACGGGTTTGCCCTCCAAGGAGGTTTTGCTTGATTATATCCGCCTGGGTGCTGGTGTCAAGCAATCGTCGTCACCGTCAGAAGTTGATCCCCTGTCTCTTGTCGACGTTGTGGTGTCAGAGGTATCCCGTGCGGTTTCACCCATCTCCTCTTCCACTCCAGACTCTACGGTAGCTGACGACTTAGTTTCCCCCGTTCCTGACCATCCTACGAGGGGGAAACTAAGTTCATCGTCAGTCTCTCCTGCTAGTGTTTCTTTCCCTCGGGGAAGTTCACTTACAGAGACTCCTCTTCGGAGGACTGCTGAAGGTCAGCTTGCTGATCCAACGGCCCCCAGAGGGCGCATCTGTCGGAAGGCTCGCCTTCCTCTTCGCCATAGAGCCCTTCCTTCACCTGCGATGAGGAGACACCTCTTTGGTTCAACGTCTTCTATGCAGTCCCCCGCAGAGGAGCTTCTAGACCGATCTTCCATCACCGCACCTGCATTGGTCCTGGACCTTTCTGCAGATCGTTCGCAATCTCCTTCGGTGGAAGGTCGTCCTTTTAAAGGACACGTCGACCTTCCACCCGACAGACCTGCTGACCTGCCGTCGCCGTTCCTGCATTGGCATAACAAGGCTCCATCTGAACACGCTATTGCGCGCCAACAGTCCACGCGACCAGCGCTCATCAGTAACTTGTCAGGACCCATCACTACAAGCGCGCTGCTCATCCTGCTCGCACTAACACAGGGCATCATCCTAAAGTGCATACACGCCAACAAGAGTAGAGCTCCACCATGCGCCCGCACATGCACCAACGATCTCCTGCGTGCCCTGCGCCCATTGCGCTCACGTGCCCTGCGCCTACGCACCAACGATCTCCTTTGCCCCAGCGCCCACCTGCGAGCCAACTCTCATATGCGCGCCCTACATCACGCTCTCCTGAGTTCCATATTGCGTGCCATCCTACGCGCCAGGTAAAACCTGCGTGCCAACTTTCTCCTGCAAGCAAGTTTGTAGATGAGACAGCTATGCTGCCCTCACCCACGCGCCAGCCTTCTCCTGCGCGCACTTACAAAGATACGCGCGCATGGCATCCATCTCCCAGGGATGCGCGCCCATCATGAATCTACTGGGCGCTAAGGGACATTCTCCTGCGCGCGCGCCCTAAGGCTTTGACAGATGCGCGCAAACACTCTCCCGCGCGTTCATCGTGATTCTCCTGCGCGCCCGTGCGCGCGCCATCAGTTTCCCGCACGCGAGCTTCAATTTCCTCCCTCCCGCGAGCACCATTATTCTCCCTCGCGCGAGCGTCAATATTCCCCTACGCGCGAGCCTGCGCATCACAAGGAACGACGTCCGGCAAGGTCGCCATTGCCTCATTCCCCTCCCCGCAAGCGCATACTACTACCGCGCATTGTGGGAGAAGGGAAACTTCCAGAGGGGTTTCAGGATCCCAAAGCTACCAAAGGCGAACCCACCTATTCCAGTGACTCCTCCCAGGGATCCCTCAGTCCCTTTCCCTTCGGGGGATATGTCTGACAGTGCGTCTGTCAGCCAACAGCCCTGGTTCAGTGCCCTGATCAGAGCCGTAACTCAGGGTTTCAAGCCTGTCCCCTCTGATCTAGGACACGGAACCATGGGTTTCTCTACCCCTCTGAAGAGGAAAAGAGATCTGGATGCGGTCACTTCCCCGAGAGCGAAACTGACTCCACGCAGACCTTCAAGGCAAGTTCCTCCTATTCCTCGGACTGTCTCTCCTTCCCTTTCAGACAAAGATCTCCCGTCACCAAGGGAATCACGCGAAGAGAGATTTTCCCCCATTGCACCAATGGAGGAAGCCTCTCTTCACGCCGAGAGTTCCACACAGTCCGGGATTAGAAGGAACATGCCACCCTCATCAATGGTGGCGTCTTACATCCTTCCCAGGAAGGAATCCAAAGACTCCAAAACATTGCCTAAGTCCTCCACTAGGGCATGGATGGATTCAGCCAGCCACTCAAGGAATGTCCACGATTCTCCCCAAGAAGAGCCTTTGGGAATAGAAGGAGACTTCGCTGCAAGTCCTACAACAGGAGGAGACCGGTAAGAGTCAGAACACGCGTTTTGGCAGGTTCTGACTCTAATGAGGGCACTCAACGGGTTTTCCAACCCAGAGATCCCTCCGTGAGAGGGCAAAGACACGGTCCTAGACCGCATCTTTGGTACTCAGAAGCCCTCTAAGACCATTGCAGCCCTGCCCTGGTCTCAAGGGGTAAAGAGTACCAGGTACAAGATCGCCCAGCAGCTCTCCGAGATGTCCTCATCCAACCGTTCCAGTACCACCAAGCTCCTCCCACCTCCTCGCGTACTTTGAGATCCTGAAGGAGCCTTGTTTAGCTCTCCCACTTCACCACTCGCTTGAGAGACTCTCCAACCGGCAGGTCTCGTTCTTGACAGCTGAGATCCTCAACCAAGAGAAAGTTGCGAAGTGTGCTACGCAACCACTTCGTGGCTCGATATCTGGTTGGGGACCTTAGGTATCCTGATACGTTCTGAGGATTTCTCCAAGGAACGTACCAGTAAAGCTATGGAAACCTTCCTCCTCTCAGGTGCTCGCACGATCGAGGTTCTGGCCCACCAAGTCTCGAACTTGTGGGCAAATACCATCCTGAAACGTCGGGATGCAGTAGCTGAGAGGTTCCACCAGAATGTCCCTAGCGCCAAGATCAAGAGCTCAGACTTTCTTCCATGGAGGGGTCTGTTCTATTCGAGCCTAAGGATGTGGAACATGCTGGTGAGAGATGGAGGAAGTCTCATCAAGACTCCCTCCTTCATAGGGCTTTAACATCCAAGCCCTATAAGCCTCCAGCACCACAGCAGTCCCGTCCAGTCAAGACCACTACGACAACAACAGCAGCGAAGACCTTGGTGTCTAAGCCCTTTCCTGTCAAAGAAAGGAAAGGCAAAAAGTCCTCCAGGAGAGGCAAGAATCTTAGAGGGAGCAGCCGAGGCCGCAAACGGTAGGATAGGCAGGCCCCCTGCATTTCCACCAGTGGGGGATGCCTACAAAGTTGCTCAAACAGGTGGAAGCAACTCGTGGCCGATTCCTGGTCAATCTCCGTGATCAGTCTAGGATATCGCGTCCCGTTTATAACATCTCCACCTCCCCTGACGACGAATCCAGTGTCATTGAATTCCCTTGCCATGGGATCGGCAAGGGGGCAAGCCCTTCGGGCAGAAGTCCTGATCCTGTTGAAGAAGGGCGCTCTCCAAGAGGTCCTTGACGGATCCCCAGGCTTCTTCAGTTGACTCTTTCTTGTAAAGAAGGCGTCTGGAGGCCAGTCATCGAACTCTCAGCTCTGAACAAGTCTGTCAAACAAACTCCGTTCAGCATGGAGACGGCAGACGCGGTCAGACTAGCAGTAAGACTGCAAGACTTCATGTGCACAGTGGACCTAAAGGACGTGTACTTCCAGATCCCAGTCCATCCGTCTTCAAGGAAGTACTTGAGATTCAGCATAGACAACAAGGAATACCAGTTCAAGGTGCTGTGTATCGGTCTCTCCACAGCACCACAGGTTTTCACCAGTGTTCACCCTAATATCGTCGTGGGCACACAGGATCGGCATCCGTCTCTTCCGTTATCTGGACAACTGGCTAATCCTAGCAGACTCGGTGTCAACCCTTCTTCAACACCGAGACAAACTTCTCTGAGACTTTGCCAGGATCTGGGGATCATGGTAAATCTCGAGAAGTCCTCTCTGCTTCCCACTCAAAGACTGGTTTGCCTAGGCATTATTATAGACACCACTCTCCACAAAGCCTTCCCATCAGACGACAGGATAGCAAGGCTGAGGAGGGTCGCAAGACCTTTACTCAGACGAGAAGAGCTTCCAGCCCAATCGAGGTTACGTCTCCTCGGTCACCTCTCATCTTTGGCTCGTCTAATTCCCAACGGTCGCCTCAGAATGAGATCCCTGCAGTGCCGAATCAAGTCCCGGTGGAATCAAGGTTGTGATTCCCCGGACGTCATGATCCCTATGGGACCTGCGGAACGGACGGACCTCCAGTGGTCCTCCCCCGGATTTGATGCTGTTTTCGGACGCCTCAAAGAAAGGGTGGAGAACCCACGTTCTACATCACAGGACCTCAGGCCTGTGGTCAAAATCAGAAAAGTGCCTCCATATAAATCTTTTAGAGATGAAGGCCATTTTCTTGGCCCTTCAGCAGTTCCAACAATACCTGGCGGGTCACACTGTGTTGGTGATGAGCTACAACACCACAGTAGTGGCTTACATCAACAAGCAAGGAGGTACCTTTTCAAAGCAGCTATCCCATCTTGCAGTAGAGATATTGAGATGGACCGAAGTCCACTCAATTTCACTATCGGCACATTTCATTCCAGGAAAGAGGAATGTGCTCGTCGACAATCTGAGCAGAGCGTCTCAAATAGTGAGTACTGAGTGGTCTTTGGATCATCTAGTAGCCAACAAAGTCCTGACTTTGTGGGGTTCCTCGACTGTGGATCTGTTCGCGACAGCGTTGAACTTCAAGCTTCCACTATACTGCTCCCCAGTCCCGGATCCCAAAGCACTCTGGCAAGATGCCTTCCAACAACGGTGGGACAACATCGACGTTTACGCCTTTCCCCCGTTCTGTCTGATGAGGAGGGTGCTCAACGAGACCAGAATATTGGTCAATCTTTCAATGACCCTCATAGCTCCGCTATGGCATCACACGGAATGGTTTCCGGACCTTCTGCAACTCCTAACGGAACTTCCGAGAGAACTCCCTCCACGACACGATCTACTCAGACAACCACATGCCAACATCTTCCACAAAGCCGTATCTTCGCTACGACTTCACGCCTGGAGACTATCCAGCATCTCCTCGCTGAGAGAGGATTTTCGCAGCAAGTTGTGATTAGGATGTCTGGACATCTGCGAAAATCATCCGCATCTGTCTACCAGGCAAAGTGGAAAGTCTTCTTTGGTTGGTGTCGTGGAAGGGGTATCTCTCCGCTCGATGCCACTATTCCAACAATAGCGGAGTTCTTCGTGTATTTGCGGGAAGAAATGCGCCTTTCAGTCTCGGCGGTGAAAGGCTATCGCTCAGCCTTAAGTCTAGCCTTCAGGCTCAAAGGAATAGACATTTCTTCCTCGCTGGAACTTCCAAACTCATACGGAGTTATGAACTTACCTGCCCTCAGTCGGAAGTGAGACCTCCCCCATGGAACGTGGTTCAAGCTCTCAGGTCTCTTAAGAGACCTCCCTATGAACCATTATGCCAGGCATCAGATTGCCACCTAACTTGGAAGGCGGTGTTCCTGCTAGCTTTGGCCTCGGCCAAGAGAGTGAGCGAACTTCATGGTCTCTCGTATGACATCGCCCATTCAAGGGGATGGGGAGAGGTAACGTTCAGCTTCGTCCCTGAGTTTATTGCTAAGACTCAGAACCCGGGAGTAGCGGATCCTCGATTCGACTCCTTCCGGATTTCTAGTCTCCTTACTGTAACGGATGACCCAGACCATCTCTTACTTTGCTCAGTAAGGAGCTTGATGCTGTACCTCAAGAGTACAGCTGCAGCCCGTCCTCGTGTGTCAGCACTATTCGTCAGCACAGGAAGGACTAAGAGGAGGGTCACCAAGAACACCATCTCTGCATGGATTCGCAGGGTCCTTGACCTGGCACTGCATCCAGACCCTCCTCCGTCACGTCGCCCTAAAGCACACGATGTCGGGAGTAGCTACGTCCCTAGCCTTCAAGAAGAATTTTTCAGTGACGCAGGTTCTTCAAGCTGGGGTGTGGAAACGTCAAGCAACATTCACATCCCACTACCTGCAAGACATGACCCACAGGAGACTCGATACGTTCTCTATCGGTCCTGTGGTGGCTGCACAACAGATGGTTTAAAACCTCAAGCTCCTTATTGGACAATTAGCAGAAGGTTGAGGGCAATGTTACCCGGTTTTAGTCTGCATGAATGAAAAGTTTTGACTGGCCCTTATTCTTTTCTTCATCATCCCCTCTCTTGGGGAAAGCAGCATCCGGGGTTTTCTGCATAGCTGACCTCAAACCACTGCAGGTAAACCATGCTCCCTTGTGTTCCTAGTATTAATATTAATACTGTCATGTCCCCATACCCTGACGAGGTGGTATTGGGAAAGTCCTAGTCTACAAGTTTCCATCTAAAGAACTTCAGAACAACTTTCTAGGATGAGTCACACTTCATACCTTCACACACAGCTTGCGTAGGCCGCAGACCTTGTGTAGCAAGGTTCTAGCGAGGTGCAGGGACTCCTTATTTCTTGAGTGCTTACACACTCAAATAAGGAGTCCCCAGGGAAAGCCAAAAGCCAGTAGTTTATGGAATGATGTGCAGTAGTTAAAATTTTACTTAAATTATACATTCTCTTATTGAAGGACTCAGGTTTGTATAGTTATGGTAAATATAATTTACTGTACTTTAAAAATTTGTTATATTATAGACTAATATTTTACTTAATTCATTCAGAAACCATACCTTCAAGGCCAGGTTAAGTAGGTGAGCCATGGAGATGGAAGCAGGCCTTTGTCAAGCTGTGCTCGGTGTTGTAATTTACGTTAGGTTAGGTAGTGTCCATTCTTTTTATTTTTGTATACATAGATGTTACCCCTGAGGTCTTCCTAATATTTGCAAACCAATTTACATTTGTTCTGTCACTAAATACAAACCAACGCTCTTCATAGGGGATATTACTTTCATTGAAGCTGAATGCGAGCGTTAACCACCCACCCACTAGTTAGCGAGGGTGGGTGGAGGGTTACTAGCTAGCCCGCTCACTCACACACCGGGGCTGTGAACCCACTTTGTTTTTGGCTCGAGTGGAGAACATACGTTGCCCCTCTTCCCCCTCACCTTTATTGACTAGCCATTACTGACTAATTGCTTTCTTCTCTTTCTTTTCAGTGTGTGTGCGCTCTCTCCTTGGCCGTCCTCATGCGGACTTGTCCGGGATGTTTATGTCATGAGCATCTGCTAGGTCCTGCCTGCTGTGGGCGGCGTGGTGACTAGGACAACACCTACCTTGAATGCCAAGAGTGGTCTGCCTCTCAGTGGGAGAAGTATGGGACCTGGCATAATAAGAAGTCCAAAAGGGATTCTTCACCTTCAGGGTCTTCCTCAAAGTTGAAGAAATCTAGGACTTCTCTGATCACACCCAACCTCTTCCTAAAGCTCCTGTTCGTTCGGGTTTTAATTAACTCCAGGTCAACCTCTAGTCTCGAGGGATGGTGCTACTTCCCCCAAGTGAAGCAGCCCCTCTCCTCCCTCGAAGTGAGACGTGCAGTATTCTTTCTCTGATGCTTTCCAGGTGTGGTCATCTCTGGATTTGACCGGCTCCCGAAGATAAACGTGTTTTTTGAACTTCAACTCGGTTCGAAGCAGAAACGATCACACTTCCTCAGAGGTGGATCCCTTATTGTTACCGAGTGTGGGCCTACGAAACCCTGAGGTTTTGTCTGCCGTGTCCGCTGACGAGGTCCGTCCTTCCTCTTTTTCCGCTGCTACCGCCATTGCCAAAGACTGCTCCCTCCCCCCTTGCTGAGCCAATTCTTCCATCTGGGGTAGAGCAAAGTTCAAGGCAGGTCCCTCTTGTGGGTGGGCATCGCTCTCCCTTAGAGTGAGACCCACCCCTAGAGTCCCAGATCCAAATGTCTTCTAAACATCTTCCTGTTCCTGCTTAGCATTCCTCCCCTTCGGAAGATCTTCGCTGCCCTCAACGAGCTCCCAGAGTGAGTGGTTCTCCTTAACGCTTCAGACGTTCTCCTCCCCCTCCGTCTAAAAAACATCTCTTTGGTTCACCCAAAGACTGCGATCTCCTTCGCCAGACAATCCCCTCCGGAGGATCGTCGCTCATCAGTGGAGTACTGTACCTCGTCACTCGTCACCTTGACTGCAGACCTCTTCCAGAGACCGTCACTCTTCACCTCGTGATGAATAACATCAGAGTCGCCGACAGCCTTCTAGTTCCCAACCCTCATCTGTTATATTGGACTCGCCGTTTGCCAGCCCCTAAGTATTTGTTTGTCCATAGGCACCCTTCAACTTCTCGTCACTTGACAGTAGTTTGTGGTTTGTCAGCTGCCATAGATTCTTCAGGCTTTCCGACCACTTGTCGATCACTTGCAGTCCACTGTTCATCAGCTGATCGTAGTTCTACAGCTACTTGTCACTCATCCACGACTCATCATTCCCTGCCTTGTTGACGTTCACCAGCAGCTTATCGTTCGGCTGTAACTCACCGATCACCAACTACTAGACTTTCGGCAGTTTCTCGTCGTTCTCCAGCTGCTCGTTGTTCCTTAGCTTCTCGGCATTCCCCAGCTGCTCGTCGATCGCCAGTGGCTCGTCATTCGCCAGCTGTTCTTAGTTCTCCTGTGGCTGGTCGTTCACCAGCCGTTCGCCATTCGCCAGGCTGTAGGAGATCTCCAGATTAAAAGCAATTTTCCTGACACTCTCCTCTTTGAGCTTCTCATCACTCATCAAGTCATCGGCACTCGCCAACCCGCCATTCGCCAGCTCCTTGTAGGAGTTCTCCCTCTCTTTCACCAGCTCATAAATGCCGGCCGTCAGGCTTAGATCGCCATTCTCCAACTCTAGACTGTAAGTCTTTTGTTTCTTACATGTCGACTCAAGAATACAGCTCCCCAGTCAAAGTGTCCAGGACATCACGCCGGAAGGACCACTTCCGACAATCTCCTCTCCTTCAGAAGGAACCAGCCTTTAAGGAGCCTAGATGGGTAAGTTGCCCTGTTCATTCACCCTTAAGTGGGAACCATCAAAGTAGCAGCCGTCCGCCTCTTCGCACCGCTTGCCTCTCCAATCATCAGTCGATCCAGGTAGGAACCCGGTTCCATCTTTTCAGAGACCTTCAGCATCGATCCTCTCAGGGGATCTGTCGGCCAGTGCCTCAGTGGGCAAGGAACCTTGGTTCAATGCCCTGGTCAAAGCAGTTTACCAGGCATTTGTGGAAGGTGTCTCACCTCTACAGTCCACCAGGATGCCTATGGATTCCTTTGGAGAAGTCATCTTCATCTCCGGCTGACCCTAGAGGTAATTCTACGATCCCCTCTCCTCAGGTGCCCTCATCATCTTCCATCTCTCTTCTTAAGTGGAGATGAGTAGTAGCTGAGCCGCAGGATTCCTCTCGGATCAAAGTAACTCACGTACAAACATCGAAGCAGAGGCAGGGCATCGTTATCCCCACGCCTCGGCGGGTAGGCACCTCCCTCATCTCCTGGGCCAAGATTCTCCCTCTCTCAGAGAGGAGTCTTTGGCTGGGTCTTCCTGCCCCTCCCTTATCAAGGTGGTTCCCTTGGAGCAGCTACTGGTATCCAGTCCTTTACGGGAGGACGTCGCTCCCTCAGCAAGTGAGGGACAAAGGGAAGAGCATGCAAGACCTTCACTCCTGGAGGAATTCTTTCAGCTCCGTAAGGGGTCGTAGGATGCCAAGACTGTCCTCTAGTCTTTGGCAAGGACTTCAAGACCTTTGCAGGAGGATCCAAATGATCTTCTCCAAACCCTGGAGGGTCGTCAGCATTGTTTGAGGGGCGACGTCGACTCACCTCGAGAGGAGATCTAGTGGGTGGATGACTTAACGACGATGACGACTATCTCCCAAGACCTGCTAGTCCAAAGCTATCAGAGGTAGAGCAGGAGGAATTGGAGTATGCCTTCTAGCAGATCTTGGCCTGCATGAGGTTCATTAATGGGTTATCTGATCCAGCGGTGGCCCCTCAGCAGTGCCTGCCGGAAGGCGTTCTCACAGATCACTTGCTCCTCCTTTAAACATCTTCCGCCTCCTTTTGTGCAGCAGGGGAAGTATCACGAGGTCTCCAACAAGCCCCTTCCTCCCCTGCCTCTCGTTCACTCCATAGAGGCCCTTACCAGAGGGATCTCCCTCGAGAGACTATCAGGACTTCAAGTCTTGTTCTCGGCATTGAAGATTCTTAACCAGGAGAAAGTAGCGAAATACACCATGCAGGCTACTTCGTGGCTGGACTTCTGGTTAGGATCAGTGGGACACCTCATAAGGACCGAGGACTGGTCCAAGGGGACCTCGAAGAAGGCGATGGAGACCTTTCTATTATCGGGAACTTGAACCATTTAGTTCCTTTCCCACCAAGTTGTGAACTTTTGGGTAAATAAGATCCTTCGGCAAAGGGACTCCCACAGAATGAAGTAATGAGACTGAGAAACTCTACTGTGAATGGTTCCTCTGCTCAGGCCGGAAAATGTTGACCGGGCTTCGGAGAGGTTAAGAAAGTCCAACCAGGATGCTCTCCTTCATAGGGCTCTGACATCTCGTCCTATAGACCACTTCCTTTGCAGAAGAAACAAGAGCAACAGCTAAAACCGCCAATGAATAGGACAGCAGCTACAATGGCAACAAGGTGTAGAAGCCTTTCCCAGCCAAAGAGTGAAGAGGTTCTAAGTCTTCATGTGGAGGTAAGAGTTCTAGAGAAGGCGGCCGAGACTGCACCCGCTAGGAAGGGCAATCCTCCCACTTGTCCACCAGTGGTTACTGCCTGCATTGCTGCTGGCAGAGGTGACTGTAGCTCAAGGTCAAACCCTGGACAGCCTCCGTGATTCATTTAGGGTATTGCGTCTCATTCACTCAATCTCTCCCTCCACTGACCAAGGATCCAGTTCCATCAAGCTTCTATGCGAAGGGATTCGCAAAAGAGCTGGCTCTCCGGGCCGAATTCCGGACCATGTTGAAGAAGGTTGCTCTCCAGGAAATCCTCGGCGACTACCAGGCTTCTTCAGTCGACTCTTTCTTGTGAAAAAGGCATTATCGACCTCTCAGCTCTGAACAAGTTTGTCAAACAAACTCCGTTCAGCATGGAGACAGCAGACACAGTCAGACAAGCGGTAAGACCACAGGACTTCATGTGTAAACTGGACCTAAAGGACGCATACTTCCAGATCCCAATCCACCCGTCTTCAAGGAAGTATCAAAGGATCATTCTAGACAACAAGAAATACCAGTTCAAGGTGCTGTGCTTCGGTCTTTCCACAGCACCTCAGGTCTTCATTAGAATATTCGCCCTAGTGTCATTCTGGGCTCACAGAATTGGCATATGTATCCTGAGATATCTGGACAACTGGCTGATTCTAGCAGACTCGGGGGCAACCCTTTTTCAACTCTGAGACAAACTTCATGAGTTTTGATAAGATCTCGGAATCATGGAAAATCTCAAGAAGTCGTCACTACTTCCCTTTCAACGACTGGTATACTTAGATATAATCATCGACACTGATCAACAGAAGGTCATCCCATCAGACGACAGGGTAGTGAGGCTGACGAAGGTAGTAAGACCATTCCTCAGACGAGAAGAACTCCCAGCCCAGAGGTGGTTATATCTCCTAGGGCTCATAGCAGCCTTGGTTCATCTAGTTCCCAATGGCTGTCTCAGTATCTGATCTCTCCAATGGAGGCTAAAGTTTAGCTGGAATCAATCTAAGAATTCCACGGACATTTGAGTTCCTATAGGACTAGAAGAGCAGACAGACCTCAGATGGTGGGTGCATAATGAGACTCCGCAGAGGTGTCAACCTTCTCGTCTCCTAAGACTTGATGCTCTTCTCAGATGCATCAAAAGAAAGGTGGGGGCCAACATGCTGCACTGCACAGCCTCAGGCCTATGGTCAGAGTCCAAAAAGTACCAGCACATAAATCTCTTAGAAATGAAGACAGCCTTCTTAACCCTCCAAAAGTTCCAGCAGTTCCTGGCAGGCCACTCGGTGGTGTTGATGAGCGACAACACCACGGTAGTGGCTTACATCAACAAACAAGCCGGTACGTTTTTGCAGCTACTATCCCATCTAGCATTAGAGATTCTGAGATGGGCAGAAGACAACTCGGTGACCCTATCAGCATGCTTCATTCCAGGCAAAAGGAATGTGCCCGCAGACAACCTGACCAGAGTGACTCAGATATTGGGCTCCGAGTGGTCTTTAAATCATTTGCAGCTAACAAAGTCCTGACTTTGTGGGGTTCCCCGACTATGGACTTGTTCGCAACATCCCCAAATTTCAGGCTCCCGCTTTACTGCTACCCGGTCCCAAATCCCCAGGCTATCTGGCAAGATGCATTCCAGCAATGGTGGGACAACATCGACGTTTGGGTCTTTCCCTGTTCTGTCTGATGAGAAGAGTTCTCAACAAGACCAGAGCATCCACCAATCTCTCGATAACCCTCATAGCTCCGCTATTGCATCACGCAGAATGGCTCCTGGACCTTCTGCAGCTCCTAACAAAGCTCCCAAGAGAACTCCCTCCACGACATGATCTACTCAAGCAGCCCCATGGGAACATCTTCCACAATGCCGTAGCTTTGCTACGACTTGATGCCTGGAGACTATCCAGAACCTCCTCACTCTGAGAGGATTTTCGCAACAAGTTGGGAACCTGATGGCTGGACACCTTCGACACTCATCAGCTTCGGTCTACCAAGCTAAGTGGACTGTCTTCTATGGTTGGTGTCGTGGAAGGGGTATCTCTCCCCTCAATGCTACTATTCTAACGATAGCAGAGTTCCTTGTACACCTTCGGGGGGAAAAGCTCCTCTCAGTTTCAACAGTAAAAGGTTACCACTCAGCCTTGAGTCTAGTATTTAAGCCGAAATTTGTAGATATTTCTTTATCGTTGGAACTTTCTCTCCTCATAGAAGTTATGAGCTTACTGTCCCAGTCAGAAGTTAGAATTCCTCCTTAGAACGTGGTTTGGGTCCTTCAGTCTCTGAAGGGTGTCCCCTACAATCCATTACGTCAGGTAACAGATCGCCACCTCATTCTGAAGAGGGTGTTCCTACTTGCTTTGGCTTTGGCCATAAGAGTTAGTGAACTTCATGGTCTTAAGACATTGCCCATGCAAAGGAATGGGGAGAGGAAATCCTCAGCTTCATCCCTGATTTCATTGCAGAGTCTCAAAATCCAGGGATAGCAGATCCAAGATTCGATTCCTTCCGGATTGAGAGTCTCGGTACCATAACAGATGACACAGATCAACTGTTACTATGCCCAGTAAGAAGTTTTGAGGTATTACGTCAAAAGAACATATGCAGCTGGCCCCCAAGTGTCAGCACTCTTCGTCAGCACGAGGAAGGTCTAGAGGAAGATCACGAAGAACACCATCTGTTTGGATTCGTAAAGCCCTGAATCCCTATCCTCTTCCAACACATCGACCCAGAGCTCATGACGTCAGGGGCATTGCAACATCCCTTTCGTTCAAACGAAACTACTCTGTGGTTATAGGTACTAGAAGCGGGCATGTGGAAGCATCAGACGACCTTCACTGCCCACTACCCGCAAGACGTAACCCACAGGAACATGGAAACTTTTTCCATTGGTCCTGTGGTGGCTGCACGAGTTGTTTAACACCTCAAGCTCCTTGATGCACAAGTAGCAGAGGGTTGAGGGCATAAGTTATCCTGGATTAGTCTGGGGTGATTGTTCAAGTAGCAGAGGGTTGAGGGCATAAGTTATCCTGGATTAGTCTGAGGTGATTGTTCAAGAATGGCTGGCTCTTTCTTTTCTTCATCTTTCCCTCTTGAGGAATCAGCATTCAGGGTCCTCTGCAAAGCTGACCTCAACTATCTGCAGGTAAACCATTTTCCCTAGTGTAACCTCTTATTGTTTCAATACTTGTTGCGTCCCCATATCCTAACGATGGGATATTAGGTAATGTCTTGGTAACCTCTGAAGACTCCTATGGCTCGGAAGAACTCTTAGCTAGACAGTCATATTGCTAGTATCACGTGCGCACAGCTAGTTCAGGCCCCGGACCATGCATAGTACGGTTTTAGTGAGGTGTAGGGTTTCCGCCAATTATGTGGAGTACACATAAAGGGGAAAACCCCGGGTCAAAGCCAAAAAGCCAATTGGCACAGACTTCCACCTTTCTCAAGGGTAAGTCATCCCATATAGATAGCTTTGGTTTGTATTTAGTGAAGCAACAAATGACAAATTTGGAAGTAATTTGTGTTTTTCATAACGGTACAATCCTGTAGCTATTTATATAAATTTGCCCGCCAGTACCTGTCCCTCTTAAAGTCCTACTTCCTAGCAAAGTAGGTTAATAGCTCAGGTGTGTGAGTGAGCAGGGTAGCTACTACTCCCACCCCCACCCTGCTAATTAGCGGATGGGTGGTTAACCCTCGTTAAAAGTCTTCTCACCTATCCTTCTTAGATTCCTAAACTGGGGTTAAGTCTGTTAGGGGTACGATATCTATGGTTATCTACGCATACGTCCCTGATTATGCACGATATCTTAGGATAGTCTCTTGTAATATCAATCGCAGAAATATTATACAGTAGGAAGCTGCCGGAAGGACCTTCCATCAGGACGACATGGCTATCTCACCCAGAAATAGATTTTTCAATATTAAACTTAGCCGGTGATTATATAAGCTGCAGCTCTGCTGCTCGACAGAAAACTCTACGTTCAAAATCCGCCAGCGATCGCTATGCAGGTAGGGGGTGTACTTCAACAGCGCCATCTGTCGTGCAGGTACTCAGTACTCAATGTAAACACAGAACTCAATTTTCTCTCTGTCGTGCCACCGGCAAGACCTACTAAATTCGCTGTTGCTAACTGGATTGGTTTTCACAACTTTTTGGTGAAGTACACGTTTCTAGTTTTGAGCTTTCGCTTTGCAGGCTTTATCTTCAATACATCCTTGCATTCTTTTGTTGATATCGGATTATTTGTTGATGACTTTGGATAGTTTTTGAATTCCCCTTTGACTAATTCAAAATGGCTGACCCTTCTCAAGTCCCTAAATTCAGGAAGTGTAATGCTAGGGACTGTTCAAGGCGTCTTCCGAAGGCCTCTATCGATCCTCACACCGTTTGTTCCAATTGTCGGGATAAAACCTGTCAATTGGAAGATCGATGTGAGGAATGCGTTGGGCTTTCGGAATTCGATTTTATCGAATTCCAGAAATATACACGTAGGCTAGAGAGAGATAGAGTCAGGAGAAGTTCATCTCGCTCCGTTGAATTTTCCTCTCCTCATGCCCCACAACCTATTCCTTCCCCTGTAGTGGTTGCTCCTGATCCCCCTTCTGGCACTCAAGAACCTTCGATGGCAGATATGATGCGTGCCATCCAAGCTCTGGGTGAGAGAGTCGAGTCCTTGGCTAGTGACCGTAACCAGCTCATGGCAGACGTCAAGGAGCTGAAGTGTAAGAGTGCAGTGGGTAGTGATAAAGTGAGTGGTAGTGTTGTGGATAGTGTTGTGGATAGTGTTGCGCTTGAGGGTTCGTCTGTTCGTGCCTGTCGTCCTCCCAGTCCGGGACCTCTTGCAAGCTCCCAAGCCCAGGGGAGAAGCAATGTCGTACGACCAAAGGGTTCGAGAGGCTTTAATCAGCGAACAGACGTTCCCTCCGTGGTTTCGGGCGTATCTACCCAAGATCGCCCCACCCACACAAAGACGAGAGAGCCCATTTATTCCTCGTCTGCAGAAGAGGTTTCTCGTAAGAAACCATGGACCAAGGTCTCGCGGCCTCTTAAGCGCAAGTCGGTCCCTTCCGCGCAAGTCCAACGGCCCAGTTGTAGCCACTGGGTCAGTTCGGACTCGCTGCAGTCTTCCGACGACTGCTCACCTCCTAAGAGAGGCAAAGCGGTACCGCATCAGACAGTAACACCGTCTGTTGCCGCACCTGCTCCTGTAGACCCTAAGTGGTCTTTGCTGCAGACCATGCAGTCTCAGTTAACGTCATTGATGCAGGACTTTCGTGCGGAGAAGGTTGACGCTGCACCAACCTCTAGCCTACAACCACCCACGGTTGTGCGTCCGGTGGACGCTGAGGCGACCTTCTGCCGCACTCCAGCTGAGAGAGTCCCGCCACCCATGCGTTCCAGTGTACCCTGCCAGCCGCATGTTGACGTTCAGCGACGCACGGAACCTTCCGTTGACGTTCGCGAGGTACAACAACAGTCTAAGTTGTTTTGTTTTGACGCGGTGCGTCAACCTCCGCAACCCAGTGTGGTTACCTCTACTCGCCCACATCAGACTAGACAGTCTGGAGTAGACGCTTTGCGTCCCCGCGCTGCTATGGTTGTTGCCAGTTCACAGACTGGGCAACAGTTCCATGACGTTGCGTCCGGTTCAGTCACGCGTGCACCCGTGCTGCCGGACTCAGCTGACCAGCCGATTCCTGCTCCTTTGCCGCTTCCTCCTCAATTCTCAGACGATGGACTCTCTGATGATGACGACGCTGCACACATTGACGACCCACATACGGACATTGACGAACCCAAGACCACGCAACCCTCTTTGGACTTTAGAAAAGTTCTTGCTCTGTTCAAAGAGATGTATCCTGATCAGTTTGTGTCTGCGGCTCCTCGCTCTCCTCCGTCAGAGTTTGCTTTAGGCACGCAGTCATCCGCGCCTGCCTTTACGAAACTCGTCCTCGCCCGCTCATCCAAGAGAGCTTTACGAGTTTTAGGAGATTGGATGCAGTCCAAAAAGAACCTAGGGAAGACAGCATTTACGTTTCCCCCTGCGAAACTCTCTTCCAGATCGAGCGTCTGGTATGCCACGGGAGAAGTTCTCGGCTTGGGAGTTCCTGCCTCTGCCCAGGGCAACTTCTCAAGTCTAGTAGACTCTCCCCGCAGGCTAGCCATGAGACGCTCTAAGATATGTTGGTCTCCTTCGGACCTAGACCATCTGTTGAAAGGAGTGTTTAGAGCCTTCGAGGTCTTTAACTTTTTGGACTGGTGTCTGGGAGCTTTGAGCAGGAAGATCTCCCCGTCTGACAAGGAATCTTCCTTGCTCATTATGTCCTGCATGGACAAGGCCATACGTGACGGATCTAGTGAGCTTGCGGCTTCGTTCGTATCCGGGGTCCTCAAGAAACGGGAGGACCTTTGCTCTTTCCTGTCAGCTGGAGTAACGCCGTGTCAGAGATCGGAACTTCTTTTTGCTCCTCTCTCAAAGTGCCTTTTCCCAGAGGACTTGATAAAGGAGATTGCTGCCTCCTTGATTCAGAAGGACACCCATGACCTGGTTGCGTCCTCTGCCCGCAAAGCCACCCCTTTGCCTACCTTGTCAAGACCCAGGATGGACACTCCAGCGTCCAGATTCATTCCGCCCTTTCGTGGCAGAGCCTCCAGCAGAGGAGGTGCTCGTGCCGAAGGGAGACGTGGGAAGAAGAAAGGTACCAAGTCCTTTAAAGGCAGAGTCTGACTGCCACCTTCTTCAGACAGCAGTGGGAGCCAGACTCAAGAACTTCTGGCAGACCTGGGAGAAAAGGGGCGCAGATGCACAATCTGTGAAGTTGCTCAGAGAAGGGTACAAGATCCCGTTTGTACGCAAACCCCCTCTAGCAACGTCTCCCATCGATCTCTCTCCCAGGTACAGAGAGGAAGACAAGAGACTAGCTTTGAAGCAAGAGGTGTCTCTCTTACTAGAAAAGGGAGCGGTAGTCAAAGTCCGGAACCATCAATCCCCGGGCTTCTACAACCGTCTCTTCTTAGTGGTAAAGAAGACAGGAGGGTGGAGGCCGGTGCTAGACGTCAGTGCGCTGAATGTCTTTGTCACAAAGCAGACGTTCGCCATGGAGACCACAAAGTCCGTTCTAGCAGCGGTCAGGAAGGAAGACTGGATGGTCTCTTTAGACCTAATGGACGCATACTTTCACGTCCCCATCCACCCAGAATCCTAACCTTTTCTGAGATTCGTTTACGAAAAGGTTGTCTACCAATTTCAAGCCCTGTGCTTTGGCCTAAGCACAGCTCCTCTTGTGTTTACGAGGCTGATGAGGAATATTGCCAAATTCCTGCATTTAGCGGATATCAGAGCCTCCCTCTATTTGGACGACTGGCTTCTAAGAGCTTCTTCCAGTCGTCGCTGTCTGGAGAATCTAAAGTGGACTCTAGATCTGATCAAGGAATTGGGTCTCCTGGTCAATATGGAAAAGTCCCAACTGGTCCCATCCCAAACTATTGTGTATTTAGGGATGGAGATTCACAGTCAAGCTTTTCGGGTTTTTCCGTCGGCCCCCAGAACAAGTCAAGCCCAGGTATGCATCCAGAACATGCTAAAGAAGGAACGATGTTCAGTCAGACAGTGGATGAGTCTGATAGGGACGCTTTCATCCCTGGAACAGTTCGTTTCGTTAGGGAGACTACACCTCCGTCCCCTTCAATTTCACCTAGCTGTTTACTGGAAAAAGGACAAGACGCTAGAAGCGGTCTCGATCCCCATTTCCGAGAAGATGAAGTCGTCCCTGACTTGGTGGAAGGACAGTATCAACCTCAGAGAGGGTCTGCCCCTGGCTGTTCAGACCCCCAACCACGTTCTCTTCTCGGACGCATCGGACACGGGCTGGGGTGCGACATTAGACGGTCGGGAATGCTCGGGAACTTGGAACTCGAATCAAAGAACGTTACATATCAACTGCAAGGAGCTACTGGCAGTTCATCTGGCCTTGAAAAGCTTCAAGTCCCTCCTTCAAGGCAAAGTGGTGGAGGTGAACTCGGACAACACCACGGCCTTGGCGTACATCTCCAAGCAAGGAGGGACCCATTCTATGACGTTGTACGAGATCGCAAGGGACCTCCTCACCTGGTCAAAAGATCTAAACCTTTCTCTAGTAACGAGGTTCATCCAAGGCAACTTGAATGTCATGGCAGATTGCCTCAGTCGGAGGGGTCAAATCATTCCAACAGAATGGACCCTACACAAGGATGTGTGCAAGAGACTGTGGGCCACATGGGGCCAGCCTACCATAGATCTCTTCGCAACCTCGATGACCAAGAGGCTCCCAATATATTGCTCACCAATCCCGGACCCAGCAGCAGTTCATATAGATGCCTTTCTACTGGATTGGTCACATCTAGACCTTTATGCATTCCCCCCGTTCAAGATTGTCAACAAGGTACTGCAGAAGTTCGCCTCTCACGAAGGGACAAGGTTGACGTTAGTTGCTCCCCTCTGGCCCGCGAGAGAATGGTTCACCGAGGTACTTCAATGGCTGGTGGACGTTCCCAGAACTCTTCCTCTAAGAGTGGACCTTCTACGTCAGCCACACGTAAAGAAGGTACACCCAGGCCTCCACGCTCTTCGTTTGACTGCCTTCAGACTATCGAAAGACTCTCTAGAGCTAGAGGCTTTTCGAAGGAGGCAGCCAGGGCGATTGCTAGAGCAAGGAGGACATCCACTCTTAGAGTCTACCAGTCGAAGTGGGAAGTCTTCAGAAACTGGTGCAAGTCAGTATCAGTATCCTCGACCAGTACCTCTGTAACCCAAATAGCTGACTTCCTATTATACCTGAGGAAAGAAAGATCTCTTTCAGCTCCCACTATCAAAGGTTACAGAAGCATGTTGGCATCAATCTTCCGTCACAGAGGCTTAGATCTTTCCAACAATAAAGATCTACAGGACCTCCTTAAGTCTTTTGAGACCACGAAGGAGCGTCGTTTGGCTACACCTGGTTGGAATTTAGACGTGGTACTAAGATTCCTTATGTCAGAAAGGTTCGAGCCACTACAATCAGCCTCCTTTAAAGATCTCACTTTAAAGACTCTTTTCCTGGTTTGCTTAGCCACAGCTAAAAGAGTCAGTGAGATTCACGCCTTCAGCAGGAACATCGGATTTTCATCTGAAACGGCTACATGTTCTTTACAGCTTGGTTTCCTAGCCAAAAACGAGCTACCTTCTCGTCCTTGGCCGAAATCGTTCGATATTCCAAGCCTTTCAAATATGGTTGGAAATGAACTAGAAAGAGTCTTATGCCCTGTTAGAGCTCTTAAGTTCTATTTAAGACGAACTAAACCTTTACGAGGACAGTCAGAAGCTTTATGGTGTTCTATTAAGAAACCTTCTTTGCCTATGTCAAAGAATGCAGTATCCTATTATATCAGACTGTTGATACGAGAAGCTCATTCCCATCTGAGTGAGGAAGACCATGCTTTGCTGAAGGTAAGGACGCATGAAGTTAGAGCTGTCGCAACTTCAGTGGCCTTTAAACAAAATAGATCTCTGCAGAGTATAATGGACGCAACCTATTGGAGAAGCAAGTCAGTGTTCGCGTCTTTTTATCTTAAAGATGTCCAGTCTCTTTACGAGAACTGCTACACCCTGGGACCATTCGTAGCAGCGAGTGCAGTAGTGGGTGAGGGCTCAACCACTACATTCCCCTAATTCCATAACCTTTTTTAATCTTTCTCTTGAAATGTTTTTTATTGTTGTTTTTGGGTTGTCCGGAAGGCTAAGAAGCCTTTCGCATCCTGGTTGATTTGGCGGGTGGTCAAATTCTTTTCTTGAGAAGCGCCTAGATTAGAGGTTTTGATGAGGTCCTGTAGTATGGGTTGCAACCCTTGATACTTCAGCTCCTAGGAGTCGCTCAGCATCCTAAGAGGATCGCGAGGCTCAGTAAGGAAGACGTACTTAAAAAGGCAGAGTAATTGTTCAAGTCGACTTCCTTACCAGGTACTTATTTATTTTATGTTTGTTATTTTGAATAACTGCTAAAATGAAATACAAAATCCTTAGCTCATAATAATGTAAACAATTAATGCTGGTCTCTACCCACCCCCCTGGGTGTGAATCAGCTTATATAATCACCGGCTAAGTTTAATATTGAAAAATGTTATTTTTATAATAAAATAAATTTTTGAATATACTTACCCGGTGATTATATATTAAAGGACCCTCCCTTCCTCCCCAATAGAGACCCAGTGGACCGAGGAGAAAATTGAGTTCTGTGTTTACATTGAGTACTGAGTACCTGCACGACAGATGGCGCTGTTGAAGTACACCCCCTACCTGCATAGCGATCGCTGGCGGATTTTGAACGTAGAGTTTTCTGTCGAGCAGCAGAGCTGCAGCTTATATAATCACCGGGTAAGTATATTCAAAAATTTATTTTATTATAAAAATAACATTTTTCCTACATCAAAATCCGTTTTCTTTCAGCTTCGCATAAAGTAATATCCATGTATAAATAGCTAAAGGTTTGTGTCGTTAGGAAAATTACAAAGTACTTTCAAATTTGACATGTTAGGCCGATATACGTGACCTTGCGACGAGCTCTGCAACAAAAAAAGCAATTCTATTCATGAAATTAAAAAATACAGTACATACTTATCTCTGATAATGGTATAATGGTAGTATACGTATCATAACGAGAAAATATAAGTACAGAAGTGTGATAAATGAAAACATAAGCTATGTTTTGACAACTCTGCATCTCAGAGCTGTTCATTACTGTACAGGTTGAAGCGTGTAGCTCTATCCCGACTGAAGCTATGTCTGTTTTGTTAAGAATAGTTACTAAGGTCGTACAAATATTTTGTGAATGGATAACAGCATGATAGCCTATTGCTTAATTTATAAAATAATGGAATTGTTTATATATTTTATGTACTATGTAAATTTTGAATGAAGTCTTGGTGCCTAGCAATGAATTTCTCTAAAGTTAGATCAAATTTTAGCATTTTTCAAGTGACACTATTAGGGAAAGGGCTTTTTTTTATGATGATTTATTTTAATTGAGCAATATTCCAGGTAAGGTTGCTGTCACCCCAAGATGAAAGTGGCTTTTAATCATGACGCCGATGCGATGGAAATAGCCAGATCTTTTCTGGCTGCCCCAGCACGCTATCAAGACTTGTCGAGAAGTACTCTCACCGACCCTTTCTTTAAAGTTCCCTTAGGAACTCGTAAATCATCGCATCTGTTTGTACTGGATGGAAATCCTTTATAAGTAAGTTGCTTTTAGTTTTTGATTATCTGGAAAGTGTTTTCATAAATTGAAGTGTGCTATTGGCTAGGAAAACAAGTAACCTTATAGGTTACTTTGAGGTACTGTACTGTATAGGCTATTGTGTTGAGGGTAGGATCAAATCATCTTTGTTCCGACGCTAAATACAAAACCTTTCGCTCTTCCAGCGAAATTGGAAGACTAGACATGAGACGTTTAGAGAGGGGTAACTCCCCCGCTGCTACTTAGCGGCGGGTAGGGGAGGTAGCCGGCTACCCTTCTCACACACAGACACACATACACACGCATACAGACACACCAGTGTTGTCTCATCACTTTTGATTGAAGACAGGACTCAGAGGGGGATAGGTGATGGCAGGCCAAATTTATATAAAGAACTCAAGGTTTGTGTTAAGAAATATACAAATTACTTTCAAATTTGTCTTTTTTATTGTTGTTAAAGAATGGTCAGTAGTGGAAGAATGATATTAAAAGTGTCATATTTGTCAAGCTTTTTATTTGTATTCATTAATAGATATTTTGTTTGGTAGTTCATCCTTCTTAAAATGTTTATACATAATCCAGAGTGAGTTGGCAATTTACTTGCTGCCATTTTCTCTCTGGTGAATTTTTATTTAAATGTAAAAATTAAAGATTTTTATATTAATTATGAGTGAATTTGTTTTGGTTGAAGTTATCAGTGATAAATTCTGAATAGAAAGCAGATCATTTGAATTGAGTCAGCCTTTGTAAAATATGTTAGATGAAATATGACTTCAAGAATAACATTTGTATAATTAAAATCAAAACAAGAAAGAAAGAATTCTTGTTAGGCACATGCAAAAGACTGTCCTCTTTTCTTATGAAAATGGCGGAGATACAAGATGTGTCAAATTGCAATTTCTCAATAAACTCATTAAAAAATGTCTTTTCCAATATTTTCATATACTGTATATTTACAGCTAATGATATACACGTTTGATGCTTCAGGGTACCTGTATTTTCAAAAACAGCCCATATATGTACAGTTTCTTCCCTGCAAACTTGAAACTAATACGGTTAGTTATAGATAATGAAAAATGGGCTAATTTTTTACCCTTGGGCCTCTGACTCAATGTCGTTGATACCCTAGTTGAATAATTAAAGAGTTCTTCTGATTGTACAGGCAATAACCTTTCCAATGATTCCTAATTTGCACCTGTGATTGATTTCTTTCTATATGAAAATGTCCTTTCTATTGTCCCTACCCATAACTTTTGCGTCCTAAGAAAAATTTGAAAAAAAAAAAAAATAGAGGTCTTACTGTCTTTGAAAACCTCCAGTATTTTTAACCCTTTTACCCCCAGGCTCTTTGGAAATTTCCAACCTTTAACCCCCAAGGGGTTATTTTTTTCCCAGCACATTTTGCAGTATATTTTTTTTAAATTGCTTTTACAGCCTTAAAATTTTGTCATAGAGAGGTCAGGTTGGTCTCATTTGCTTGGAAAATGTCTGAATTTTCTTAGAAAATTATCAAAAATATGAAAAAAAAAATTTTATAGCATTTTTTTGCAAGGACGTACCGGTACATCCATGGGGGTAATGGGATGTCTTTTGTGAAACGTAGCAGTACGTCCTTTGGGGGTAAAAGGGTTAATACTTTACCTTAGTTAAAGCTGCTTCAAGTCTTCCACTGAATGATATTTTTGAAAACGAAGGCAGCGAGTTGCATATTTTCTTTCAGCCTCTCTTAGATTTGACAGGAGATGCAGATTCATTATTTTAAAATCTGTAAGTATTTGTTGAATTGATTACAATCCAAGAGAAACTGCTTTTTGGGCTCATGAGAAAAGAGGACAGTCTTTGGCATACATACATACACATACCAAAGGCACTTCCCCCAATTTTGGGGAGCAGCCGACATCAACAACGAAACAAAACAAAAAGGGGACCTCTACTCTCTACGTTCCTCCAGCCTAACAAGGGACTCAGCCGAGTTCAGCTGGTACTGCTAGGGTGCCACAGCCCACCCTCCCCCGTTATCCACCACAGATGAAGCTTCATAATGCTGACTCCCCTACTGCTGCTACCTCCGCGGTCATCTAAGGCACCGGAGGAAACAGCAGGGCCTACCGGAACTGCGTCACAATCGCTCGCCATTCATTCCTATTTCTAGCACGCTCTCTTGCCTCTCTCACATCTATCCTCCTATCACCCAGAGCTTTCTTCACACCATCCATCCACCCAAACCTTGGCCTTCCTCTTGTACTTCTCCCATCAACTCTTGCATTCTTCACCTTCTTTAGCAGACAGCCATTTTCCAGTCTTTTGCAGATGCCAAACAAGTATTTTTGTAATGATAAAAAGGCTTTACACATTCCAAAGATTCCTGGAATAAAGTCAAGTAACATTCCATTGGTACTTTTATCTTCCAATCATTCCAATAACTAATTGATTTGAATATATATTACATGCAGATCCCAGTGATACAAGTTAACCCTTTTACTCCCAAAGGACGTACTGGTACGTTTCACAAAATTCATCCCTTTACCCCCATGGACGTACCGGTACGTCTTTGCAGAAAAATACTATAAATTTTTTTTTTTTCATATTTTTGATAATTTTTTGAGAAAATTCAGGCATTTTCCAAGAGAATGAGACCAAGCTGACCTCTCTATGACAAAAATTAAGGCTGTTAGAGCAATTTAAAAAATATATATTGCAAAATGTGCTGGGGAAAAAATAACCCCTTGGGGGTTAAGGGTTGGAAATTTCCAAAGAGCCTGTGGGTTAAAGGGTTAATATAATGCACAGACTCACAACTGATTATTATTGAAGCTTCATGATGACTCCCAAAACTGTTCATACTTTGATATAATCATAATCACTGCAATGTTCTTCATAATCACCATCCTGACTATGCTGTCCTTTATCAATGTCCTCATCACACTGTTCCATACCTGTAGTTTTCTCGACTGTATCTATCAGGTCAGGGGGAAGTACTGGCCCGCATGACCACACTGGCTCCAAAACACCCCCATCATTTCTTTCACAAACTTGTCCAGGGTCATGTGTCTTTGGAGACCAGAAGATTGGAATATCCGCTCGCTTGTGGATAGCAAGGGGATGGTTCACACAACCAATGTGCGGAATAAGGTTGTCTCGGAAAGACGGCCATGGGAGAGGTCAGTCTTAGATTTCGCCGTCAGTCGCTCCTCTTTTCCAACCATCTTCTTAACAGGATTCTACATGATGTCAATAGATTTCTCCAACTAGGTTTATAGCTTAAATAGTAATAATAATAATAATAATAATAATAATAATAATAATAATAATACATACATATACCAAGGCACTTCCCCCAATTTTGGGTGGTAGCTGATAATAATAATAATAATAATAATAATAACAATAATAATAATAATAATAACCAGATAAAAATGATAATGCTTGGATAGCTTAATTCCTTTTCTATTGTATTACAGGATGGTGTGTAAGGGAAGAACAATAGTACACCGCAAGTAAGAGGTCTATGACGACTGTTGCAGCGAACAACAAGGACAGAGCTCAAGAAGTGTATTTCTCACTACTGCCACTGACCCTGTATAGGTAAGTTCTCACCAACAGCCGTTTTTACACTAAGTCCTCGACTTAAGACTTAATAGGTTCCTAAAAACTGTTTGCGAGTCAAATTTTTAAACTTGGGCCTGGGGTAAGCGTCATTTAACTTGCGTGCCGACAATTTTCAGCAGCAAAGGTCAACAGATGGTCAAATGTCGTCTTGCTTACTGTATTGAATTCCATATTGTTTGATTACAGTACTTCATTATGAGGTTTTGATACAATATCTGAGATTTTATGATTTCATTTTGGATTTGAGGATAGATGTGAGAGAGGCAAGAGAGCGTGCTAGAAATAGGAATGAATGGCGAGTGATTGTGACGCAGTTCCGGTAGGCCCTGCTGCTTCCTCCGGTTCCTCAGATGACCGCGGAGGTAGCAGCAGCATTATGAAGCTTCATCTGTGGTGGATAATGTGGGAGGGTGGGCTGTGGCACCCTAGCAGTACCAGCTGAACTCGGTTGAGTCCCTTGTCAGGCTGGGAGGAACGTAGAGAGTAGAGGTCCCCTTTTTTGTTTTTGTTTCATTTGTTGATGTCGGCTACCCCCCAAAATTGGGGGAAGTGCCTTGGTATATGTATGTATGTATTTTGGGTTTGTTTGTATCACCAGATGTCTTTGAGGACCTTCTGAAAGTCACTGTTCTTCAGTAGCTAATTTTCATAATTTTTAATCTGGAAAGTTTTTTATTTTAAATTCAATCTTGGTAATAATTAGAACTAGTAATTAATCCTTTAGGCTTTATAGAAATTTTTATAACTATTCTTCTTTGCTCAATGGGTTAACTACTGCACTGTAATTGTTCAGTGGCTACTTTCCTCTTGATAAGGGTAGAAGAGACTCTTTAGCCGTGGTAAGCTGCTCTTTTAGGAGAAGGACACTCCGAAATAAAACCAATGTTCTTTAGTCTTGAGTAGTGCCATAGCCTCTGTACCATGGCCTGCCACTATCCTAGGTTAGAGTTCTCTTGCTTGAGGGTACACTCGGGCACACTATTCTGTCTTATTTCCTTTCCCCATTTTTTTTTTTTGAGTTTTCATAGTTTATATATGAAAGATCTATTTTGATGTTGATACTGTTCTTAAAATATTTTATGTTAGTTGTTAATTACTACTCTTGTAATTTATTCATTTCCTTATTTCTTTTCCGCACTGGGCCATTTTCCCTATCGGAGGCCTTGGGCTTATAAATTAGCATCTTGCTTATCCAACTAGGGTTGTAGCTTAGCAAGTAATAATAATAATAGATTTCAGTAAGAGAGGAGTGAGATTCCAGTTATCCTATAGTCAATTTCTTTTAACGAGGCAGATTTGCACCGACTCGTAGCGGTGCCCTTTTAGCTCGGAAAAGTTTCCTGATCGCTGATTGGTTAGAATTATCTCGTCCAACCAATCAGCGATCAGGAAACTTTTCCGAGCTAAAAGGGCGTCCCTTCGAGTCGGTGCAAATCTGCCTCGCTAAAAGAAATTGACTATAGTTCGTTGATAAGATTTTCCTTCACCAAGAATGAATTTGAAATGTGCCTGCAAAAATATTTGATTGTGTCGATATATTTTTATTTTCCTTTTCATTAATGTCCCCTTGTCAATATATTTACTATTTCTGGACCTCCATGGATGACAAAATTGTTTAATTTCTGCCTGTTGCTAGTTTTTATATTATCCTAAATATCAATAATTTAATCAATAGATATTCCATATTTGGTAGTTCTGCTGTTCAGAATTTTTATACATAATTCAGTGAATTGGTTATTTCCAGAGTGCTAGTTTTATTTGCTTTGAGAATTACTCTGAGAAGTTTTCTTTATAGATTAAACTACAGTAGGTTAAAAAGATAATTATAGTTTGATATAACTTTTGGTAGCTTGGATCAATTCTGAATAGAAAGCAAAATGTAGGAATTGAGAAAGCTTTATAAAATACTTTTAGATAAGATTTCCTAATAAAGTTTTAGAATTTTAATCTAAACAGGAGAGAAAGGACTACTTTGACACTTGCTAAAAAAACTACCTCTTGTGATACATACATATACCAAGGCACTTCCCCCAATTTTGGGAGGTAGCCGACATCAACAAGAAACAAAACAAAAAAGGGGACCTCTACTCTCTACGTTCCTCCAGCCTAACAAGGGACTCAACCGAGTTCAGCTGGTACTGCTAGGGTGCCACTACCTCTTGTAGTAGTATTTCATTAATGATTTTAAATTGGTTGAAGTGATTTTAATATTCAGTTTGTCTTTTTTTTCTAATTCCTTCAACCACTCGCTTTGTCTAAGATTGCCTATACTTTCAGATGTCAGACCTCGGTATCCTACTCAAAACTAAAATCAACAAGAAGGTTTTATAAATTGGTATGGCACACTGAACCTATAGTGGAACTTCAAACTGTGTTAACTAAGGTAAAATAGGTTTTCTTCACTGTTTATGTGATATATTATTTTAACATTTATTGATTTTAAGAAATTCTTATTTTTCACTTTTCTCGTACATAGCTTCTTTCCTTTCCTCTCTAGGTTATTTCCCCTGTTGCAGCCCTTGGTAGCATCTTGCTTTTCAAATTAAGGTTGTAGCTTACATACATACATATACCAAGGAACTTACCCCAATTTTGGGGGGTAGCCGACCTCTAACAAATGAAACAAAAAAGGGGACCTCTCCTCTCTATGTTTCTCCCAGCCTAACAAGGGACTCAACCGAGTTCAGCTGGTACTGCTAGGGTGCCACAGCCCACCCTCCCACATTATCCACCACAGATGAAGCTTCATAATGCTGAATCCCCTACTGCTGCTACCTCCGCGGTCATCTAAGGCACCGGAGGAAGCAGCTTAGCTATTAATAATAATATTACAGAATTCATATCAGAACTGGCACTGGAATTACTCCGATGACGAATGAAAAGGAGACTGTTGTTTCTCTCAAAATTTTCATGGTAGTGACTTCTGTCTTTATATTTCATTCATGTATCCTTTTCATATCACTATTCCCCACTAGTCTTTCCCTTCAGTACACTATCTGATAATTATTAAGGACTATGAGATTGGCTTTAATCTATCTATATACCAAGGCACTTCCCCCAATTTTGGGGGGTAGCCGACACCAACAATGAAACAAAACAAAAAGGGGACCTCTACTCTCTATGTTCCTTCAGCCTAATCAGGGACCCAACCGAGTTCAGCTGGTACTGCTAGGGTGCCACAGCCCAACCTCCCACATTTCCACCACAGATGAAGCTTCATAATGCTGACTCCCCTACTGCTGCTACCTCCGCGGTCATCTAAGGCCCCGGAGGAAGCAGCAGGGCCTACTGGAACTGCGTCACAATCGCTCGCCATTCATTCCTATTTCTAGCACGCTCTCTTGCCTCTCTCACATCTATCCTCCTATCACCCAGAGCTTTCTTCACACCATCCATCCACCCAAACCTTGGCCTTCCTCTTGTACTTCTCCCATCAACTCTTGCATTCATCACCTTCTTTAGCAGACAACCATTTTCCATTCTCTCAACATGGCCAAACCACCTCAACACATTCATATCCACTCTAGCTGCTAACTCATTTCTTACACCCGTTCTCTCCCTCACCACTTCGTTCCTAACCCTATCTACTCGAGATACACCAGCCATACTCCTCAGACACTTCATCTCAAACACATTCAATTTCTGTCTCTCCATCACTTTCATTCCCCACGACTCCGATCCATACATCACAGTTGGTACAATCACTTTCTCATATAGAACTCTCTTTACATTCATGCCCAACCCTCTATTTTTTACTACTCCCTTAACTGCCCCCAACACTTTGCAACCTTCATTCACTCTCTGACGTACATCTGCTTCCACTCCACCATTTGCTTTAATGGAAAGTCTATTTCGTCCTTGATCTGTTTAGTTAGCTGGACTTACCTCTAGTACTGCATAATACTAGGCAAGCAGTTCATTCTAATAGTCAGGCCTTCTCCCACATGAAGCTCAATACTACACAGTATTCTAGAAGTTTTATTCTAGCTGTGACCAAGTTGTGGAATGATCATTATTGAGTAGTTGAATTGGTAGAACTTCAAAAATTCAAACTTGCAAAAAATTTTTCATGTTGAACAGGCTGACATAAGTCTTTTTATAGTTTATATATTATTTTTTAAAAGTTAAATTTTTAAAATATTTTATTTTAATTGTTCATTACTTTTTATATTGTTTATTTGTTGCCTTATTTCCTTTCCCCACTGGGATATTTGTCCCTGTTGGAGCCCTTGGGCTTATAGTATCTTGCTTTTCCAACTAGGGCTGTAGCTTAGCTAGTAATAATAATAATAAGCTACTTTGTTTTGCATATGTGAGGAAACTTAACCAATCTGAGTTCAAACTTTGCCTATACTGTAATGCATATGTCTTTAGTGGACAAACGTCTTGATTTTAGTCAAATCTGTTACAATATCACCTCTGAGTTTGACAGAGGTGACCTGATGAGGGAATCTTACATTGTATAATGTACAGTATTGCTATTAGTATTTTGAAGTATCAATTGCCTCTGGGTCTTGTAAGAAGTCAGTGTGCTTATCACTTGTAGGTTAATAAGGTATGATTTTATTCGAATAGTAGTCTGAAATTGAGAGTATTAAAGATCTTGAAACTACCATGATTTTATTTCTGTCAGCTAACATCTTCATTTTCACCATATTAATTCTGTACTGATGATTGCTCTTGAAGATTTTCTTTCTTTTGCCTCTTTGTTAGTTACCCCTTCATTAGAAGATCAGCTGTTGCTGTCTTTTGAAATAAATGATCTATTGCTTGAGGGTACACTTGGGCACACTATTCTGTTATTTCTCTTCCTATTGATTTTTTGAAGTTTTTATAGTTTATATAGGAAAGATCTATTTTAATGTTGTTACTGCTCATAAAATATTTTATTTAATTGTTCATTACTTTTGTAGTTTATTGATTTCCTTGTTTGCTTTCCTCACTGTGCTATTTTTTTTCCTGTTGGACCCCTTGTGCTTATAGCATCCTGCTTTTCCAACTTGGATTGTACCTTAGCTATTAATGATTTTAATTGTCACTAGAACAACCCACAGACCTTTTTTTTTGTGTAGGTCTGCTTACAAGGTTTCAATGAATTAGTTTTGTGGTTCTTGTTTATAAAGTATTTGGATTTCACAGTACAGTACAGGAATAAGAAAAGATGACACTGTCAGTGTTAGAAAGCTTGAAGAGCTTGGCTAGAGACCATAGGGGAATATTTGGGAATATGGTTAAATTGTAAAGCAATTTTGTGATTTCTTTTTAATGAATGATTAGGAATTTTTCAGATTCAAATATATATTATTAATTTTGGAGATTTAAAACCTTTAAATTATAAGCTGAATTAATATTTCATGAAAAATATTAAACCTTCAAATTACTAAGTGAGATTAATCGTCAGTCATTTCTGTAATGAAAGCTTTCATAAATTGTTTTTTTCTACAGGACTAATTCTGAGACTTCTATTTCAGGCAAGCAATACGCTGAAGTCATCTGGCCCCGGTAAAGTTGAAGCGTGTGGAAAGAACTGCATATAAAGACGCCGTCCTGTTGCTTACGTCCTTGTCTGCTGATTGCCAGACGGGGGTTCGAGTCCCGGTCAAACTCGTTAGTTTCTACGATCGCTGCAACCTCACCATCCTTGTGAGGTAAGGATGGCGGCTTTGGGGGACCCTATATAGGTCTACCTGCTGAGTTATCAGCAGCCATTGCCTAGCCATCCTTGGTCCTAGTTTGGGTGCTGATCATATGTATATATGGTTAGCATCTACGGCAATGAAACTGCCCCTTGTCTCTGCTATTCATGAGCAGCCTTTAAACCTTAAACCTTTAAATGGAAAGTGTGATGAACTATTTTGAAATAATTTAAAGAGAGAACCAAAAAGTAGCATTTGAAGGATTCTGGTCCATCATTATATACATTTTACATTCAAAGAATTTCTTTCACCGATGTTTTTTAGGTTTCTATTTTTTGCATTTTAGGGTTATGTATGATAAGCAGCAATGTTCAAAAGTTTGATATTAAAGGGGTCATTGACTATCTCGATTGGTATAATTACTTGAAGAGGGAGAATCTTTTAACTAAACAGCTTTTTTTTAGTATTTAAAACAAGTATGTATGTTTTTCAACTTGAGGTAGTATGTATTATACAGTATTGAGACCTTTATAGAAGAATATTCATTAGTAAGAATTATTTTGTCATGCCAGTCTTCTATTAAATGTAAGATTTCAGTTATTGTGTAATATGAGTGTCTCTCTCACTGGGGAATTTTCCTTTGTGCTGAAAGAATAACACTTCTTGAACAGATGTTTTATGCCTCAATCAACAGTATCAAATCTATATATAAATTTTGTTTAAATTGAATAAGTGAATTTTATTTATTTCCATCCTAAATTAATGTAAATTTTAAGCATTTTCTCTTTTTTTATTTTTCCAAACTTCACCTGATGTTCACATATACTTCAAAATCTTGTTTGCTTCCTTACATTGATGCTTACCCCAAAAGCTGAAAAATTTCCCTGTTTTCTTTTAATAGGCTTAATAGCTTCCTGGCTAGTACAGTGGTAGCTAGTTTGCCTAGCATTCGCATGGCGGCAGATGGATCCCCGCCCGGGACCGCGAGTTTAAGCTGTTTGGAGAGGCCACTGCTGTGGTTGGGCACCACAGTTGGGGGTTAGGGCTTTCCTGCCTGACGTTCTGGTGAGCATCTATTCTGATAAATCTGGAACTGAAACCAGACACCTTTAACCTTTTAAGTCTCTAGTAAAGTATTGAGACAATTAGACGGCGTGGGTTGACCCACTGTCTTCTCTATCAGTCTGCATCGATCTAAAGAAAACTTCTTCTGACATATTCTGCAGATGTTTTTTTTTTCTTGTTATTAGCTTTATTTTGTAATCGTTCCATCTAGTTCAACTGGCGTGATCATATTTTCTCTTCTGTAAAAAGAATTTCTTCAATGATCGATGAAATTACATCTCCCAAAGCAATGACGTTTATGTACGTGATACTCTGTTTAATCTACTACGCTGCCATTGCCTCGGTATGTATCATCATTACAAATTTATTCAAAAGTATTAGTTCTGATATGCATACATACATATACCAAAGGCACTTCCCCCTATTTTGGGGGGTAGCCGACATCAACAAAGAAACAAAACAAAAAGGGGACCTCTACTCTCTATGATCCTTCAGCCTAACCAGGGACTCTACCGAGTTCAGCTGGTACTGCTAGGGTGCCACAGCCCACCCTCCCACATTATCCACCACAGATGAAGCTTCATAATGCTGAATCCCCTACTGCTGCTACCTCCGTGGTCATCTAAGGCACCGGAGGAAGTTCTGATATGGAATGCTAAAATTAGTTTCAACATATCTCAGTGATGAGAGTGGCATGGTTGATGTTAGTGTTGAGAGAGAGAGATGTTTGTTGTCATTCACAAATTCCACCCAGTTATGAAGTCCTTTCCTTCATGTGTACACAAACTGGATAACTTATTAAAAGGAGGAATACAAAGAGTTCTAGTTGTTTCTCCGGGCTCATATAATTTTGTCTCTTGTTCCGAAAGCTTCGGGTTGTTGGAGATGGTTCTAAATGTTCCTATTCTCAAGTAACTAGTAACTAACTTTGACCAGATTCTTCACTTAAGAGCCCTAGAATTATACTTTCAAGACATAGAAAATTATCATTGCTGATCTGGTATCAAGGCTTGAGGCTGTAGTCAATTTCAAGTTGTATTGTTTGATTTGATCTCAATCTTATTTTTGGATTAACTTGAACCTGTTTCTTTTTCAGGCAGGGTTAAAAAGAAATTGTGCTTTTGGTCAAAATTTTTAACAGTAAATTTTTCCAAAATATAATCCTTGATATTGTGCTTTTGGTCAGTTATTAATAGTAAGTTTGTCCAAAAGCAGATGAATTCTTGAACTATTTATAGATCCATCCTGTTCTATTTAGGGTGAATCCTTTCAATTTTATTTGAATCTGGTTTGGGACAGGCCAGGAAAGATCAGAAAAATGTATGGCAGGAAAGAAACAAAATGTTTATGCCAAGAAAGATCCGAAACTAGTTTATGCTCTTGGTCGGTGAGATGCTTATCAACATCTTTGAGTTGCAAGCTAAATTTTTTGTGATGATGTCAGGATGAAATGAAAGTATGTCATCATCTGTGGGGACCTTGGTCAATTGAAGTCACAGATACTAATAATGCTATTCAAGGTACTAGTTCTTTCAGAGGATCTACTGAAGGAATGGTGATTGATGTACTCTGGCAACATATGAACTTCATCATATACAATATCAAGAAACATGATGGTCAAGATGGTAACACATTCATTTTTCTGACTGAAGAACTTTTTATGTAAGATGTAGGATAAGGAGGTCTGCCCCCTGTCCCAGTTTACATATAAAAGGACTAGTTGTTACATCAAATGTATGTGAACATAAGGAAACGTTAGAGATGGCAACTTGGTGAACAAGAAAATATCATCTATTTCTCTAGCTCAACATCCTCAAGTTGGGGCAATGGATGGAATTTTTCAGTAATAGTGAAATATAGATATGTGATACACCTATTTGCCAAGATTTATTTTGTAAAATCAGTTCTATCTACCATGGCATATTCCCCAATTTTGTGAAGTAGCCTGATAAGGGACTTAGCTGAGTTTGGTTGGTAGACTTAAGGTGCTACAGCCCACCCTTCCCTGTTTTCCACTACAAATGTAGCTTCATATGCTGACTCCCGTACTGCCACTGCCTCAACGCCCACCAAGGTGACCCGAGAAAGCAACGGTGCCTATCAGAACTGCGGCATAATCGCTCGTCATTCATTTCTAATTGGAAAATATTCCTCCTTAATTTGAACCTATAGAAAGAATCTCCTTTCAAACATTGACACACTTTATTTCATCTTAGCATCAGCTTAAAGAGTAGGTTAGTTTTATGTTGCCTCAGTCCAAGTGGTCTTCAATATAAGGGTATCATGATTCAACTGTTACTGGGTTTCAGAGCCAAAATTGTTCTCGTATAATGTTACCCTTTTTATATCTTCGTACTCCTTTGTCCTGAGATGCAATCAAAGGGAGGGATGGGATATTTTCAGTTAACCCATCTGATGCTTATTCTCGTGTTCCACAGGTTTATGTTAATACCTCAAGTTTCTATGGTTTCTTAAGACAAACGTTATTTTTCTTAATTGATAAACTTTGCGGTAAAGTTGTCCCTTTAGTTTATTGGTAAATTATGTAATGTTAAAGTAGTGTTAACTATTTTTTATTTTGTTTTGCAAGAAATGCTTTTTATGTTATAGATGTATTTAATGCAAAGGTCCTGGAGTTGATAAAATGCTTTGTATATTTTGTTGGGATCTTTCTGTAAGGCCTAAATTGAGTGATCATGGTCCTCTGTATTCTGATTTGACTACCAATCTTTGTTGTCTAATTCTTGTCATAAATTTCCGGACAACCGATTGCCAATAATTGGGAACATATACATTTATATATAGCTAAACTAGAACCCTAGTTGTAAAAGTGGGATGCTATAGGTTCAAGGGCTCTAACAAGGGAAATATCCCAGTGAGGAAAGGAAATAAGGAAACAAAACAGTATGGTGGGGTGTACCCTCAAGCAAGAGAAGTCTAACCCAAGACAATGGTACAGAGGCTATAGCACTACCCACAACTAGAGAACAATACAGTAGTTTAATTTTAGGTATCCTTCTCATGAAGAGTTGCTTGCCATAGCTAAAGAGCCTCTTTTACCCTTACCAAAATGAAAGTAGCTACTGAACAACTACAGTACAGTAGTTAACCCCTTGGGTGAAGAAGAATTATTTGGTTATCTTAGTGTTGTCAGGTGTATGAGGACAGAGGAGAATGTGTAAAGAATAGGCCAGACTATTCAGTATATGTGTAGGCAAAGAAAATTGAGCCATAACCAGAAGGGAATCTATTGTAACACTATCTGGCCAGTCAAAGGACCCAATAACTCTCCAACGGTAGTTTCTCAGTGGGTGGCTGGTGCCTTGGCCAGCCTACTACCTACAGGTACGCATATTTTCTTGTGCAAATGAAGCCTAGAGCAAGTTGCAAAAAGGCACCATAAAATTTTCTGGTGTTACATTGCCATCCTTCTGTAGTGCCAGTCAAGGCTTGCATTTGTTAGCATGGCTATTTGATTTAAACTATGTCATCTTCCTACGTAAAGTAAAGCATAGTAGTTTTTCACGTCATTAGGCTTTTTCTTCAATGGTACATACATACATACATATACCAAAGGCACTTCCCCCAATTTGGGGGGTAGCCGACATCAACAAGAAACAAAACAAAAAAGGGGACCTCTACTCTCTACGTTCCTCCAGCCTAACCAGGGACTCAGCCGAGTTCAGCTGGTAGCTATTGGAAACAACCTTGCTTGGCAATCTGCTGGACTGGGGTTTAAGGCCCACTCAACCTCTATTGTATCTTATAGTGTATACAACCTCGCCAACCTTGTGAGCTAAGGTAGGTGATTTGAGGGGAGTCTCTAGGTCTACATATTGTTATAAGCAGCCATTGTCTGACCCTCCAATGTCCTCGCTTGGGTGGAGAGGGGGCTTGGGTGCTGATCATAATTATGTATATAAAGTCAGTCTCTAGGGCATTGTCACTGTGCCATACCTCTGCCATTCATGTGCAACCTTTAAAGAACAATAGCCTTCAAACCATCGTTCAATGCTGGGGTCTGCAAAATTTTCTGCTATGATTAACACAAGCTTAGGTATAACGGTAAGTGGATTCATCAACAGATAGTGTTCTCTTGTTCAATGCAAGGTACAGCCATCAACCTTCCTAAATCATTCACATTTTTAATCATACAGGTATTTAGAAAATGTCTAGGCCTACTGATATACATGAGGAGTTTGAAATTCTAAATCTTTTGGGGGTGATGTTTAATGTCCAATAGTTCACCTCTTCATGACAATAGATGTCATTTGTTCTTGGAATTCATTTTAAATGTCAAGAAAATACCAAAGTTAAGAGAGTCGGCAATGCGATTTACATGTTACCTGATGCTCGTCCGTAGCTTACACATTTGGATGTCCATAATTTTTTTTTTTAAATTATTAAATTATCGTATTCAATCTTGTCTTCTTTATTATTACTGCTTCCTTAGTGTTAAGTCCACCTATTAATATTAGTATTATTATTATTGTTATTAGCTATGCTACAACCCCAGTTGGAAAAGGCAGGATGCTATAAGCCGAAGGGCTCCAACAAGGAAAATAGCCCAGTGAGGAAAGAAAACAAGAAAATAAATAAACTACAAGAGAAGTAACTAACAATTAATATGATATATTTTAAAAACAGTAACAAAATTAAAAAACATCTTTCATATATAAACTATAAAAGCTAGGAAAAAAAACTAGAAGAGAAAGAAGATAATAGTTTGCCCGAGTGTATACTCAGGCAAGAGAATTTTGTAACCTCTTCCGTCATTAGGTTACTTAAGGCCTACTGTATTCATAATGTTCAAAATTGAAATTAACTATTCTAATGAAGTTTGAGGTTCATCTTTTGTTTGCCAGCTATCATTATCAAATGCTATATTCATAATTATAGCAATACGTCATTCTATATTTGACTTACATTTGTTATATTGGCATCATGTGTATTATGCAACTCTTCTAGGAGAAGAACATTCTAAAATCAAACCATTGTTCTCTGGTCTTGGGTAGTGCCATAGCCTCTTTACCATGGTCTTCTTCCACTGGCTTGGGTTAGAGTTCTCTTGTTTGAGGGTACACTCTGGCACAGTATTCTATTTGTTTCCTTGTTTCCTCTCCTCACTAGGCTATTGTTCCTGTTGGAGCCCTGGGGGTTATAGTATATTGCTTTCCCAACTAGGGCTGTAGCTTAGCTAGTAAAAAAGATATTCAAATAGCAGTCTATTTACAGAAGTATACAGTAGACCTACACCAAAACGCTCAACTATTAGATCTTTAAATTAATTTAAACATGAAATTAAGCAGCTGCTTTTAATGTAAAATATTGTGTATTTCCAATTCCATTTGGTATTCAATAAAATGCATCAAATGCAACCAAACTTAATTCCTTCATTTCAAAACTCCTCCATTCACCCAGTGTGAACTAGGCAACAAATACATCACAAAGGATATAGTTACATCGTGTAACTGCTTCTTTAATCCATCAAAACTATTATAAGGGTAATTAAATAACATCTCCCTTCATTTAAAAGATAAATGTATGTAAAGATAGTTAAACGAACATAGGCTAATACTGGTTTACATGAAGTCTATAGGCTAACTATAAATGGAGCCTTTGTACATTAGCGGCCAGTTCCTCCCATGTGTATAAGAATGGATACCAGCTAACCTACACTTCCTAATCCCTAACCTAACCTACATGACATGTCCTTACTTGCCTAATAGGGGTTTACCCCCCCCCCCTCTGTGATCCCCTTATACTGCTGTATTCTTAGCCATCATCCTACAGACAGGTGGCCGCTATTATACATACACCCTATCTACTTTTAGTTTGTGGTGATAGTTTAACTATTCTTAAGTGAATCTTACTAATTTTGTACCATACAACTATATAAGTTATGGAAGATAATATTCCTAAGGGCATTAACTCATAAGTTTGCTAAGATGACATTATAACGAAAAAGAAAATAAACATTTTTCGTTTTGGTAAATATAATAGTTACCCTTTAATAAGTAAATTACGTTTTCTCTAAATAAAAAGCTGTACCGTTTTCTTTTTCTTTAGCCCCACTGTTCTAGGGGTAACTTGCTTATACATTTCCCTCGTATATATCCATTAAATATTAGATTATATTCATACGAATATCCTATTATAATTGAATTAATCTATCGTAAGAATGTTTTAATATTTATCTTAAGCAATATAATATAATTTTAGTTAATGAAAAGGCTATAGAACGCAGACTATGGTGGAGGTCTCTGATTGGTTAAAACAATTCTTTAACCATCGGGCTATTTTGGGGTGAATTTATCCCCAAATCTGGAAATTTCTAGAGGTGTTTGGGGACATATCAAGTGTGTGAATTCCCATACGTCTGGTAACTGAAAAAAACACTCTACTGTAAATACTCATGAATAATTCTGTCTTCAATAAGATTTACAATAACTTAATTACGTTTTATTGTTTTCCTGTGGTATGAAATTCATTACAATTATAATTTGATTAATATATCTTCCAGAGCACAAACTGTAATCAGAACACGAGTTCAAGATAAAAAAAATTATATTTTACTGCTTGTGGTTTCAAAAATACCATAATTAAAAGTAAATACAGAATATATAATCATAGACGATACAGGAGTACATAGTACAGTATTTAGTGAGCTACAAATTTGTGTTGAAAAATGCCTGGAGAAACTACTTCTGGTCTGGGGAACTTTTAGGGACCTTCTAGGGATATACCTAACAGTGTAGACTATAGAAGAAGATTCATTTCTGTCTGACACAGAGAGGAAGAAGGAAGTGTGTCTTGTCTTTGAGCTTGTGATTCTGTGAACAATGAAGGATTTACTGGGTAAGGAGAGACACACTTTACAGGGTTTATTTCATTTTATTATGTTCTCGCTGTTGTTGTATTACTCAAAATACCGGAGATTCGAATACATTACATGTGTTGTAGGTTTCCATGATTGATAGTTAACCATCGAATTTCTTTAAGGGTTTTTCATTGGCAAAGAAATTTTTTTTTATTAAAGACGTTCCCCAAAATGGCTGCCTTTACGTGTGGTGGTTATTAAATGAGATCGTTTCCAGATGTGGCTTTAACTTTTCAATTAATGATAGGACGGAGTATAATTGTAGCCGTGTGGTTCGAGTTCCAATTGGGCACACTGTAATGACCTATAATTGTAGTTGTTACTGTAAAAGTGAATGGCCGTAGGCCTGGATTTTATAACCCAGATCAAATGTTTATAATACCTACTTTCTATAGATTTTTTGTTCCCATGATTGAAATAGAGGGTAGTAGCCTTTTAGTATCTGCTCAGTGTTTTATTTGATAAATACAGAACTGTTTTAATCACATACTTTGATTTAATCTGCTAAGAAATTTGACGAACTTTTTTTTCACATTTTCAAAGTTGTGAATGTGATGGTGTTGAATAGATATTGTGGAAACTGTGTAATTTGGGCAAATTATTTTCATTGAAAAGTTTCATTAGGAACCGAGAGTTTCAGGTGATGTGTGTTGGAAAGTTCTTCGTTTGTTGACCAGAATTATAATTCAGTGAACAATCTTTCTCACAATCATTATTTTACTAATACACAAAATGAATTCTTTGTTATAATTTGGTATATACATACTGTATAAATACCCATATAACATTCATTTGAATACAAATGCATACAATCCTTGGGACAAATATATGGACTACAGTTATTCTATTATTGTCTCACTTAAGATTAGTTTGACAACTAGCTGTATCAGCCACGCCCACCAATTAAGCTCTCTCTCTCTCTAGTGTAGGCCTATCTTATTCCCAATTATCAAGTTTTGCTAACCTTTATTTAGTTGATCATTTCTATGTTTTTTGTTTTCAAATCTATACTTTTAAGGGCTGCTTTTTATTTCCTGTACAGCAGGGGAACTCAACTCTCTACAGGACCTTGTTTGTTAACAGCAGCCCATAAACTAGAGGAACCTTCTCGCCTTATGCATTTATAACGGGAAATATCTGCTGTCTCATTGGCTAGTTGTGTGTGACGTCAGACACTCGTATTTATGAATGAAGGTTACGTAGAAGGCCTAGGGGTGAAAAACCTATACGTATTTTAGATTAAGTAGAGCTTGAAAAAATAAATTTTACAAAAATTAGTCTTAAAAATACTATTAATTATAAAATAAAATAAATAAAGAATCTTATTAAAGGCCGTAAATTAGATAAATAAGTTGTATTCGAAGGAATAATTGACTAACTTTCTGGCTACGATGATATATGTGTGTGTGTTCGTTTGTGTGTAAGGTCATAGAAAAACCTATACGTATTTTAGATTAATTTGAGCTTGAAAAAATTATTTTACAAAAAATAATCTTAGTAATACTGTTAATTTCAAAATAAAATAAATAAGAAATCTTATTAAAGGTCGTAGGTTAGACAAATAAGTCATATTCGAAGGAATAATTGACTAACTTTCTGGCTACGATGCTCTAGGCGTGTGTTCGTTTGTGCGTGAAACCAAGGCAATAACCAATCACAGCTGAGGAAGATCTAGCCAATCAGAGGACTGAAATGTACCACCAAGAGTAACGGGAGCTTATGAGTTGCTGTTGGAGGAACCTGCTCAATTACCCGTAAATTTCCTTTAAAACGCTTATGAAAAACAAAATAGGATGAAAAAACGTCATTAGTTAGAGCGTTTGACCTAATTGGCTCCCGTGAATCTGATTTTTTGGTCAACAGCAGCTCATAAGTCGGAGGAACCCTCTCGTCTTATGCATTTTTAGCGCGAAATATCTGTCGTCTCATTGGCTGAGACGTCCTCTGCTGTGATTGGTTGTAGTATGTGACGTCATATATATCCTCTGCTATGATTGGTTGTAGTATGTGACGTCATGTACGTCCTCTGCTGTGATTGGTGGTTGTATGTGACGTCAGGCAATAGTATTTTATGAATGAATTCGACTCGGTAGGAGTGAAATAACTATACATATTATAGATGAATTAGGTCTTATAAATTATATTTTTTCATAATACCAAACTTACGATAGAATTAATTTACTAATCAAATAGATAATGAATCTTGTTCAATTGCTTAAGCTGAATAAATACGTATTTTTGAAGGATTAAACTGTCTACGATTTGGCTACGATATAAAACGATGTTACCTAGGGGTAAAAAAAACTATACGTATTTTAGATTAACTAGACTTTAGAAAATAAATTTCACAAAAAAATAATCTTAGTCATATTATTTAATTTAGAATAAAATAAATAAAGAATCCTATTAAAGGTTGTAAGTTACATAAATAAGTCATATTTGAAGGAATAGTTGACTAACTTTCTGGCTACGGTGTTCTATGCATGTGTTCGTTTGTGCGTGAAACGAAGGCAATAACCAATCACAGCTGAGAATAAGCAGCCAATCAGAGGACTGGAATATCCCGCCAAGAGGAAGTTCCAGTGATTTATGAGCTGTTGTTCGAGAAACCAGTTACTTATTCCATTAAAAGTTCAAAAAGCTTTACCACTATTTATTTGTTCGCCAAAAACAGCCCATAAACCAGAGGAACCATCTCACCTTATGTGTATATTTAGTGGGAAATATCAGTCTCATTAGCTGATTCGTCCTCTGTTGTGATTGGTGGTTGTAGGTGACGTCACTAATCGTATTTTTATGAACGAAATTACGTGTCAGACCTAGGGGGAGGAAATATACATTATTATTATTATTAAATGCTAAGCTACAACCCTAGTTGGAAAAGCAGGATGCTATAAGCCCAGGGGCCCCAAGAGGGAAAATAGCTCAGTGAGGAAAGGAAACAAGGAAAAATAAAATATTTTAAGAATAGTAACAACTTTTAAATAAATATTTCCTATATAAACAATAAAAACTCCAACAAACAAGAGAAAGAGAAACTAGATACAACAGTGTGCCTGAGTGTACCCTCAAGCAAGAGAGCTCTAACCCAAGACAGTGGAAGGCCATGGTACAGAGGCTATAGCACTACCCAAGACTAGAGAACAATGGTTTGATTTTGGAGTGTCCTTCTCCTAGAAGAGCTGCTTACCATAGCTAAAGAGTCTCTTCTACCCTTACTAAGAGGAAAGTAGCCACTGAACAATTACATTGCCATAGTTAACCCCTTGGGTGAAGAAGAATTATTTAGTAATCTCAGTGTTGTCAGGTGTATGAGGACAGAGGAGAATCTGTAAAGAATAGGCCAGACTATTCGGTGTCTGTGTAGGCAAAGGGAAAGAACCGTAACCAGAGAGAAGGATCCAATATGGTACTGTCTGGCAAGTCAAAGGACCCCCTAACTCTCTAGCGGTAGTATCTCAACGGGCGGCAGTATATCAGATGAATTGGGACTCAGGTAATTAGATTTTACAAAAATAACCTTATAAAAGTTAGTACTTCTTTAATTAAACTAATAAAGGCTCTTATAAAAGGCCGTAATACGTTTTAGTGACGTCATCAATTGTGGGATGCATTTTAAAGATTGCCACCAGGAACCAGAACCTGAACCTAAACAGATTATTAGCCCAAAACATAACAAACGATCTATGAAATAAATATCATTTGGGAAAATGTAGATTTAGGTATTTTAATATTTTTATTACTAATATTATAATAAGTAATAGTAGTCTGAATAATATACTCCAAGCTGCTAAATTCAACTTTAAAAGTTACATTTTACACCCATAATATATGGAATAAACAACATGACTAGTGGTAAGTAGTATTTTATGCCCTTTTCAGCATCCTTTGTAATTCGTAGGGACATGCTTGAAAAGTAATTGAAATAATTAAATGCGTATATTTGGCATTTTGTGCGAAATTTAAGAGCCATAATTCCGTCTGTTTTGTTAATGATTATCCCTAATTTCCACATTCAATAAAACATAAGCGTATGAGAAATTACACTTTAGAATATTTACTGTACCACAATAGCTCAGTGAGGAAAGGAAACAAGGAAAAATAAAATATTTTAAGAATAGTAACAACTTTTAAATAAATATTTCCTATATAAACAATAAAAACTCCAACAAACAAGAGAAAGAGAAACTAGATACAACAGTGTGCCTGAGTGTACCCTCAAGCAAGAGAGCTCTAACCCAAGACAGTGGAAGGCCATGGTACAGAGGCTATAGCACTACCCAAGACTAGAGAACAATGGTTTGATTTTGGAGTGTCCTTCTCCTAGAAGAGCTGCTTACCATAGCTAAAGAGTCTCTTCTACCCTTACTAAGAGGAAAGTAGCCACTGAACAATTACATTGCCATAGTTAACCCCTTGGGTGAAGAAGAATTATTTAGTAATCTCAGTGTTGTCAGGTGTATGAGGACAGAGGAGAATCTGTAAAGAATAGGCCAGACTATTCGGTGTCTGTGTAGGCAAAGGGAAAGAACCGTAACCAGAGAGAAGGATCCAATATGGTACTGTCTGGCAAGTCAAAGGACCCCCTAACTCTCTAGCGGTAGTATCTCAACGGGCGGCAGTATATCAGATGAATTGGGACTCAGGTAATTAGATTTTACAAAAATAACCTTATAAAAGTTAGTACTTCTTTAATTAAACTAATAAAGGCTCTTATAAAAGGCCGTAATACGTTTTAGTGACGTCATCAATTGTGGGATGCATTTTAAAGATTGCCACCAGGAACCAGAACCTGAACCTAAACAGATTATTAGCCCAAAACATAACAAACGATCTATGAAATAAATATCATTTGGGAAAATGTAGATTTAGGTATTTTAATATTTTTATTACTAATATTATAATAAGTAATAGTAGTCTGAATAATATACTCCAAGCTGCTAAATTCAACTTTAAAAGTTACATTTTACACCCATAATATATGGAATAAACAACATGACTAGTGGTAAGTAGTATTTTATGCCCTTTTCAGCATCCTTTGTAATTCGTAGGGACATGCTTGAAAAGTAATTGAAATAATTAAATGCGTATATTTGGCATTTTGTGCGAAATTTAAGAGCCATAATTCCGTCTGTTTTGTTAATGATTATCCCTAATTTCCACATTCAATAAAACATAAGCGTATGAGAAATTACACTTTAGAATATTTACTGTACCACAATAGCTCAGTGAGGAAAGGAAACAAGGAAAAATAAAATATTTTAAGAATAGTAACAACTTTTAAATAAATATTTCCTATATAAACAATAAAAACTCCAACAAACAAGAGAAAGAGAAACTAGATACAACAGTGTGCCTGAGTGTACCCTCAAGCAAGAGAGCTCTAACCCAAGACAGTGGAAGGCCATGGTACAGAGGCTATAGCACTACCCAAGACTAGAGAACAATGGTTTGATTTTGGAGTGTCCTTCTCCTAGAAGAGCTGCTTACCATAGCTAAAGAGTCTCTTCTACCCTTACTAAGAGGAAAGTAGCCACTGAACAATTACATTGCCATAGTTAACCCCTTGGGTGAAGAAGAATTATTTAGTAATCTCAGTGTTGTCAGGTGTATGAGGACAGAGGAGAATCTGTAAAGAATAGGCCAGACTATTCGGTGTCTGTGTAGGCAAAGGGAAAGAACCGTAACCAGAGAGAAGGATCCAATATGGTACTGTCTGGCAAGTCAAAGGACCCCCTAACTCTCTAGCGGTAGTATCTCAACGGGCGGCAGTATATCAGATGAATTGGGACTCAGGTAATTAGATTTTACAAAAATAACCTTATAAAAGTTAGTACTTCTTTAATTAAACTAATAAAGGCTCTTATAAAAGGCCGTAATACGTTTTAGTGACGTCATCAATTGTGGGATGCATTTTAAAGATTGCCACCAGGAACCAGAACCAGAACCTGAACCTAAACAGATTATTAGACCAAAACATAACAAACGATCTATGAAATAAATGTCATTTGGGAAAATGTCGATGAATATATTTTAATATTTTTATTACTAATATTATAATAAGTAATAGTCTGAATAATACAATGAATATATGTATAAACTCAATTATAAAACAGAACGCAACCTAAACTAGTTTATTGTTCAACAGACGACGTCCATAAATGTAAACAAAGAGGAATGTAAACAAAGAGAGGAAGGTCAGGCTGCTAAATTCAACTTTAAAAGTTACATTTTACACCCATAATATATGGAATAAATAACATGACTAGTGGTAAGTAGTATTTTATGCCCTTTTCAGCATCCTGTGTAATTCGTAGGGACATGCTTGAAAAGTAATTGAAATAATTAAATGCGTATATTTGGCATTTTGTGTGAAATTTAAGAGCCATAATTCCGTCTGTTTTGTTAATGATTATCCCTAATTTCCACATTCAATAAAACATAAGCGTATGAGAAATCACTCGTTAGAATATTTACTATACCACAATATTCCTAATGAGGAAAATAAGAAGTATTACCAGTGTAGTTGGTATCATAGAAATATATGGGACAAACTTTATAAATAAAAAAACCTCCAATAGATTTTCGTGTGGCCTTATATTAAGGGCACCCTTTATAATGGCTAATTTGTCAAGGGATGAGATGCTCCCCTACAAGATGCAATATTCTTGGGTTACAGTGAGTTATAACCGAATGGTGTAACGGTAAAGATATACAATACACGATTGGGGGGAGCCTTTGTATATCAGCGGTCAGTTCCTATATTTTTATCTGTACTCCATTCAGTTGAGTACTGTATATCTTTACCCATGCACCGTTCAGTAAAAAACTGTACAGTACACCTTTATCCCCGCATCATTCAGCTGAATACTGTATTTCTTTACCCGTTCTCCATAAGCCAAGTATATTTTACCGATGCACCATTCAGTTGTGGGAGTGTATGTATGATAGCAGCCACCTGTATGTATGATGATGGCCGATTAAGAATACGTCAGTGTAATGGGGGTCACAGGGGGTTGTTAGCCCCCTGTTAGGTCAGTAGGTAAGGACATGGCTTGTAGGTTAGGTGGGGAAGTTTAGGTCTGTTGGTGCCCATCTACTAGGCACGCGGGAGGAACTGGCCGCTGATATACAAAGGCTCCATACAGGATGTAGGTACGATAGCAGCCTCCTGTATGTATTATTACAGAATGGTACATGGGGAAAGATATCCAGTACTCAAAAATCTGTAAGAATAAGTGACAATCCTAATGGGGTGAGGTTTCGTGTTGATTAATAGCCTTTTACCCCCAGGCTATTTGGAACCCTTAACCCCTAGGCATTTTTTTTTTCAAACATTTTGCAATATATATTTTTTAAATTGCTCTAACAGCCTTAATTTTTGTCGTAGAGAGGTCAGGTTGGTCTCATTCTTTTGGAAAATGCCTGAAGTTTCTCATAAAGTTATCAAAAATTTGCAAAAAAATGTAAATAGCAGTTTTTTGCAAGGATGTATCGGTACGTCCATGGGGTTAAAGGGATGAGTTTTGTGAAACGTACCAGGTCATTGGGGGTAAAAGGGTTAATAGCCTTTTTTTCATGATTTTACGTTACATTGTTACATTGCTCACTTATTTATCTTTAGTACCAATGGGTCTGCCCATCCATACCATTGTTGTGATTAATGACATGACAGAGGTCATTGGTTTTAATTGTATGTAATTCCATGCCCACTTTTATGCACTTAAGTTTCTCGTCAAAGTTTCTCGTCAGTTCGCCAAGTTTTCAGTCGGTTTATTCCAGCCATGACTTCGGTTAGGCTATGTTGCCTAACCTTATCTAGCAGCTCTCTTGATAGCTTGATTAGTAGAGTCCTCGCAGGCATAATTTCGGCTAAGAGGCATAGGTCCGAACCGAACCTACAGCTTGAGAGGGACGCCAATGGCAGACAGGATTATTTTGGGTATTTTGGTGTTTAACCTGGTTGATAAAGTATTTATTTTTGCGGTTGAGTTATGTAGACAATGAAATTTTCATGTATAGTTAATTTCTGATGTACAAAAAGTCTCCAACATCAGAATAGGTTCCAAGTAGCTGTTTGTAAGTCAAGTTTGCTAAATTTTGTCCTATAGTCAATTTCTTTTAGCGATGCAGATTTGCACCGACTCGCAGCGGTGCCCTTTTAGCTCGGAAAAGTTTCCTGATCGCTGATTGGTTGGACGAGATAATTCTAACCAATCACCGATCAGGAAAATTTTCCGAGCTAGAAGGGCACCGCCGCGAGTCGGTGCAAATCTGCCTCGATAAAAGAAATGGACTATAGTGTAGGTTTCACCTAACTCTCATGCCTACAATTTTCATCTGCAAAAATCAACAAATACTGTAGTCCCCTTTCATAATGCAAATGTCATTTTGCGTACTGCAATGAATTATATGATATTGTTTTATTACATTATAAGCTTTTGTTACAACATCTGATATTTATGATTTCAGTTGTATTTGTGCTTGAATTTCCAAATGTTTTTAAGTTGAGGACTGTCTATATAGTTAAATTGTAATGTAATACAGCTGTGAAATTTTATGAACAAAACACTGCGCAAGTTGCATCAATGGAAGATTAGCATATTATTTTTACTATTTAAAGATAATATCGATATTGTTCTTACACTATGTACATGTGACAGTTGTGTCATGATGCTTGTATAGCCTTTTTTCTTATACAAATATAAACCATTGGCTGAAATGGCCGTTATTATCTCATAAGGTAGTTATAACTACCCGCAGGTGGCTGAGTAGCCTCCGCCTTTCAGTTAGCAAGGCAAGCACTTTTGGCTTCGGACGTGAGCAGTAGACATACTATTATTGCCTCTCAAAATTTTGACTTTCTCTTCTTAGAATTAATGGATAACTTTGTAGGTACAGTATATTGTTGATATCAGGTAAACCCAAATAAGTTAAATGAAAATTACAGGAATATGCAATGGTTTCTGGGTAAAGTTATAGATGTGTAGCATGTTGATGTGCAATGTTGCCATTGATTTGATAACCTTGTGCCTTTTACAAGGAGTATAATTGTTTGCAGTTAGCCCCTTGCTACGAGTGCTTCTACGTCAAAAACCTAAACCTAAAGAAGTGGGTGTTCCTTAGGATCACTGGTGCTCAGTCGGTGAGAGGTTTTGCTACACATGACCTCTGAGGCTGCTCTTGCGGTTTCTTCCTAACTTCGGCTTCATCTGTGTGGAGGCGCTGAAGGGCATGGTACCTGCTATGGCCTTTTCCTCTGTGAGAGCTTCGTTATTGGTTTCCAAAACCTCGACTCAGGAGAAGGCTGTCATGAAGAAGCCTTTGCGCTTTTCCTCATCTAATTCTTCTTCCTCCTATTCTTTTTATTCATTAGATTCTTCAGATGCTGATACTTCTAAGAAGTCATCACCAATGAAGTCAAGGAAGACCAATCGACAGGAGTCACATGAGATTCAGACCGATCTCTCTCTGCGTACATGTGAGAGAAGGGAAGATGTATCAGTACACGGTACTAGGGTTTACGCTCTTTACCGTACCGAGCATATGCACAGTCAGTTGGGATCAAGGGCTTAGCTCATTTCCCTTGTTCTGGATACTCAAACAATCTCTCTTCTCTTGCACGAGAGACAGAAACAAGAACCAATACATATAGTTAAAAGTGTCACAGTATATGATACAAGAGCATATATTCATGCTGTCAATGCTTGGTCTTACATTGCCAGTCGGAACAAAGGACGCTGTTCGCTTTGGAACCAATGATTGTCCACTGCATGAAAGGTCATATAATTGCAGTATGATTATTCTTCTCTTGATTGCCTGGTTACCATAAACACTCCCGAGCACCCTCAAAGTATTGAACGAGGATGCCTGTCACCTTTTCTTCCCCTGTGTGACCAGTCCACGCTCCGGGAACTTAACAATGACCACCCAGGACCGCTCGGAGCTCTTAAGAGAACCGAGATGTTTCCTTGCATACGTGGGATCGTCGTCAGGGTCCTTCGCCACCAGGTGACCAGCATGTACCCTATCTTCCAGTGCGTCGTTCAATACTGCCCTCGCTGTCATTCATCACAAGCAATAATATATTCTGTACTTCATCATTTTGGGTGTTCGTGATGGATGTTAATAAGTAAGACATAGACCATGGGGCCAAGTGTTCCTAGATCAGTTACGGTAGATTGTTTTATAATCAATTACTGTATCATTTGATGTATTTTGAACTACTGTATTTTTTATTTTATTGATGAGACGTTATACTGTAGTTCCATTTTAACTTGATTTATTGATTACGTATTTGTTTCTTAAGTATATACAGTAGCGAGATATTGTAAAACATCGATTGATTAATGGTAACTCAAAATTGAGATTTTTCGTTCACCACTCCGTGAGTATATATACAGGTGGCTGGTACCCCCGGCTGCCCCCCTAGCCAACCCCTACCCAGTCTCTGGGTAGGGTTGCCACCTCACACCAAGAAAGTCTAATTGGCTACCTTCCAGCTTTGCCGAAAGAATATCCATTTATAAATAACTCCAGGTTTATAATAGGGAAAAATACAAATTAATCTACGAATTTGTCATTTTCAGTCATAATGAATAATTACTTTTAGTATACTAATCTTTGATTAGATTCAGGTATTTGCCTTAGAGCAATACTTAGTATAGATGCTTTTGATTACAAGTCCTCAACATTATGATTAGCCATAATTGAATCGCTTGTGTCTAATTTTATTCATATTTCAGATCTCTATGAACATTGAAGTATGCGGAGAATGGCTGGGGAAGGACACAGGCTTTGAAATCAGGATGTATAGAAGAAGATATCATTCATTGTGGCTACAGTGATCTCATTCATCAACAACAGTTATGGAGTCGATTTCGAAGGAATCCTTTCCTCGATCAACTCCACAGGCGGGGAGATGTGTAAGGAAAGACGCAGGATCCCCAGTAGATCCTGATTTTCCCCCACCTATTAAATCTTTGACTGAATGTCAAGACAATATAGTACTCTACATTAGCAAAGGTAAAACTTCTTTGAATACTCATGAACAGTACACTTGTGATTCATTTTGTAAAGGATTAATTTCTTGGTATGAACAGTACACTTGTGATTCATTTTGTAAAGGATTAATTTCTTGGTCAAGTTTTTTAAAGGTGAATGTAAATTTGTAACTTCCTTTAGGTCTGATACCTTGAATGGTATTGTGTTAGTTAGCCTATGTAGGAAATCTCTATTCCTGCACTTGATACAAACCATCATTCTCTTAATAGGTGTGACCTCGGTAATGTTAGAACGACCCTTGAAATTTAATGAGGTCGTCGTAACTACGGACAGTCGAGGAATAGCACTTTTGACTTTGGCCGCAAGCAGTACGGACGTACTGTTGCTACCTCTCAAATATATGGCTTTGTTCCGTAACTGGAATACAAACCACGCTATTTAAAGTGGGGGGGTATTACTTTCGGCATAGCTGAAAGGACGAGCCATTAAAATTTTAACGAGGGTTTACTACCCCACCGCTAGTTAGCGGGGGTTAGGGAGGGTAGTTAGCTACCCTCCCCCTTCACACACCTGTGTGGTAAGCTCACTTTTTACTTTGGCTCGGGTGGTGATCGGACGTGTCTGCTTTCACCCTCGCCTCTTTGACAGCCATTAAGGTTTTTTGTCTTTTTACTTACTTTTTCTTATACTTGTAATATATATATATAAACATTCTTTATGTTTATGTATATATTTGTGTATAGAAATGTAGTAAGTTTTCGTTTCAGTGTTTGTGCTGTGTGTGTATTGTACGACAACGTCACCTGCGTAGTGCAAGGCCACCACGGTTCCACGTTGTGGGGTACGGCCTCTCCCTCTTGGTCAGTCGGTTTTTCTTCGGCTTTTCCATTAACTCGGCCGCCGTGTGGAATCGTCATCGCTGGACTTTCTTCATTCATCTATTATCTTCGCTGTTCCTCCTTTCCTATGGGGAACTTTGATTCTCAGCGAAGGGAATGTGGGAGTTTAATTTGCCTACGGTCTCTCTCTCTACTCGAGGTCATTCACCCCTTGCTGCTACTACTACGTACTATTACGGAAGCTCCTTTCCCGTTGCGGGTTGGGTTTCTATTCCGTTTATTTGTCTCAATTATTTTTAATGAAATCTAATTGTATTTTTAACTTTTCAGCTTCTCTGTGGAGAACACTTCCCTTCGGGGGTCAGTGGTTCTTACTATTTGTGATCATTCTTAGATGAATTACATAATTATGATTCTGTTATAATTCTGTTTTTGTTACCGTTCTCCGCCCTCCCCCTTCTCCCGTGAATGTCATTGGGGGAGGAGGGCGCATACTTAATTTTCATTTCTTATGATTTGCTTTTCCCTCGGGGTTACTCTTCGGAGTTCCTCCCTGGGGAATTTCTGTTAAATAATTATTTAACTTTATTTTCCCAGTTAACTATGCAATTTTTCTTCGTTTGACTAAAGTGTGCCAACGAAGCAGAGCTGCCCTGTTTGTGCCTGGGGAATCTGCTGTCGCTGCCGTCTCTCTAGGACATCGTCATGGGCGTTATCCCTTTTCTTAGAAGTCCTCCCGTGACAACTGTCAGCTCTTCAGTTCATCTTAGAACGCTAAGGAGGTTCGCCTCCAGGGGTAGGTAACTTCCCTTCCGAGGGAGGTTCCCTTCCCAGGTGTGAGAGCCTCTCTCTGCAGAGGGGGAACTTCTCATACCTTAATAATTCCTGGATGGGTTTTCCTGGTCCTCGGGCGGTTATGCTCTTGGTGCTGAGCGACCGCACTTGTAACCATGCTCAAGGAGCTGAGCGGTTGCAAGGCTGGGCACACCTGCAGCTATGCTCAAGGGGCTGAGCAGCGGCAAGATCTTGTGACCTCTCTCGTTCGCGAGGGAGGCCACTCTTAAGGACTCCTCTGCGGAGGATTTCTCCTTATAGGTCAGCTGGCTGATCCAACGGCCCTATGGGGCGCCATCATCAGTGTCTTCTAGTCTCTTCTATGAAGTGTTCACTCCTCTCGTTCGCGAGAGAGACCACTCATAAAGACTCCTCTTCAGAGGACTGTTCCTGTTCAGACCAGCCAGAGATTCAGGACCTCTCCGCAGTTTGCCATCTTCTAGTCCTGCTGACCTGCCGTCTCCGTTCCTGGCTGCTGACGCTGTGGGCGCCTACGCACCCCGTTATTCAATGGGGCACCGGTCTCTTCGGGGCAAAGGGGCTTTCTCACACTGTGAGTAAGCCCCCTTAAGTGCCAGGTATCGCCCTGCGCTCCAATGTTTTTGTGCGCTCGCGCGCAATTGCGCGCAAGCGCTCGCCTACTGTTCCTGCTGTTCCTGAGGATTCCATCCAGAGGAATCCTGTTCCAGTCCTGATCGTCCCAGTTCCGGATCGTCCTTCATCTTAGCGCGCTCGCCGATGATCTTTCTCGCTGACGATCTTCTTCGCGCGCAAGCGCCGACGATCTTCTTACTCGCACAAGCGCCGACGATCTTCACAAGCGAGCGCTGTTTACGTGCTAGCGCTGACGATCTTCTTACGCCCGCAAGCGCCAACGATCTTCTTACGCGCACAAGCGCCGACGATCTTCACAAGCGAGCGCTGTTTACGCGCTAGCGCTGACGATCTTCTTACGCGCGCAAGCGCCAACGATCTTCTTACGCGCACAAGCGCCGACGATCTTCACAAGCGAGCGCTGTTTACGCGCTAGCGCTGACGATCTTCTTACGCCCGCAAGCGCCAACGATCTTCTTACGCGCACAAGCGCCGACGATCTTCACAAGCGAGCGCTGTTTACGCGCTAGCGCTGACGACCTTCTTACGCGCGCAAGCGCCAACGATCTTCTTACGCGCACAAGCGCCGACGATCTTCACAAGCGAGCGCTGACGACCTTCTTCGCGCGCAAGCGCCAACGATCTTCTTACGCGCACAAGCGCCGACGATCTTCACAAGCGAGCGCTGTTTACGCGCTAGCGCCGACGATCTTCTTACGCCCGCAAGCGCCAACGATCTTCTTACGCGCACAAGCGCCGACGATCTTCACAAGCGAGCGCTGTTTACGCGCTAGCGCCGACGATCTTCTTACGCCCGCAAGCGCCAACGATCTTCTTACGCGCACAAGCGCCGACGATCTTCACAAGCGAGCGCTGTTTACGCGCTAGCGCTGACGATCTTCTTACGCACGCAAGCGCCGACGATCTTCGTTCACGCGCTAGCGCCGACGATCTTCTTTTGTGTGCTAGCCGCTGACGATCTTCTTACGCACGCAAGCGCGGACGATCTTCGTTCACGCGCTAGCGCGGACGATCTTCTTTTGCGCGCTAGCGCTGACGATCTTCAAGCGCCGACGATCTTCTCTCGAGCGAGCGCTGACGATCTTCTTATACGCGCAAGCGCCTACGATCTTCGAGCGCCGTCGTTCTTCTTACGCGCGCAAGCGCTGACGATCGTCAAGCTCCGACGATCTTCTTTGGCACGCTAGCGCTAACGATCTTCCTACGCACGTAAGCTCCGACGATCGTCCGCGCTCAGGCTCATACTGTTCCCCGCGCCAACGATCTTCTTACGCGCGCAAACGCCGACGATCGTCTTGTGTGCTCAAGCGCTGACGATCTTTCAGCGCCGTCGATCTTAAGCGCTGTCGAATCTTTCACGCACAAGCACCGACGATCTTCAAGCGCCAACAACCTCGTACATGTGCGCGCTGACAGCCGCGCCTACGCGCCGACATTTTTCACGGGCTCTTCAATCTGATTCTTGCTCACCCACTGATGTCTCGCCCGTTCGCCAGCACGCCCGCGTGAGAATGTTTTCAACGGTTTCTCACGCGTGACCCCTGGATTTTTTCCCATTGCGCGAGCGCCAGGGTCTCTTGCACGCAACCCCTGGGGGTTTCCCATCGCACGAGCACCAGCGCACTTCCTCTACCAAGGTGAGACCTCCCCCCGCACCAATGGGAGAAACTCCACCTCGAGCAGGAGGATCGTCCCGTGTTAGGGAGAGAAGAGCCCTCAGACTTCTTTGTTGGAGCTATGTATCCCTCCTAGGAGGGAATCAAAGGACTCTAAGAGTTCCCCCAAGTAGAACCTTGGGTACAAGTGACTTTGCTGCCAGTTCATCAGGAGGAGAGCAGCATGATTCAGAGCACCTCTCCGTGGAAGAGCCTTCCAGGGGAGTCTCTCTTGAGAGACTCTCTAGCTGGCAGGTGACATTCTCGACAACAGAGTTCCCGAGTCAGGAAAAGGTCGCGATTTTGCCATACTGGCCACTTCGTGGCTGGATGTCTGCCTAGAGTCTCTGGGCATCCTGCTGTGACCCGAGGATCTGTCCAAGGAGAGCATCAGGAAAGCCCTGGAGACCTTCCTCCTCTCGGGCACACGTACCATCGAGTTTCTGGCCCACCAAGTTTCGAACTTGTGGGCAAACTCGATCTTGAAACGACGTGATGCGGTGGCTGAGAGGATCTACTCGAAGGTCTCAGCCGTGGATGCCTGCAGGCTCAGACACTCTTCCATCCTAGGAAAGAGTCTGTTTGAGCCCAAGGATGTGGAACAGGCAGCTGAGAGGTGGAGGAAATCGAACCACGATTCTCTTCTCCAAAGGGCTCTTACATCTAAGCCCTACAAACCTCCAGCACCTCAACAACCTCGCCAATCCAAGACGACGAAACTGGCAACGACAGCAAAGATGAAGGTGTCCAAGCAGTAGCCCTTTCCTGTCAAAGACAAGAAGGGCGGAAAGTCCTCCAGGGGAGGCAAGAATCCTAGAGGGAGCGGCCGAAGCCGCTAGCGCTGGGATTGGAAATCCCCCTGCATGTCCACCAGTGGGGGATGCCTACAAAGTTGCGCATTCAGGTGGCAGCAACTCGGGGCCGATTCCTGGACGATTTCCGTAATCAGTCGGGATATCGCGTCCCGTTCACATCTCTCCCTCCCCTGACAGCGAATCCAGTGTCGTTGAGCTCCTATGCCATGGGATCGGCAAAGGGGCTAGCCCTACGGGCAGAAGTCGAGACCATGCTAAAGAAGGATGCTCTCCAAGAGATCGTCGACGGTTCCCCAGGCTTCTTCAGTCGACTCTTTCTTGTAAAGAAGGTGTCTGGAGGCTGGAGACCTGTCATCGACCTCTCAGCTCTGTACAGGTTTGTCAAACAAACTCCCTTCAGCATGGAGACAGCGGACACGGTCAGACTTGCAGTGAGACCGCAAGACTTCATGTGCACTCTGGATTTGAAGGACGCGTACTTTCAGATCCCAGTCCATCTGTCTTCCAGGAAACACTTGAGATTCAGCCTAGACAACAAGACCTACCAGTTCAAGGTGCTGTGTTTCGGTCTCCACAGCACCTCAGGTATTTACCAGAGTGTTCACCCTGATCTCTTCGTGGGCACACAGGATCGGCATCCGTCTCCTCCGCTATCTGGACGACTGGCTGATCCTGGCAAACTCGGAGTCGACCCTTCTTCGACACCGGGACAAGCTTCTGAGACTTTGCCAAGATCTAGAGATCATGGTAAATCTCGAGAAGTCTTCTCTGCCTCCATCTCAACGACTGGTATATCTAGGCATGATCTTGAACACCAATCTCCACAAAGGCTTTCCATCAGACGACAGGATAGCAAGGCTGAGGAGGGTCGCAGATCCTTTCCTCAGACGAGAAGAACTCCCAGCCCAATTGTGGTTACGTCTTCTCAGTCACCTTTCCTCCCTGGCCCGTCTAGTTCCAAATGGGCGCCTCAGGAGGAGATTCCTGCATTGGCGGCTCAAGTCCCGGTGGAATCAAGGCCACGATTCTCCGGACATTCTGGTCCCTATGGGTCCTGCGGAACGGACGGACCTTCAGTAGTGGGTGACGGACGGAAACCTTCGAAAGGGAGTGGATCTTCTTGTCCTCCCCCGGATTTGATGCTGTTTTCGAACGCTGCAAAGAAGGGTGGGGGGCCCACGTTCTGAACCACAGGATCTCAGGCCTATGGTCAGAATCAGAAAAGTGCCTCCACATAAATCTGCTAGAAGTGATCAACAATTCCAACAGATCCTGGCGGGTCACTCCGTGGTGGTCATGAGCGACAACACCACGGTAGTGGCTTACATCAACAAGCAGGGAGGTACCTTTTCACAACAGCTATCCCATCTTGCAGTAGAGATACTGAGATGGACCGAAGTCCACTCGATTCCACTATCGGCTCGCTTCATTCCGGGTAAGAGGAATGTGCTCGCCGACAGTCTGGGCAGAGCATCGCAGATAGTGAGTACCGAGTGTCTTTGGATCCTCTAGTAGCCAACAAAGTCCTGACTTTGTGGGGTTCCCCGACAGTGGACCTGTTAGTGGCAGCCTTGAACTTCAAGCTTCCGCTGTACTGTTCCCCAGTCCCGGACCCCAAGGCTCTCTGGCAAGATGCCTTCCAACAACGGTGGGACAACATTGACGTTTACGCTTTCCCACCGTTCTGTCTGATGAGAAGGGTGCTCAATAAGACCAGACTATCGGGTCAACCTGTCAATGACCTTAATAGCTCCGCTATGGCATCATGCAGAGTGGTTCCCAGACCTTCTGCAGCTCCTGACGGAACTCCCGAGTGAACTTCCTCCACGACGCAACCACACTGCAACATGCAACATCTTCCACAAAGCCGTAGCATCGCTTCGGCTTCACGCCTGGAGACTATCCAGCATCTCCTCACAGAGAGAGGATTTTCACAACAAGTTGCGGAAAGGATGTCTCGACACCTGCAAAAGTCATCTACAGGGGTCTACCAGGTGAAGTGGAGAGTCTTCTGTGGTTGGTGTCGTGGAAGGGGCATCTCTCCTCTCGATGTCACTATTCCAGTAATAGCGGAGTTTCTTGTGTATTTGCGGGAAGAAATGCGCCTTTCGGTCTCGGCGGTGAAAGGCTATCGCTCAGCCTTAAGCCTGGCCTTCAGGCTGAAAGAACGGACATTTCCTCCTCGCTGGAACTTTCTCTACTCATACGAAGCTACGAGCTTACCTGCCCTCAGTCGGAAGTGAGACCTCCTCCATGGAACGTGGTTCATGTCCTCAGGTCTCTTAGGAGACCTCCGTTCGAACCATTACGCCAGGCTTCTGATCGTCACCTGACTTGGAAGACGATGTTCCTGCTCGCTCTGGCCTCAGCCAAGCGAGTCAGTGAACTTCACGGTCTCTCGTGCGACGTCGCCCATTCATGGGGATGGGGGGAGGTAACGTCCGGGTTCGTCCCTGAGTTTGTTGCCGAGACTCAGAATCCTGGAGTTCCAGACCCACGGTTCGACTCCTTCAGGATTTCGAGTCTCCGTTCTGTAACAGATGACCCAGACCATCCCCTACTGTGCCCAGTAAGGAGTCTGAGGTTCTATCTTAAGAGAACAGCTGCAGTTCATCCTCGAGTGCAAGCCCTGTTTGTGAGCACAGGAAGGACGAAGAGGAGGGTCACGAAGAACACCATCTCAGCTTGGATTCGCAGGGTCATCCACCATTCCCTGAATCCAGACTCTCCTCTGTCACGTTGCCCGAGAGCACACAATGTCAGAGGCATCGCTATGTCCCTGACATCCAAGAGAAACTTCTCAGTGACGCAGGTTCTACAGGCTGGGGTCTGGAAGCATCAACCGACCTTCACAGCCCACTACCTGCAGGACGTGACCCACAGGAGGCTTGATACGTTCTCTATCGGCCCTGTGGTGGCTACACAACAGCTGGTCTAACCTCAGGCTCCTTAATGGACAAGTAGCAGAAGGTTGAGGGCATTGTTACCCAGTTTTAGTCTGCATGAATGAAAAAGTATGCCTGGCCCTTACTCTTTTCTTCATCCTCCCTTCTCTTGGGGAAAGCTGCATAGCTGACCTCAAACCACTGCAGGTAAACCATGCTTCCTTGTGTTCCTAGTATTAAATAATACTGTCGCGTCCCCCATAGCCTGACGAGGTGGTATTGGGAATGTCCTAGCCTAGAATTCCATCTAAAGGACTTCAGGTCGACTTCCTAGGATGAGTCACACTTCATTCCTTCACACACAAGCTTATGTAGGCCGCACGTTCCTTGCGGAGCAAGGAACTTGCGAGGTGCAAGGACTCCTTATCTGGAGTGCTACGCACTCGGATTCTGAGTCCCCAGGCAAAGCCAAAGCCAGTAAGGCTGGGACTTACCACCATACCTTTGGGTTAAGTCACCCTATGTAAATAGCGTGGTTTGTATTTCGGTTACGGAACAAATGACAAATTCGGAGATAATTTATATTTTTCCTAACCATACAAACCTTAGCTATTTACACATACTTGCCCGCCAGCCCTGTCCCCCGTGAAGCCCTACCTCTAAACGAAGTGAATCAGTTCACCGGTGTGTGAGGGGGGAGGGGTAGCTAGCTACCCCTCCCCTACCCCCTCGCTAACTAGCGAGGGGGTAGTTAACCCTCGTTAGAAATCTAATGGCTCGCCATTTCAGCTACGCCGAAAGTAATACCCTATGTAAATAGCTAAGGTTTGTATGGTTAGGAAAAATACAAATTATCTTCGAATTTGTCATATTGTTAGGAAAAATACAAATTACTTGGAAATTTTTTCATATTTATCATGTCCCCGTTCTTCAAACAAGTTGGAGTCGGGCAATGTATAGATTATGAATGGGCTCACCCCTACTGCGTACTTATCTATTCACCTCCCATTGACATCTTTTACTCCTTCCAGCACTGATTGCCCAGGCTGTCATCCTACGAGGAAAACGAGGTGTCAGGCTGCCTCTTGAGGAGCTCGTATGAAGCACGTGAGGTCATCCTGAGACAGTAGCCAGCCGGTTGGTTGGAGGTTCTCAACCCACCTTAAGGTGAGTCTCTTATGTGAAGAACTGAAGGTTTGTATGCTGCACTGGAACAAATGACAATGGTTCCGTAACTGGAATACAAACCAACGCTATTTATAGGGGATTTTTGGGCTCAAGCCATGTCGTCCTGAAAGAAGGTTCCTAATAGTAGCTTCCAAAGGGATAAATGTACTACAGTGATATTCCCAGAGAATTTACCTTTAGGTCTCCGGAATTCTAACTCCTGACGCGAATATCCTTGAAATTTCTCCCAAGGATATCGCATAATATCAGGGAATGTATATCTTGATACGACACATGCGATCTTCACCCCGAATAGCGTTTTCGCTTTGAGGGGGAAGAGTAGCAATATTGGAAGGGGAGCTGTTATCAAGGTTACCCTACTTCCCATACTACTACTATCGAGTATCAAGATGGCGGACATTCCTAATTCGGTAGCGAATTTGCACGGTGGTGTTTCCTGTAGATCTAACTTTTTCGATTGATTCTGCAAGGATTATTATGCAATCTCCAGCTTCTTTCGCCTCTGGGAAGTTGAGTATTGATTCTTTACAATGTGTATATTTTAGCTCCTGTTTCACATTGAAATTAGAGTAATTTATTGTGATTAGGAGCTGGATTATGTGTTAGTAACTAAAAGAATGTTTGGAAGATTGAAAGACGTGCACGTGTTTAGGGGTATGGCTAACGGTATGTCTGATCATTTTTTGGTGGAAGGAAAATTAGTTGTAGCAAAAGAGTGGGGGAATAGAGTAGGTGGATGTAAAAGGGAGGTAGTGAGGATTGAAGAGCTAATAAAACCGGGGGTAAAAAGTAAATATCAGGAAAGGTTGAAAATGGCATATGATGAGGTGAGAGTAAGAGAAACTGGTAATTTAGAGGAGGAATGGAAGTTAGTAAAAGAAAATTTTGTTGGGATTGCAAGTGATGTATGTGGCAAGAAGGTTGTTGGAGGCAGCATGAGGAAGGGCAGTGAATGGTGGAATGAAGGAGTGAAGGTGAAAGTGGAAGAGAAAAAGAGGGCTTTTGAAGAATGGCTGCAGAGTAATAGTATAGAGAAGTATGAAAAATATAGAGAGAAAAAGGTGGAAGTAAAGCGCAAGGTACGTGAGGCAAAGAGGGCAGCTGACCTGAGGTGGGGTCAGGGATTGGGTCAGTCATATGAAGAGAATAAGAAGAAGTTTTGGAAAGAAGTGAAGAGAGTAAGGAAGGCTGGCGCAAGAATTGAAGAGACAGTGAAAGATGGAAATGGAAGGTTGTTAAAAGGAGAGGAGGCAAGGAAAAGGTGGGCGGAATATTTTGAAAGTTTGCTGAATGTTGAGGATAATAGGGAGGCAAATATAACTGCTGTTCCAGGTGTTGAGGTGCCAGTGATGGGAGATGAGAATGAGAGAGAGATAACAATAGAGGAAGTGAGGAGAGCACTAGATGAAACGAGAGTAGGAAAAGCATCTGGTATGGACGGTGTGAAAGCTGAGATGTTGAAGGAAGGGGGTGTGACTGTACTTGAATGGTTGGTGAGATTGTTTAATATGTGTTTTGTGTTGTCAATGGTACCAGTAGATTGGGTTTGTGCATGTATTGTACCACTATATAAGGGTAAGGGAGATGTGCATGAGTGTTGTAATTCAAGAGGTATTAGTTTGTTGAGTGTAGTTGGAAAAGTGTATGGTAGAGTACTGATTAATAGGATTAAGGATAAAACAGAGAATGCAATCTTGGAAGTACAGGGTGGTTTTAGAAGAGGTAGGGGTTGTATGAATCAGATTTTTACAGTTAGGCAGATATGCGAGAAATATTTAGCAAAAGGTAAGGAGGTGTATGTTGCGTTTATGGATCTGGAGAAAGCATATGATAGAGTTGATAGGGAAGCAATGTGGGATGTGATGAGGTTATATGGAGTTGGTGGAAGGTTGTTGCAAGCAGTGAAAAGTTTATACAAAGGTAGTAAAGCATGTGTTAGAATAGGAAATGAAGTGAGTGATTGGTTTCCGGTGAGAGTGGAGCTGAGACAGGGATGTGTGATGTCGCCGTGGTTGTTTAACTTGTATGTTGATGGAGTGGTGAGAGAGGTGAATGCTCGAGTGCTTCGACGAGGATTAAAACTGGTAGGCGAGAATGACCATGAATGGGAGGTAAATCAGTTGTTGTTTGCGGATGATACTGTACTGGTAGCAGACACAGAAGAGAAGCTTGACCGACTAGTGACAGAATTTGGAAGGGTGTGTGAGAGAAGGAAGTTGAGAGTTAATGTGGGTAAGAGTAAGGTTATGAGATGTACGAGAAGGGAAGGTGATGCAAGGTTGAATGTCATGTTGAATGGAGAGTTACTTGAGGAGGTGGATCAGTTTAAGTACTTGGGGTCTATTGTTGCAGCAAATGGTGGAGTGGAAGCAGATGTACGTCAGAGAGTGAATGAAGGTTGCAAAGTTTTGGGGGCAGTTAAGGGAGTAGTAAAAAATAGAGGGTTGGGCATGAATGTAAAGAGAGTTCTATATGAGAAAGTGATTGTACCAACTGTGATGTATGGATCGGAGTCGTGGGGAATGAAAGTGATGGAGAGACAGAAATTGAATGTGTTTGAGATGAAGTGTCTGAGGAGTATGGCTGGTGTATCTCGAGTAGGTAGGGTTAGGAACGAAGTGGTGAGGGAGAGAACGGGTGTAAGAAATGAGTTAGCTGCTAGAGTGGATATGAATGTGTTGAGGTGGTTTGGCCATGTTGAGAGAATGGAAAATGGTTGTCTGCTAAAGAAGGTGATGAATGCAAGAGTTGAGGGGAGAAGTACAAGAGGAAGGCCGAGGTTTGGGTGGATGGATGGTGTGAAGAAAGCTCTGGGTGATAGGAGGATAGATGTGAGAGAGGCAAGAGAGCGTGCTAGAAATAGGAATGAATGGCGAGCGATTGTGACGCAGTTCCAGTAGGCCCTGCTGCTTCCTCCGGGGCCTTAGATGACCGCGGAGGTAGCAGCAGTAGGGGAGTCAGCATTATGAAGCTTCATCTGTGGTGGAAATGTGGGAGGTTGGGCTGTGGCACCCTAGCAGTACCAGCTGAACTCGGTTGAGTCCCTGATTAGGCTGAAGGAACATAGAGAGTAGAGGTCCCCTTTTTGTTTTGTTTCATTGTTGGTGTCGGCTACCCCCCAAAATTGGGGGAAGTGCCTTGGTATATAGATAGATAGAGGAGCTAGACCTGTTACCAGAGGCGCCATGGGCGCTGTCGTTCGTTAGGCATGTGTTATTTAGTTAGTAGAACGACATTCCCGGTTGAAATAGCATTAATTAATTAATTATGAAAGTTATTTAGGTGCACTACCACTCTCCGGTTCTGTAGCGCTCTCCTGTGCATTGGTGCTCTCTAACTCGCCAATACTCTCCTGAGCACCTGCTTTCTCCAGCTCGGCAGCACACTCCTGCTCACTTGCCAGCTTTGATCTAGCACTCTTTTGCTCGCGGGTGCTCTCCAGCGCACCAGTACTCTTGTGCACCAGCGCTCTCCAGTGTGCCAGCGAGTCAGCTCTCTCCAGCACGATAGCACTCGCCAGCACGTCAGCGCTCTGTTGTTTGCTAGTTGTCTCCTGTGCGCCAACAATCTCCAGCTTGCCTGTGCTCTCCAGCTTCCCAGCGCTCTCCAGCTTCCCAGCGCTCTCCAGCTTCCCAGCACTCTCCAGCTTCCCAGCGCTCTCCAGCTTCCCAGCGCTCTCCAGCTTCCCAGCGCTCTCCAGCTTCCCAGCGCTCTCCAGCTTCCCAGCGCTCTCCAGCTTCCCAGCGCTCTCCAGCTTCCCAGCGCTCTCCAGCTTCCCAGCGCTCTCCAGCTTCCCAGCGCTCTCCAGCTTCCCAGCGCTCTCCAGCTTCCCAGCACTCTCCAGCTCGCCAGCACTGTCCTGCACGTCAACGCTTTCCAGCTCGCCAGAACTGTCTTGCACGCCAGGACTCTCCAGCGCGTCAGCACTTTCCAACGTGTCAGTACTCCTCAGTGGGTCCACTTTCTCCAGCGCATCAGCGATTGCCAGCTCGCCAGCATGCCAGCGCTTGCCAGTACGACAGCACTCACCAGAACATCAGTGCTCTCCAGCTCGCCAGCACTCTCCTACACGCCAACGCTCTCCAGTTCTCCGGTGTTCTTCAGCACGCCAGCTCTCTCCAGCGCAGCAGCACTCTCCTGCGTGCCAGCGCTCTCCAGCCCGTCAGTGCTCCCCAGTGTGTCCACACTCTCCAGCATATCATTGTTGCAGGGGTTTGCAGACTGTGGCCAGGTATAGCACGCAGACCGCCTAGTGTCCGAATGCCGACCACACTCCAACGTTCACTACAGAAAAAGACAAAACTGTGGAATAATTATAAATCTGGGTAAAAGGTAAACAATCAAGGATGAACTGGGCACTGGGCACCACCCCTTGATTTTATACTGGGCAAAGGGACCCAGCTAGAACATTACTTCCCTCTTATCTTCCCTATAAATAGCTAAAGGTGTGTATCGTTAGGAAAAATAAGAATTATCTCCGATTTTGTCATGTCATTATTACTTGAAATTAAGAAACACCTACTAAAATAAAAAAAAAAACACTGGGTTCTTCTTTATTTAAAATACATTACCTAGCACATCCATGAGAGGGACGGTAAACTCGAGAAAAGAGGAGAAATTCTAAGGTTGTAGCTGGGTCCCCTTGCCCAGTATAAAATCAAGGGGTGGTGCCCAGTGCCTAGTTCATTCTTTACTTACCTTTTGCCCAAATCTCTGGGTATTCCACCTTATTGTTTTTGTTTAGTGGAAAGGTGGATTGTGGTCGGCATTCGGACACTAGGCAGTCTGCGTCTTATGTCTGTTCGTAATCTGCGAACCTCTACAGCTGCTGCACGGGGTGGATCCTTGGACAATCTCTGTGGTTCATTCAGGGTATTGCATCCCTTTCACTCAATCTCTCCCTCTATTGACTCAGAATCCAGTTCCATTGAGCTCCAATATGAAGGGATCTGTAAAGGAGCTGTCAAAATCCAGGCTATGTCGGAGAAGGGCGCTCTCCAGGAGGTCGTCGATGTGTCCATAGGATTCTTCAGTCGACTCTTTCTTGTGAAAAAGGCGTCTGGAGGGTGGGGGCCTGTCATTGACCTCTCGGCTCTGAACACGTTTGTTCTACAAACTCCGTTCAGCATAAAGACAGTCAGACAAGCGGTAAGACTTCAAGACTTCTCGTGCACACTGGATCTCAAGGGCGCATGCTTTCAGATCCCAGTCCATCCATCTTCATGGAAATATCTAAGAATCTTACACGAGAACAGGTAATACCAGTTCAAGGTGCTGTGCTTTGGTCTTTCAACAGCCCCTCAGGTCTTCATGTTAACCTGGGCCCGCAGGATTGGCATCTGCCTCCTAAGATACCTGGACGACTAGCTGATACTAGCAGACTTGATAGCAACTGTTCAACACCGAGACAGACTCCTTGTCTTTTGCCAAGATCTGGAGATCGTGGTAAATCTTGAGAAGTCGTCCCTGCTTTCCTTTCAAAGATTGGTTTACCTGGAAATGATCATCGGCACCAGCCTGCAGAAAGTCTTCCCATCAGACTACAAAATCCAGAGGCTGAGGAAAGTGGTAAGCTCATTCCTCCAACGAGACGCTTTACCGGTGGTTACGTCTCCTAGGTCCCCTGTCATCCCTGGTCTAGTTGTGAACAGCTGCCTCTGGATTTGATCTCTTCAGTGCAGCAAATCCAGGTGGGTTTAAGACGAGGACTCCCTGGATATGCTGGTCCCCGTGGTACCCGAGCAGCTGAAGGACTTGAGGTGGTGGGTAGCAGACGAGAATCTCCGCCAAGGGGTCGACCTTCTCGTTCTTCCCCCAGAGTTGATGCTCTTTCAGATGCGTCAAAAGGAGGTGGTGTCCCACATACTACACCACATGGCCTCCAGGCTCTGGTTAGAGTCCAAAAAGGTACCAGCATATAAATCTCGTAGATATGAGGGCAACCTTTCTAGGCATACAGAAGTTCCATCATTTACTGGTGGGTCATTCTGTGGTGCTGATGACTGACAACATGACGGTTGTGGCTTAGGTGAACAAGCAAGGCAGTACCTTTAGGCAGCACCTTTGCCATCTAGCAGTGGAGATGCTAAGATGGGCAGAAGACAACTCATTGTTCCTATCAGCCTGCTTCATTCCAGGCTAGAGGAATGTGCTTGCACACAATCTAAGCAGAGTGACTCGGATGATGGGCTTCGAGTGGTCTTTGAATGATCTAGTAGCCAACAGTCGTAACTGTGTGAGGTTCTCCAACTGTGGATCTGTTCGCGACATCCCTGAACAATAGGCTCCCTCCCTACTGCTCCCCAGTTCTGGTTCCTCAGGCTTTCTGGAAAAATGCATTCCTCAGGCTTTCTGGAAAAATGCATTCCTCAGGCTTTCTGGAAAAATGCATTCCAGCAACGGTGAGACAACATCGACGTTTACGCCTTTCCCCTGTTCTGTCTGATGAGAAGGGTTCTCAACAAGACCAGATCATCCAAGAACCTGTCAATGACCCTCATAGCTCCGCTATATCATCATGCCAAATGGTTCCTGGACCTTCTTCATATCCTGACGAAGGTTCCGAGAGAGTTCCCTCAACTTCACAATTTACTCAGTTAACCACATATGAACATCGTTCACAAAGCCGTAGTATCCCTGTGACTTCACGCCTGGAGATTATCCAGCCTCTCCTTCCTCAGAGAGGCTTTTTGCAACAGGTTGTGAAAAGGATGTCTGGATACCTTCGAAGGTCTTCCGCTTCAGTCTACCAGGCCAAGTGGACTTTCTTCTGTGGTTGGTATCATGGAAAGGGGTATCTCTCCCCTTGATGCCACTATTCCAGCAATAGTGGAGTTCCTCGTTTACCTTCGGGAAGAAAAACTCCTCTCGGTCTCGGTGGTGAAAGGCTACTTCTCAGTAAGGCTGAAAGTAGTCAAAATTTCCTCTTCGTGGGAATTTTCTCTCCTCATACAGAGTTTCGAGCTTATCTGCCCTCAGTCGGAAGTTATACCACATAGATGGAACGTGGTTCTTGTCCTTTGGTTCCTGAAGTGTGCCCCCTACAAACCATTATGCCAGGCATCAGATACCCACTTGACTCTGAAGAGAGTTTTCTTATTCATATTGGCCTCGGCCAAGAGAGTTAGTGAATTTCACAATCTTTCATACGCCGTCTCCCATTCAAGGGGATGGGGGGAGGTAATGTTTGGCTTCGTCCCTGAGTTTATCGGCTACGCTACTCCCAGATTTAGGCCCTTCTGGATTGGGAGTCTTCATAATGTAACCGATGATCGAGATTAACTGTTACTTTGACCAGTGAGGAGTTTGAGGTACTCTCTCAAGAGAACAGCAGCAGCCCTCCCCTGAGTGTCAGCACGGAGAAGGTCAAGAGGAAGATCACCAAAAACACCATCTCTGCTTGGATTCACAGGGTCATTGACCTGGCCCTGAATCTCGATCCTCTAGAGACGAGGCAACCCAGAGTTCATGACGTTAAGGGCATCAGCGCGTCCCTAGCGTTCAAGAAGAACTACTCTGTGGATGCAGGTTTTATAAGCGGGAATGTGAAAGTGTCTTAAGACCTTCACCGCCCAATGCCTGTAAAACGTGACCTACATGAACTGGAGACGTTCTCCATTGGCCCTGTGGTGGCTGCACAACAAGTGGTTTAAATACCTCAGGCTCCTTGAGGAACAAGTAGCGGATGGTTAAAGGTAGAGGTTACCCGGGATTAGTCTTGGATGAATGTTAAGGATGACTGGCTCTTTGTCTCTTTCATTTTCCCCTCTCTTGGGGAACAACACATATGGACCTCTGCAAGTTTGCCCCATCTGTCTGCAGGTAAAACCATTCCCTTGTATAACCAAACATAGAAATAATGCTTGTTGCATCCCCATACCCCCTGGCGAGGTGGGATTGGGTAACGTCTTTGGTTGATTCAAAGAGTCCTATGTTTCTGAGAAATCTTACCTAGACTAATCACACTACTAGTTTCATACAATCACTCAGATTGCTCAGGCAGCTAAACAGGTTTTGCACAGATTTTAGTGAGGTATCAGGATTTCTCCCTGTACGAGGAAAAAACCCTGGGTCAAACACCAGCCAGTTGGTTTGGACTTCCACCCTCCTAAAGAATGATTCTTCCTTTATAAAGAGCAAAATGCTTTGTATTTTGTGTCAGAACAAATGACAAATTTGAAAGTAATTTGCATTTTTCTTAACGATACAAACCTTAATCTCTTTGGCCCACCATTACTTGTACCCTTTTAAGTCCTGCTTGCAATCAAAAGTGACGAGACAACACAGGTGTGTGTGAGCAGGGTAGCAGGCTACCCCTCCACCCCTGCTAACCAGTGGTGAGGTAGTTACACCTAGCTAAAAGTCTTATGGCTAGTCCTCCAGCTTCCCCAAAATTATATCCCTAATAAATACCTCAATGTTTGTATTGTTAGGAAAAATACAAATTACTTGGAAATTTTTTCATATTTATCATGTCCCCGTTCTTCAAACAAGGTGGAGTCCGGCAATGTATAGATTATGAACGGGCTCACCCCTACTCTGTACTTATCTATTCACCTCCCATTGACATCTTTTACTCCTTCCAGCACTGATTGCCCAGGCTGTCATCCTACGAGGAAAACGAGGTGTCAGGCTGCCTCTTGAGGAGCTCGTATGAAGCATGTGTGAGGTCATCCTGGGACAGTAGCCAGCCAGTTGGTTTGAGGTTCTCAACCCACCTTAAGGTGAGTCTCCTATGTGAAGAACGGAAGGTTTGTATGCTGCACTGGAACAAATGACAATGGTTCCGTAACTGGAATACAAAACAACGCTATTTATAGTGATTTATAGGGGTATTACTTTCGGTAAAGCTGAAAGGACGAGCCATTAGAATTCAGCGAGGGTTAACCAACCATACTGCTAGCTAGCGGAGGGATGGGGGCGTTAGTATCTTCCTCTCTCAACTACACACCTGCGACTGTACTTTGCTTTGCTTTTGGCTCGGATGGAGAACGGTGATTACTGCTCCTCCTCCTCACCAATTTGGACAGCCATTACGGATCACTTTTTTGTTTTTTCTTTTCAGTTTGTGTGTGCCTTCCCTGCCAGCCATGCGTACCTGCCCTGGGCTCGTCGATTGGCAAGTCAGCAGCCTTTGGCTGCACACCTGTCTCTTTCCTGTCGTTCCCCAATGACTTGTCGCTCTCCAAAAGAGCAAAGGAAACGTCGCCAGACGTGCGCTCCTCACCTCTCGCCGATGCACTGATCGCTCAGATGATTGCCAACAGATGGATGTTCATGACTGGGCTACTATAGCACATCGGCTCCAAGAACCAGCCTCCCGATAGGTGCCAACGTTCGTTAGGTCTCCAGCGCTGATTTGAGCATCGTCGATTGTGGGAAGAGAGGCCTGCAAGACCTTCTCCTCCTCGAGCTCTGGAACTCCCACCTGAGAGACGAAAGTCTCCTCCCATCGTTCACCGTTGCCTCGTTCTCCTCTCCGCAAATGCAGAACATCGTGCTCGCCTGGGAGAGCGGAAAAAAGCAAGCTGCAGGAATTCAAGATTCCGAAGAGACCACCTTCACGGTCGATTCCTGTTGCTCGGAAGGAGACTGCAGCTCCGCATCCTCCCTCTAACTCCTCCTGGAGGTCAGATAAGGCTCCCTTGTGGGGTCCCTCTTCGTCGTTCTATATAGGGTAACTTTCCGACAGTGCCACTGTCGGTCCGCAGCCGTGAATTGCAAGATCATGTTTTATTCATAGTTTGTTGTTCTCTTTATATCAATACATTATGATTTTGAGTTTTTTATTCATAGTTTAATGTTATCTCTATGTTCCAAAATATTGAGTTTGGAACCTTGGTTAGGGCAGTAACCCAAGCCTTTACGGCAGGTATCCCACCTGCTTATCCTTCGGGAACTCCCAGGATTCCCCTGAAGAATCTTTCTCTACATTTTCAGACCCAAGGCAAAGATCCACGGTCCCTCCCCGTCAAGAAACTTTGGTTTCTTCTTCTCCCCTGAAGCAGAAAAGAGGAGTCCCTGATGAAGTAGCTTCATGTAGGGTCAAGCTGACCCCCGTCAGGTCGTCCAAGGGGAGGTCAAGTGTTGCCATGCTCACTTCTCCTCACCCTCCTGCTCCTCACTCATCGATTCAGTCAGAGTTCTCTCTCTCAGGGAAGAGTCCTTATGTGACTCTTTCTGTCCTTTGCTCATTGAGGAAGTCCCACGAGACCACAGAGTAGTCTCGAAACCAGTGGAAGAGTCCATCCTTCTCCCTACGGGTGACCGACAGAAGGTCGTTCCATCCAAACCTCCTGTGCTAGAGACTTTCTTCCCTCCGAGGAAAGAGTAAGGATTCAAAAACTCTGCCAAAGTCCTCATTGGGGATTACAAGACCTGCAGAGTGGGTCAAGCAGTCTACATTTGACCACTTCGATAACGACCACGACCCACCCCGAGGTGATGTCTCGTGCGTGGAAGACAACGATTCGGCTGGCAGTCCTTCTTCAGAAGCTGAACAGAAAGAGTCGGAACATGGCATCCGGCAGGTTATAGCTTGCATGAGTTCACTCAATGGGTTGGCAGACCCATTGAGGGCTCCTCAGGAGGGCAAGGTCATGGTCTTGGACCACGTCTTTGGCACTCGGAAGCCCCCAAGTACAGCGAAGCCTTGCCCTGGTCTCAGGGACTGAAGAATGCCCGTCGGAAGGTGTCTGCCCAGCTCTCCGAGTCCTCTAGCTCTCTTCGATCAGGCTCATCCTTAAAACTACTGCAACATCTGAGTGTCCAGCAGAGGAATTTTTAAGAGGTCCTTGACGAGTGTCTCCCGGCTCTTCCTCTTCACCATTCCTTAGACTCTTAGAGGAACTTACGAAGGGGATCTCTCTAGAGAGACTCTTAGGGCTTCAAGTTTACCTCTCAGCTTCGGAAATTCTAAACAAAGAGAAAGTGGCAAAGTATGCCATACAGGCTACTTTTTGGCTGGATCTATGGTTGGGATCAGTGAGAAACCTGGTGCAAACAAAGGGTTTTTCCAAAGGAGGCTCCCGGAAAGCGATGGAGACTTTCTTCCTGTCGGGTATTCGGACTATTGAGTTCATTGCCCACCAAGTAGTGAACTTGTGGGCGAACGCCATCTTATGGCGTAGAGATGCAATAATCGAGAGATTCCATTTCCAAGTCCCAAACTGCGAGATAGCGAAATTCCAAAACTCCTCTCTGAAGGGTTCCCTTTTGTTCAAGCTGGGGGATGTCGAGCGAGCTGCGGAGAGATGGAGGAAGTCCTACCAGGACTCCCTCCTCCATAGGACCTTGACATCCCGCCCCTACGGACTACGTTCTCTCCCGCAGACTAAACAACAGAAACCAACGCTGAACAGGACTGCGGCAACAGACAACAAGGTGTCTAAAAGCCCCTTTCCTGTCAAGTCAAACAAGGCTCCAAGTCGTCCTGTGGAGGGAAGTATCCTAGAGGAGTCAGCCGTGGCCGCAAATGCTATGTGATTCCCCTGCTTGTCCACCAGTGGGGGAATGCCTGCATTGCTGCTGGAAGAGGTGGATGCAGCTTGGGGCCGAACCCTGGATAGTCTCCGTGATTAGTTCAGGGTATCGCGTCCCGTTCAGTCAATCTCTCCCTCCACTGATCAAGACTCTAGTGTCAACTAGCTCCTATGCAAAGGGATCTGCAAAGAAGCTGGGTCTTCGGGCTGAAGTCCAGAACATGTTGGAGAAGGGCACTCTCTAAAAATTCCTGGGTGACTCCCCAGGCCTTTCCAGTCGACTCGTTTATGTGAAAAGGGGTCTGGAGGCTTGAGACCAGTCATCGACTTCTCAGCTCTGAACAAGTTTGTTAAACAAACCTCGTTCGGCCCGGATACGGTTTAGTGGTTTGCGGACTGTGGCCAGATGTAGCACGCAGACTGCCAGACTGCCTAGTGTCTGAATGCCAACCACACTCCAACATTCACTAAACAAAAAGATGATATGATGGAATACCCATAAATCTGGGCAAAAGGTAAACAATCAAGAGAACTGGGCACCGGGCACCACCCCTCAATTTTTTCATACTAGGCAAGGGGACCCAGCTAGAACCTCAAATTTCCCTATTATCTTTTCTCGGGTTCCCTGTCTCTCTTTGCAGTGCTATGCATGGAGTTCTAAATAAGAGCAATATGCTTTATAGGTAGCAAGTTTCCTCATTATATTTCAAGTTACTTGAACATTACAAATATTAGGAGAGAAAAAAAAATGTTACTAAGAAAAACAAACTTCAGGCTGGAACGGGGAATATTATAGGTGAGGAAGTGCATTGAAATACAGTAGTATTAAAAAAAGTTTATTCAAATAATTGAGAGAGAAAAACAAATTTCATATTTGTGAAAATACAGGTCTACAAAACCAGGAGAGATAAATTTCTTTATACCGAACCTCTTTGGAATCAATCCTCTAAATATTTAATCTACATATACAAGTAGAAATAAAGACCAACATAAGTGTAAATATTTGGGCTGAATTCAAATGCAATTTGACAGGTCATTTCAGTTAGGATCAAAGGGATTGTAAAACAATATTACCTATCTCTACATTCTCATTTTAACATCAGAAAGAGGCCCCTCCTCTAGATTGCGTTGTCACACGAAAAAAGAAAAAAATATAATTTATTATAAGTCAGACAAGGGGTAAGAAGACCACAGGACTTCATGTGCACCCTAGATCTAAAGGACGCATACTCCCAGATCCCAATCCATCCGTCTTCAAAGAAGTATCTCAAAATCACACTAGACAACAAGAAATACCGGTTCAAGGTAATGTGCTTCGGTCTTTCCACAGCACCTCACGTTTTCACGAGAGTGTTCACCCTAGTGTCATTTTGGGCTCACAGAATCAGCATCCGTCTCCTATACTATCTGGAAGTGTGGCTGCGTGTAGCAGAATCGGTGGCACCCTTTCTTCAGCACAGTTACAAACTTCTGGGACTTTGCCAAGATCTGGGAATCTTGGTTAACCCCAAGAAGTCATCTCTGCTTCCCTCTTAACGACTGGTATACTTAGGAATGATGATAGACACCAATCTTCACAAAGCCTTCCCATCACACGAGAGGGTAGTGAAGCTGAGGAAGGTTGCAAGACCTTTCCTCATACTAGAACTCCCACCCCAAAGGTGGTTATATCTCCTTGGGCACCTATCATCCGTGGCCCATCTAGTTCTCAACGCCTGCCTGAGAGGATACGATCTCTCCAATAATGGCTAAAGTCCAACTGGGATCAGGCCTTCGATTCCCCGGACATTGCGATCTCATGGGACCAGAAGAACGGACGGACTTCGAGTGGTGGGTGGCAGACGAGAATCTACTAAAGAGTGTCGACCTTCTTGTCTCTCCCCCAGGACTTGATGCTCTTCTCAGATGCATCAAAAGAAGGGGTGGGGCCCACATGCTGCACCACTCGACCTCCGGCCTGTGGTCAGAGTTCGAAAAGTACAGTACCAGCACATAAATCTCTTAGAGATGAAGGCTGCCTTTCTGGCCCTTCAACAGGTCATGCAGTTCCTGGCGGGCCATTCAGGGGTGGTAATGAGTGACAACACCACAATAGTAGCTTACATCAACAAGCAAGGTGGTACTTTTTTGCAGCCCTTATCCCATCCGACAGTAAAAATAGTGAGATGGGCACAATTCAACTCGGTGACCCTATTAGCTCCTTTCATTCCCAGCAAAAGTAATGTGCTTGCGGACAACCTGAGCAGAGCGTCTCAGATAGTGAGTACCGAGCGGTCTTTGGATCATCTAGTAGCCAACTAAGTCCTGACTTTGTGGGGTTCTCCGACTGTGGATCTGTTCGCAACGGCCCTGAACTTCAGGCTCCCGCTGTACTGCTCCCCAGTCCCTGAGCCCAAGGCTCTCTGGCAAGATACATTCCAACAACGGTGGAACAACATCAACATTTACGCCTTTCCCCATTCTGTCTGATGAAGAGGACACTCAACAAGACTGGAACATTGGTCAATCTCTCAATGACCCTCATAGCTCCGCTATGGCATCACACGGAATGGTTCCCGGACCTTCTGCAACTCCTAATGGAGCTACCAAGAGAGCTCCTTCCACGACACAATCTTCTCAAGCAACCACATGCCAACATCTTCCACAAAGCCGTAGCTTCGCTACGACTTCACGCCTGGAGACTATCCAGCATCTCCTCCCTGAGAGAGGATTTTCGCAGCAAGTTGCTGTCAGGATGTCTGGACACCTGCGAAAGTCATCTTCAGCAGTCTAGCAGGCAAAGTGGAAAGTCTTCTGTGATTGGTGTCGTGGAAGGGGTATCTCTCCACTCGATGCCACTATTCCAACAATAGCGGAGTTCCTTGTGTATTTGCGTGAAGAAATGCGCTTTTCAGTCTTGGTAGTGAAAGGCTATCGCTCAGCCTTAAGTAGCCTTCAGGCTGAAAGGAATGGACATTTCCTCATCGCTAGAACTTTCTCTACTCATACGTAGTTATGAACTTACCTGCCCTCAGTCGGAAGTGAGACCTCCCCCTTGGAACGGGGTTCGAGTTCTCAGGTCTCTTAAGAGACCTCCCTATGAACCATTACGTCAGGCATCAGATCGCCACCTAACCTGGAAGGCGGTGTTCCTGCTAGCTTTGGTTTCGGCCAAGCGTGTTAGCGAACTTCATGGTCTCTAGTATGACATCGCCCATTCAAGGGGATGGGGGGAGGTAACTTTCAGCTTCGTCCCTGAGTTTATTGCTAAGACTCAGAATCCTGGAGTAGCAGATCCTCGATTCGACTCCTTCCAGATTTCTAATCTCTGTTTTGTAACAGATGACCCAGACCATCTCTTACTATTGCCCAGTAAAGAGTTTGAGGCTCTACCTTAAAAGAACAGCTGCAGTCCGTCCTCATGTGCCAGCATTATTCTTCAGCACAGGAAGGACTAAGAGGAGGGTCACCAAGAACACCATCTCTGCATGGATTCGTAGGGTCATTGATCTGGCCTTGAATCCAGATCCTCTTCCATCACGTCGCCCTAGAGCACATGATGTCAGGGGCATAGCTTCGTCCCTGGCCTTCAAAAGAAATTTCTCTGTGAAGCAGGTTCTGCAAGCGGGGGTGTGGAAGTGTCAAACAACGTTCACAGCCCACTACCTGCAAGACGTGACCCACAGGAGGCTCGATACGTTCTCTATCGGCCCTGTGGTGGCTGCACAGCAGCTGGTTTAAAACCTCAAGCTCCTTATTTGACAAGTAGAGAAGGTTGAGGGCAATGTTACGCAGTTTTAGTCTGCATGAATGGAAAGGTTTGACTGGCCCTTATTCTTTTCTTCATCATCCCCTCTCTTGGGGAAAGCAGCATCCTGGGTTCTCTGCATAGCTGACCTCAAACCACTGCAGGTAAACCATGCTCCCTTGTGTTCGTAGTATTAAGTTAATACTGTTACGTCCCCCATACCCTGACGAGGTGGTATTGGGAAAGTCCTAGTCTACAAGTTTCCTTCTAAAGAACTTCAGAACAACTTCCTAGGACAAGTCACACTTCTTCATACCTTCACACACAGCTTGCGTAGGCCGCAGTCCTTGCGTAACAAGGTTCTAGCGAGGTGCAGGGGCTCTTTATTTCTTGGGTGCTTATACACTCGAATAACGAGCCCCCGGGTGAAGCCAAAATGCCAGACTGGGTTGGACGTTCACCCTTCCTAATGGGTGAGTCACCCCTATTAAATAGTGTGGTTTGTATTCCAGTTACGGAACAAATGACAAATTCGTAGATAATTTGTATTTTTCCTAACTATACAAACCTTAGCTATTTAACCAAACTTGCCCGCCAGCCCTATCCCCCTTGAAATCCTTCCTCCAAGCAAAGTGAGCTCAAGCACAGGTGTGTGAGGGGCAGCCAGTAGCAAGCTACCCTCCCCTGCCCCCGGTAACCAGTGGTATGGGGTAGTTAACCCTCGTTAAATTTTAATGGCTCGTCATTTCAGCTACGCCGAAAGTAATGCCCCTATTAAATACCTAAGGTTTGTATAGTTAGGAAAAATACAAATTATCTACGAATTTGTCGTATTTCATCATTTTCCAATCTTTAGATTAGTGATATTCCCATAATCTACCTTAGCATTCCCATCTCTGTTTTCTCAAGCTTTGTCCTCTTTTTGTCTTAAAGTGTGTTTCTGATCCATACAGAATCAGTCATTGTGAGAAGTCGATTATGATTTTGGTGAATGTTGGTCCCTTGGATATAATAAATATTAGTTTTAAGAGGTTGGAATGATGATTGACTGGTTTAAGATGGTTTATATCTTTCAAGAGGTACCCTCCGTAATGGAGAACTTCATATCTTTAGCCGTTCCTTGCATATGGTTTTGGTTATGTTGATTGTTGCAACTGTTTGGTTACTTTTCTCTCTATGCCAATGTATTCAGAGAATGTTACCATCTATTTCATTATTATATCCATATAATGATGGATTAATCTTGATGTGCCTTGAAGAGGTGTTTATGAATTTAGTTATATCTTCTTGATTATCATTGTCCCATATTCTATGGTAATGTGGTAGTTGGCATAGGAATCCTAGGTAGATTGATTGAAATAGGGCTTTCGTCTATCTATCTACCATGGCACTTTCCCTGAAATTTGGGAGGAAGCTGACAAAAAAAGGAGATAAAAGGGGATTTTTTTTCATTGTTCCTTTTTGCTTGACGAGGGACTCGGCCAAGTTTGGTTGGTACTGCTAGGGTGCCACAGACCACCCTCCCCTATCTTCCCCCACAAAAGGAAGCTGCATATGCCGACTGTCTCACTGTTGCCACCTTAGTAGTCACCAAGGTGACCCGAGGTAGCAGCAGGGCCTATTGGAAGAGCGTCGCAATCGCTCGCCATTCGTTTCTATTCCTAACATGCTCTTTTGCCTCTCTCACGTCTCCTCCTGTCACCTAGGACTTTCATACAAAATTAAAAAATGATTGTAATATTTTCAGTTGAATCTATTCCTTTTTAAAAAGAATACCACTGCATGGGAATCCTAGATAAGTATTGAAATGGTTAGTGTTTCGTCTATACAGTAGTTATTTTAATGGGAATGAATTGAAGAAGAAAGAGGATGAGTGTCAAAATAACCTTAACCATTTGAAAATGGTAACCCCTTTAGATTCTGATATCACCTAAAGACTTCTCGGTTTGCTTTAACTTGACCCCTTAACCTTGTTTTTTTTTAAATGTGTTACAGTGAATAAGTAATCATATTTGAAAGAATTGATGGTGTATGAAGGTAATTTGGAAGCTGACAAGAATTAGATAGAGTTTATGGTTGTGAATAAAAGCTTTTCATTGAGTTAAATTTTATGGATTATGCTGCCGATCTATTGGTGCAGAAGAATTGTACTATTTTTCATAAAGAAAAGAATGTGTGGTAGATAATTTTGTGAAAGTAGTGTAATATTTTGAGTTGTTTATTTACTAGGGAATTCAATTTGATGGCACTGTATATTACAATTTTTTTTATGATTTAAAATTCTGGCTGCAGCATCATAATGCGTCTAGTAAATAGCACATGTAAGCGAATGTAGGAAGCGGTTGTTTTGACGGTAGCCTGGAAGAGGGCCTATTTAGAGAAGGGAAGATCAAGCAAATAAGAAACTTGTTTAAGGTACCTGTATACATATTACCCTCATACAAAAAATGATTCAAAGTACTGGTACCTGTTAATAGTCTCAAATATATTTTCCTTTTATTTTTTCAATGAATTTCCACAGCACTGTATTGTAAAATGATAGGCATGTTTTCTGGTAAGAATTAGATTTTATTTTCACATATTTTATTTGTTCAATAAAATATAATTTTTGCTTTTCTATCCTCACTTGGGTAATGTAAGGGTAATTTGTGTTTTGTCAAAATTTGTTATTTGTAATATTCCATGTATAACTTTTATATTTTAGAAAATACATACATATATATTTTTTTTCCCAAGAATTAGTACCTTTGTCCCTCTTCATTGAAAGTTATGTAGCTTTTTTCAGTCGGTTTGATGTCTTATCTGTTCCAAAATCTATTAAATTTCTTGAATATTTTCTATCAGATTTGGCACCTTGCTTCCTATAATAGAGGAGAGGTTCAAGCTTAAGAAAAGGTCGTCAAAGTAGTCATGATATCGCTTTGTGAGTAATCCTCATGTTCTGACATTTGCCTTATTAACTACTTTAAAACTTAAAAAGAGGAAGACTTATGGAGTTTGCCTTTGTCTATTTGTTTGGTTTGTGCTACTGTCACCCAATCAAAAGTAATTTTTTTGCTGGAATTACTTTTAATGTTTACAATATATGTATCTCCTTGTTTGGGTTTTTTGCTTGTTCTATAGAGGTGTACTGTTTATGAAGATTAATAATTGGGTCTGAAAGACCCCATGTAACTGCACATAAAGGAAATATGTTATTAATGGATAATTAGCCTTTTATAGAGATTCCAGTGTTTTTACAGGGCCATTATGAATCTATCTTTGTCAGTTCTTGACCATCATTACGCACGGCATGATATTGTATTAGTTTTCATGTTGCCGTCCCGCCTTTCAATTTGACTTCATAATGCAACTTATGAGGACATCTTATCATAACCAGGTCTTCATCTATTGACCCTTTCCTCAGGTCTTTTCCAATAACCTCCACAATTACTGTTTTGAATATATTCGCTGTCGTCCCATCCAGAACATCTCGCTCTTAGTTCTTGGTGGTTTTTACTGCTAATTGATGCCACTTCCACAATATATGTTTGTGATTTAATCTTCACTGTATACCAGTTATGAATCTTGGCATCCTCAAGTCACATACTTATAAAATGTTTTATATTATGTAAAACCTGTAGTTCTAGTACTCCATGCAGCAAAAACATAGCCATTGACAGAAAGTGGAAGAGATTTTTCATGTAAATTGCCTTGCTTTTGGGTGCATATCCACTGGAGTGGTTCAGGAACGTTTCACTTGCCTAGATGAAGTGATTATGGCTAATATTTGCTTTTCATGAACATACCTTTGCTTTGCTAAAAACCTGATGGCAGTTTTTAAGACCTTCATTTTATATTTCAAATCACTCAAGTTTTTGAATGGAGGCCATTATTTGCATTCTTTTACATCCCCCAGAAGGCTTTTGGGCTTTTTCTTGAAGGGTGTAGGTACTGTATACTCAAAAGTCTTTGTCTAAATGAGAATCATTAGAAATTTTAAAATAGACTATTCGAGGTGTTGAACTTTTGGGGACTGCTGTTATAGTTTGACATAGAAAAGGCAATCCCAATATCAAACGCATTACGAAGTAAAAGTGCCTCCTTTTTTTCTTTTATAACCTACTTCAACTTTGTTTCCACTTCCTACCTACTTTTTTGCACTTAAGTCTAAACTTCAAGAGAAGGTCCTCAATCACAAACTTAATTTGGTCCAAGAAGCTGTTCGTAAGTTGAATTTTGTTAGATTTTTGCCTTAGGGTATGCTTAACCTAAATCCCATACCTATGGTTTCCAGCTACAAAAGTCAACAAATAAATAGCTTTCATATGAAATAAATATCAGGTTATTACAAATGTCATTTTACTTACTGTATTGAAGATATTGTTTTATTATAGTACAGTATTTTTATATATTCCAATGGTTCCCTTGACATTTATTCCATCTGCAGTTAGCCATCTTAATGGCCCCAACTTCCCTCCAAGTTTCCCCTGGCTAATGTGCTTTAGATTCTCATTTCAATATGTAATTTGCCACATAATCTCCATCTTACTTACATTTTAGGTTATTAAATTAATAAACTAAGTATTAATTATAGCCGATGTTTGTAGTTTTCAATTGGATTTGTTTTTGTTTAACCGAATGTTTGTGAGTCTGTAAGTTGGCCTTTCATGATAAATCTGGCGGGGGATTTTTCATTGCCCCTCTGTACTGAACAGTGTTCTTGAATAGCCTTCCTATCCCCATTACTGACCCAAGGGAATGGTTGCTTCCCTGAATTTACATTCCAAAAGTTTGAGAATGTTAGTTAAGGACTTTGTGTATCAACTGGTACTCTTAACTTAATACTTCAGTTGAATATTTTTTTCTTGGTCAACACTACTTCATTTGTGGCAGTAGACTACTATAGTGTTCTGCTCTCCGGGAGGTCCTTTCATGGATTATTCCCCCTCCGTAATCCTCTGTTCATGGCCACCTCTTTTAGCTCATGGTGCATTCTCCCTCCCTTCAGGTCATGTGGCATTGACTTTCTTCTCCTTTCTCTGGGTCTTCGTCCTTCGAATTTACCTTCCATAATGTCCTTCAGTAACCTATCTTAAAATGTTTCCTATCCAGTTTGTCTGCCTTCTGTTTAGTGTTGTGATTAGGGATTTTTCTTCTCCAACTAATCTTATTACCTCTTCATTTGTCTTGTGATCTCTCCAACTTATTTTCAGCTTTCAAAGCTGCAACACATGTTTTTTATGTTGAACAGGCTGACAGGAGTAATTTTTATCATTTATATATGACATATCTGTTTTGGTGTTACTGTTTTTAAGATATTTTATTGCTAATTTTTTCTCATATTGTTTGTTTATTTCATTATTTCCTTTCCTCATTGGGCTATTTTCCTTATTGGAGCCCTTGGGCTTATAGCATCTGTCTTTTCCAACTATAGCTGTAGCTTTGCTAATGATAATAATCCTTCTCCATATCCACATTTCAAATGCTTCCAGATGTTTCCTGTCTGTTGCTTTTAAATTCCATGTTTCAGACTCGTACAATGCCACGCTCCTTATGAAACTGCTTACAAATTTTTTCTTTGGTTCCTTTTTCAGTTTTCCCATTAATGTTAGTCTCTCTCCCAAAAGCTACTTTATGTTGGTGCAATTAACTGTACTAACTGTATTGAATTGCCTTTATACAAATACTGGCTACAGTCGTCAGGGACTGGAAAGTCCATGTGTGACACTTTCCCCATTACCTAAAGGTCTGTAGCTTCCACTTCTAAATAGGTATTGCTGTCTGTGAACTATTAATTTAAGCAGTTCACTGTTGGCATTACTTCAGGATCTTATCAGTCACTTTTTAGCTGTATAGTATTATACCTCAGTTCCCACATTTCTTCCATCTTGGTGTCTTGTTGTGGTGACCTATTGGAAACATCCCTGCCTGGTGATTGCCGGACTCGAGTCAAGAGTCCTGCTCAAACTTGATAGTTTCTAGTAGTGTCTGCAACCCCACCATCCTTGTGAGCTAAGGATGGGGTCTTGTGTGTGGGGGGGGGGGGGGGATCCTATCAGTCTACCTTCTGAGTAATCAGCAGTCGTTGCCTGGCTCTCCCTAGTCCTCTGGAGAGGGGACTTGGTTGCTTAAAATATGTATATGATGTCAGTCTTTAGGATTTTGTCCTGCTAGCTTAGGGGATTGTCCCTGTCTCTTGCCTCTGCCATTCATGACCAACCTTTAAACTTCTCAACTTTTATTAGTTCTTCAACTAGGAGGATTTCCATTGGTGACACATGGGCACTGAAGGGCTTATAAATCTGTTCCAGCTTGTCTTCTATCTTGTCCAGACTAGCTTTTACTTCATACTTCAAGTGTAGATTTTCCCCAGTTGTATTGACTCGGCTTTTTATTCCTTTGCTGCATCCTTATAGTTTCTGGCTAACCTAACTTTTTATCTTAAAACTGTTACTTCGTTTTGCTGAATCAGGGTTTTCGTCTAGTTGTGCATGGCTTCTCAGGCCCCAGTTCCGGGTTTTATGGGCCCAATTTGTTAGTTCAATACAGTGAATCCTAATATTGACCACTGAGTTTCAGAAAGTTTTTTTTCAGTGTATTTGATTTCTTTATTTTGGTACAGTAAACTATTGAAAAGCAGTTATTCATGGTAGAGAATATTCTTTATTCTTTTAGTTGCATTTCATAGTTTTTAGTGTTAAATAACTGTGTTTTCTACATACAGTATTTTGTCTTGTGGATTTTTTTTTTCTTGTGCTTCAGTTTATAATTTTACAGTTACTATTCATGAAGTTGTTCAGTTTCTGTGCTGTAGTTTTTTCACAGGTTTTTAGATTCCTCTTGTGTATGTTCCCCTATCACCTGTAAAAGGTCATTAAGTTCATTTGTGTTTGCTTATTTTTTGTTTTCTTTCACAAATGCCTTCCTGGCAGGAACCTTTGCTGAAGGATCAGTTTTCAGGGTTTGCTTAGATATATATACCTCTAAAATTTGATATTGAATTCTTTGATGACAGGTAGCATAAAACATCTTATTTCTGGACATTTGATGACATGAGATTCTGTTTCTATTGTCATTCAGTTATTCTTGGTGAAACTAATAAAATCTGCAGTAAAATAAGAGCTATCAAGTTCCAGCATCTTTAAACTGATGTGAAAATCTTTGTTTAGTGACAGTTCTTTTATTGTTACACTGTCTTTTCAATTCTCATTGATGTAGTTTTCACAAACTTCAATCATTAAGAATGTCTAAATAGTTTTACACTACTTGCCTCCTTTTGTTGTTGTTTAAGAGATTGGTATAGTTTGTGGTAGTGGCATTTAGAGGTTGACTTTCACAGCCCTTTAGATAGCTGCCCCTTTTGGGTGTGTCTAGTTTCATGTATTTCAAATCATTCAGTTTCATTTTACCCCCAAAGGATGCGTAGGCCCCCAGTGACACTTGGCAGTTATGCCTCGTATATTTTTTATTTTGCATACTTTTACCTCAAGCAAGGCTCCTGGTGAGCCAAAGCCTCTTGTATATCTAAATGTTAAAGTAACGATCAAGAAATTGGATCCATTTCCAAATTTTTCATCCTTTTTTTATGTGCTTTGGCAAGCATTTTAGGTATTCCAATATTGCATCCTTTTGAAATCCTCTAAACCATCCTCGAACCATTGGAACTACTATTAACTTGTAGTAAGAAGTTACAACAACGTAGCTTATATATTCATACCTATTAAGGCTAACTTGAAATTTCCTTTTTTTTAAGTTTGTAAAAGAAAATAATCAAACTTTTAACCATTTTTTTTTAGAATGGTTTTGTAAAGGACAAACACACATTACCCTTCATTATTTTATGACTGTTAAAAAATTGCTCAATATATTGTAAGATATTTAGTGCTTAAGAATATTGTGTAAGAAAGACATACTGTTACATTAGATCTGAATTGCCATATCTTGATTGCTGAAAATTTTCGTTAGTATAGAGTATTTGATAATAGAATAATTGTTATACTGTACTGTATATGGAAGAGAGAGAATTGTCTGTTCCTCTGCGCTTGCAAACCTTTCGTACTTTAGAATGGGGACTTTTCTTCAGCAAAGCTGAATCTGCCGTTGCTATTGTTAACTCGGTAGTTAATGACAGGTTGTAAGTGCGGGTGAGTAACTCCTCTTTCTCTCCTGTCAGACATCTCTGTCTTTGACTCAGAGTACAGGCTTAATGTTGTATCCTATCCTTGGGTGTGTAATCTTTTTCTAATAGTTGTTAGTTTAAATGGTAAATATTGGCTTTATGTTAATAATGGAGTCAAGCAGGAATTGAGTGTAGGTTGGACTCGGCATTAGTTTATGGCCAAACCAGCAATACATTAACTCGCACACTGGTAAGGGTCAGGATTGTTTTGCAATTATCCCCTTTGACCAAGTTGTAGCCCTGTTAAAGGCAGACCTATTCTTTGAATGGGAAAGTGACATCTAAGGGATTATTCTTGGCAATGCCCATGATGATGCAGAAGGGACTGTTTAGCACTTTGTGCTCATCAAGTTCACTGAAGCTACTGGATTTACATTCCTTCCTACTGGGAAAGGTGCTTCAGGAGAAAGGAAAAAAAGAATCTACCTCAGGTAGTCTTTTCACAGGTTGTAGTGTTAGGTGAACACTGCTTTTTCTTGCAAGCTGCTGTTGAGTAAAGCACTTGCAAGGAGGCCCTCAATGTCTTAAAAGGAGTGAGTAGCTAAGGGTACTTCACCCCGTTGTTCCAAACGGTGATCTCCGGAGTGCGCTCTAATCCAAGAGAACAGTTATGATGACTTCTGCTCTGTTAGAAGGCTCCTGGTCTGGTAAACCTGTGTTTCACAATGCTTGTCCCATGGAATTAGCTTCTCTTATTCTCTTGTGCCTGTGATCCTTTGTCCCATTGCTTCTTCTTCTTCTTTGTCTGCATCTTTTCCCACTTTTATGTGGGGTCGATGTTTCTGGCCAGCGTTCTCCATCTACCTCTGTCCCACACTTCATTACCGGTTAATCCCTTTGATCGAAGGTCATCCTTGATACAGTCCATCCACCTTTGCTTTGGTCTCCCTCTCCTTCTCGTCCCCTGTACCTCCATTTCCATCACTCTCCTCCCAATATACTGTTCATCGCTTCTCATGACATGACCATACCACCTCAGTCTACTTTCTTGGATCTTATCTGATAGTTTTCTAACGCCTGTGGTATCCCTAATTACCTCATTCCGTATCTTATCTCTTCTTGTCACCCCACACATCCATCTCAACATTCTCATCTCTGCCACATCCATCTTCTTCTCTTCTGTCTTCTTTATTGCCCACGTCTCCGCTCCATACACCATTGCCGGTCTCACAACTGTCCTGTGTGCTTTACCTTTCAACTTAACCCCTATTTTCCTGTTGCATAGTACTTCACACATTTTTTTCCAATTCTTCCTTCCTGCTTGTATTCTGTGGTTTATTTCTGCCCCCAGATCACCATCCTCTGCAACTGTTGATACTAAATACTTGAAATTTTCAACTCTTTTTCAATCTCTCTCCTTGTAAACTAACTTCCCCATTCTCACCATTTTTCAGTCTCAAATACTCTTGTGTTTTTCCTGCTGATCTTCAATCCTCTATTTTCCATTTCTCTTCTCCACTCCTCCAGTTTCTCTTCTACAACCTCTCGCCTAGTGCTACGCAGTATAACATCATCAGTAAAAAGCATACACCAAGGAGACTGATCTCTAATACCTTGTGTTACTACATCCATGACCAGATCAAATAGGTAAGGGCTCAATGCAGACCCCTGATGTAGTCCCCCATTTACCGGGAAACTGTCTGTTAGGCCTAATCTGCTCTTATCATTTGCTTCTGCCATGCCATACATATCTTGGGTGATTCTTACGTATTTCTCAGGGACTCCCTCTTCTCTCATACATCTCCACAGCTCCTGACGTGGTACTCGATCGTATGTCTTCTCCATGTTAATAAAGACTATATGTAATCCTCTCTGTTTCTCCCGATGTTTTTCTATCATCTGCCTCAAAGCAAATATTGTATCTACAGTCCCTCTTCCTGCCATTGCTTCGACATTCCTTATATCTAGTCATGCTCATGCATAACAGCAGTGAGAGTCCTCTTGGATGATCGTATCACTAAGTTTGTAGAGGTTGCTCAATTCTTGTCCAGATGGTACTTCCAACTTGGTGTTGGGAAGTTTTCTCGGTCACCCTTTCTTGGAGCAGCTCATTTTATGGAGGTCACAGGCATCTTCACCATGAGTAGTGTTGGAGAATCGCTGGTCAGCATCCAGCGATCCCCCAGTTTCCCCTGTTCTGGTGATAGCGGTTGATTTTTCATGGTGGTTTAATAAAGGCAATTTTATGCCGGTCAAAGCTCCCTGCAATTGTTCTTATATGGGGTTGAGGAGGAGTGGGTCTTTCATGTTTAAAGTTACTTAGATTTTAGTGTTGTTGCTGTAGTTGCATACAATACATATGTAATATGAAAACATATTTTTCTCAAGTTATTAATTCAGTAGTATTCAGGGTATTAAGATTAGTGTATATATCAAGCTAAACAAGGTAGTGCATTTATTTTAGAGCAGCAATTAGTGTGTGCAAGCTATGGAATCTTGCACAATGGCAGCCCGTAAGTTAGAGTAATCCAGGTAGGAATTTGGGCAAGAGTAATTTTTTAAGTGGGAAGCAGTGTGTACTAATTAAAGCATTTCATTTTAAATGAGCAATTTCTTATCAAAATCTTAAGGTAATGTAAGCCTGTAATGACTAAGATGCCATAGGCTTAGCAGATAATTTTTATCAAGGTAGAACAGATGGTTTTTTAAAAGTTGAAACGGCATACTTTTCTCTGGAAAAGGTTGAGTTAGTCACTTTAATGTGAACATTCTGCTGATGAACCTGTGAATAAGTTTTGTTCAATCTTTAAATGTTATGATGCCTTAATACAGTTTGTGAATTATGCTATATTCCCTAAATATTTGATTTTATCATTACAGTTTTATATATGTATCTTGCATCATATTTTGTAACGAAGATTTTTGGTAGCATCGTAAACATTTCATCTTAGGAACATTCATTACTCAAGTATAGATAATTGTTCAGTTGGTTTCATTAGTTCCAGTATACTTCAAGGGAAGCTGAGGAGACGTCTGATAACTGTACATTGTATCAGGTAATGCTGTTTAGCAAATGAGAAACTGCTGAGAACGTAGCCTGTAAAACAAAGTAGTTGAGCTTTTTCATGATCAAAAGCATTTTCATCAACTTTATGAAGTGCTGTATAGAAATACGTAGTTATTTGCTAAACAGCACTCAAGAAAATTGATCAAAATGCTTTTGGTCACATGTTTACAAGCTGCCTAGATTTTACAGGCATAGTTGCCCGCAGTTTCTCATTTGCTAAACAGCATTACCTGCTACAATGTACAGCTGTCAGACATCTCCTTAGCTTCCCTTGAAGTATACTGGAACTAGTGAAGCCAACTGAACAATTATTTATACTTGTGTAATGAATGTTCTCAAGATGAAATGTTTGCAATGCTACCAAAAATCTTTATACTAAAATAATGATGTAAGATACATATATCAAACTGTAATGATAAAATCAAATATTCAGGGAATATAGATTGGCTTAGTTTCCCATTTAGTGTACCAGAATTGAGTCAAATCTGCTATGTAAGATAACATAAAATGTACAAATAATATGTAAGTGATAAAAATGTAAAGAGGAAAAGAATAAACAAAAATTTATTACAAAATCTTTTATTTCTCATAAAATATATTTTTTTCAATTTTTTTTTCCTAATATATAAGTGTCCCCCCCAAAATAGGGGCTGACCTCGTGGAACTTCATTTGCTGGCACTTGAGAGCTCTGCCTGTTGCCCTGTGTACCAGAAAACCTTATAGAAGTCTTAATCAACCCCAGAATCACTCCCATGATGAGTGTGGTGGTGGTGTCTTTCCTTTCTGAATGAAATAAATGGTGCACGGCAACTGTTTGCTCACTGGAAGTGGTCTGTCACAGGAAATCTCCCCAGCTGGTTGATATTCACTTACATATCTCAAAAACTGATAAAAAGTCAGGAAATATGATATCTTTAAGCTCTCCTACTAACATTTGTAAGCTTGTTTAAATGAGTTATATATACAGAGCTGAACTAAAAGGTCTTTATGATATCACAGTACTAAGTGTAAGAAAATAAATCCCACATCTCACTTGTAACTTGACCAGTTGTTGGTTTGTTTGTAAAGTTCCATTTCAATAAGTGGAAATATTCTTTTTAAAATAACTATCTGAAGCAACACATGTAATTCAGATTTTAAATCCATGAATGATATATAGACAACCTTTTAACAACAGATTCATTGACCATTAGTGGATTTTTGACAGTCAGATGCACTAACATTATAACTGTTTAAAGAATAAGAGTGTCTGGAAAATCCATCCACAAAATAAGAGTACACTAATCGGGTAATATTACCAAGGAATTGAAAGGCTGTGTCCTTTTCATAATTTATTTTAAAGTCAATTCACTTTTGTTACATATCCTATCTTCACAATACACTGCATAGCCTAGAATCTAAGTTCAGTTTTCATATGTAGAACTTCTGGAGAGCGGAATGATTAGCCATAACTCTTCCACACTTCTTATAGATCAACACTTCAATAAACAGAACATGTCCAATAGCATAAATGCAAAATTCATCAGAGTATGAATGTACGTTATATAAAACCTTTGACATCCAGCATATGTTCACCTGAACTTATAATTTTTTATTAAAAGGAAAGTATTTCCATACTTTTCAAGCATCTGTACCTGCTTAATTTGCCTTGAATAGGAACAGTTTCAAGCGTTTGTTCAATCAAACTTTTGAAGTTGATGTAACATTGAATATTATGATTAATACATTAGATAGACTGAAGTATTTTCATATCATTGCATCAGTAAAACCATCGTAAAGCCACTAGCAAACATAAAAAATGTTCACAAGACTATATTCAATCAAAGAATCCTTTAATTATACTTTACTGTACATAATCTACACTTGTATTTTATCTACGTTATAACCGACATCAAAGTAGAAACTTATCAATGTCTGCAGTTACCCAATGCAAATGTCAGAAATGAAAAGTACCCTTAAAATTACCTGAATGTGAGCAAATTAACAATAATGTTAAAAAATTTATAGTTTACTTAAGCGTCTCGAGTCACCACGGCAAATCGGAGTCCTTATTTCAAGTACAGTTTATTATACCAAGATGATACAATCTCTCTAGAAAGCAGTAAAACCAAATACATGACTAATATATGACTGATGTGATGCTTTACAAATGCGCAAAAGACTTCGGAAAAGGGGATGACATCAAATGTAGAGTACTACCCTGACACCCCGGCTTCACCCCAGCCAGTTATGTGTCAGATCGGACTATTGTCGCATTCCCCTACACTGACGAGTTGGCACAGGCAGCACACCCTTCAAGGTTAGATAGAAAGACACAGCATTGGTACTAAGGTAATCTTAAATACCAAAACAAAGCATTCTGTACCTCACTTAAAGGATAACTACCTGACCTTTACATTAAACTGAAATATCTATACATAGTAAAGTTATTTCCTGCATATTCTGTAAACCAAAAGGCAAAATTTCATCGTGGTTTTTGAGCAAATGGCCATCTGCAATATACTGTTGTCTTCAATTTTCAATATAATTCTTGTGAGAAGATTGCTATTTTCACCTCGAAACACTTCAACTTGGATCCTCAACTGATCTTGAATAGTCAAAAGATTTCTAAAGAGAGTTGCTTCAACAAACTTAAACCTGCAGTGAATGAATCAATTTCTTTCATAAGGTTTGCACCAAAACATTCCCAATGTACAAACAACAGGAGAGTAAATTAAGTCACAACAGCTTAAGATTATTGTAATCAGTGTGAAATGGAGGACTATGCCAGGATAATATCCAGTTGTGAATTCCTATTCAACCTGTGCATCAAAATGAAGTATTTCAAGCTATTTCCTATTCAGCAAACTACTGTGATAGAAAACAGCTTTAGAATTACTAAGGCTTCAATAAAACACCAAATAGAAAGGAATAGAATCCCTCAAAAACGTAATCAAATGCATTTCCTCTCTCAGTAAGAAAAAGGGTATAGGGTTCTAGGCAATTAGTTTGAACCCAAAAAGGATATAAGGTTCTTGGCTACTCACAAAATAATCTAAAAACAAGAGTTCTTATGCAGACAATGTCATAACCAAGAGAGATTACACTAAACAGTACTCGAGTTGACCACATAAAGTTTCATGCACCTTCTAAGCCTTAAGGCCACATAAACAGTTCCCTATCAACTAAACTTTATCATCAGGATACAGGATGCATTTCTCCTGGGTAGATGTAGAGACACACAAAAGGAGTTAGCTACATAAATAGCAACCAACCCCAATAAGCATTGCTAAACCTATCTCTCTGTACTTTCCTGCTTACAGATTACTGGAGCCTGACCAACAGTTCCAAATGAAAATAGAACCAACAACAACTGCCCGGATGATAGAGGAATCATTTGCCAGCATGTGTAATTACGAAGCAATACACTTGATACTAATGGAGCAATTCAAACTATCTTTAAAACCAAAGTAATGCATACAAGGTTTAGAAAATGAGCACAAATACAGATAGAAAGTTCAAATAAACTGTTTCTCATCTATACTAGACTCTTGGGATGTGAGGGAGCTGAATTCATATGCACATATTTAATAAAGAACTCTAATACAACCTCTATAACATTAGGACAACCTAATCAGAAAGACAAATGTCAAAACATAAAGGACTTTTGACATTAATAGAATCTTGGGATGCAGGAAAGCTAGCTTCGAGTAAAGAGCGATAATAACAAATTTAACCTTTCCTATTGCAGACTTAGTAACAAAGATGTCTATTAATTACTACAAGAAGTGAGTCAACTTTTAAAATAATATAAAGACAAATTCTTTAAGCAAAACCCATCACAAGTAAGCTAGCAGACAGGTCAGAGTTGGCAAAACATAGAAGATCCATACACATATATTACCAGACGAGGTTTAGAAAATGAACACAAAAACAGACAGAAAAATTCAAGTAAACTGTGTTTCTCCCTTTATGACATAAGGATAACAAAAATTCAGAAACACCTAATAAGAGAGAGAAATGTCAAAACATAAAGGACTTTTGACATTAGTAGAATCTTGGGATGCAGGAAATGTAGCTTAAGTACAAAGCGATTAATAGCAAATTTAACCTTTCTTATTGCAGATCAAGTAACGAAAATGTCTAATAATTACTACAAGAAGTGAGTCAACTTGTAAAATAATATAAAGACAAATTCTTTAAGCAAAACCCATCAAAAGTAAGCTAGCAGATAGGTCAGAGTTTGCAAAGCACAGACGATCCATTCATTTGTGTTACCCTTCCAGTATCCTAAGACTCTTTCTTGACACAGCTATGACCCAACACAAGCCACACTGCACCATGGACAATCTCCTATACCATCCTAAACATATAAATCTTTCCATAAAAAATATGACAACCCATGACTTGAATTTGGTCAAATTCAGATAACAAAAGTATTCTATGAACAGATCTTCCTGGGTTGTTTTAAAACTAAATTCATAATCTTAATATGAGTTCTTCACCCAGTCTTCTAACCATTTAACAATGATTATTGACTTGGTACCATAGTAATTGGTAAGAAAAAAGACAGATGAACTCCTGTTTTCTTTCAAGATCTCTAAATGCCCCCCAGAACCTGTCATTCTAACCTTTCTCTGAGACTAGCTGCATTTTACAAAGTAGTTGGTGCCTTCACTCAATACCATTCTCGGTCATCCATTAAAAAGATTATCTCCGACTAAAAAACCACATTAATCTTAATATTAGGACTCAAGTAGTAAATGCCTTCCCGGATAGAATGCCAGCAATCCAAAACCAACTGACATCTATTTCAAATAATACCAAAATATGCCTATTCATGAGCATTATATAGAATTCAAAATCAAGTCATTTACAAACCAAGAAGGAAAGCAATAACAAACATCATCACTACAAAAAGTACAGCAGGATTGACAAGGTGAATTCCTCAAACAAATGCTATAATGGTCAAAGACATCAACTGAAGGCACATCAACAAGCAGAAGGAAAGTTAACAGCCTTTATGCGATTCAATTCAACAAGAGAGAGATGAATGTGAGGAACACAGTAAGTAATCATAAAGTAAAGCTGGATAAAACACTAAAGAACAAAATAAATAACCAACTTGCCCTAAGAAAAAAAAAAAGAGCTAAGACCATAGCTATTGGTGGACATACAATGCATCAATAATTATTCATCTACTGTTCCTCATACTATAACTGTTGTACAGGGGACAAACAACCAGAAAAGGAACATTTATCATTCGGAAACCAAACTATAAAAGGCGAGATGGGTGGCCAGTCAAAAGCTATGGTTTCCTACTAAAAGCTGAAGACCAAACACCACATGCCTTAGGTAGAGCCGATGCAGAATTCATTTATGAAATTACAAAACAAATAAAAAGGTAGAGTGATGGAAAGTCAGTTTGTACTTATTCTAACAAATGAAAAAATATCAAACAAGAAAAAGAAAAAAGTACAGTAACCAAAGGCCTTTGAGCAATTGCTCCACCTCAAGTTGCATAGAAAACAATTTTCTTTTTAGGAGATAGAAAATTGAACAACAGAGAATTTTCTTCTTTCTTAAGATGACAAATCTGCCTTCCAAACAGGCAGAATAAAACACTTAGAAATAGAGTAGATAATCAATACAACATGCAATAATGATACACTGATCACATCAATACTCATGAATTGATTTTCCATGAGCCTTTCAAACTGTAAGGCCTGATGGAGTCCTTGCTACCAGGCAAATTACTAAGCATATAGGCAAGTAATTAGTAATAGAGGCCTTGAAAAGTTTCTTGAGACAAGGACATCGACCCTGACACAAATGTAAGTCACATCTAGGTATATCTACAGAAGCAGCCAAGCTCAGAAAGAGCAAAAGATATCCAAACGGAACAAACTTCTTACACATGAAGGTGCAGAAGACAGAATGATATCCATAGTTTAAAGGCCACTCATGAATGGCAGAGGCAAGGGACAGTGACACTGCTCTATCGGGCAGGAAAATGCACAAGAGACTTGACCACATATACTGTACATATGATAAGCGCCAAAGCCCCCTCTCCTCCCAAGCTAGGACCAAGGAGGGCCAGGCAATGGCTTGTAATGACTCAGCAGACAGACCTATAGGGTCCCCCAAAATCCCCAATCCTTAGCTCACGAAAATGGTGAAGTTACAGTAACCAAAGAAACTAACCGGTTTGAGAGGGACTCGAACCTCAGTCTGGCAAGGGTCCGACAGGGACGTTACCATATTGGCCCCCACAACCCTAAAATACAAGCAAAGGTGCAATACAAATCCTTCACATAATGGAGGGTAAATACGGACTGGATTGTGGACCAGCACAACATAGTAACTTGTACACTAGAATCACATGAATTCTAACTTCTCAAATTTTTCTTGGCCATTTGCTTTAGATTCGTTTAACAGATTAGCAGGTTATAACAATACGTGTGTAGAAAATTCAAGATAATGAAAGGTTGCTGCACCAAATCTGAGTGAAATGACACAGCGATTTGCATGTTACACTCTTCTTTGGTCAATCACACATTTAAAAAACATAACATGTCATTAATCTTAGACATGTAAAGGGTGATACTGGACTCCTTTCTACACAGATTTTACTATCTCAAATATAAAAAACTGTGCTTAAAACTCTTCCATGTCCTTTGTGGGACAAGTTACAATCATAAACTTAAAATATCCCAAGCATTAATGATAAATACACTCACATTCTTTGTGTCTTTCAATGGTTCTAAAGATGCAAATAGAAATTCACTTCAAACTTCAAAAGTATAACTGAACTTACATGAAACTATTCATCTCCAAACCAAATTAGTAGATATGTTTTGTAAAAATATAGAAATATATTCCTTGTTAATCAATACTCATAAATACAGGAACAGATACCAGACAAGGTAATACCTAAAATACATTCATATTATGGTAAATTATACATTTTACAGTAGAACATATTCTGTTTATAGAAGCATTGAATTTTCAAATAATGAGGAAGATCTATTGCTAATTATTACACCTGAGAATTCTGATTTCAAAACTTAACTTAAATTCTAATTTATACAGTCACTATGAGAATTCATTTATGCAACAAAACTGAATCACCTTAAAATAACATCTGATGAGAAGGAACTCTTTCTATTCCACAGTAAAATCATCCAACCACTGGACTTGTCTATGAACAATATTTTCCAGGTACATTATTCTTTAATATGTTATAATGTCAGAAATCAATATGAAAGACAAAATTTGAACAAATGGAGTATAAAACTGTTGTGAAAAAGGTCGCAATTGATCATTTCAAGATGTTAAAACTCTAAATCCATTTCTTCCTCAGTAGTCGTTATTCTAAAAGGAATATATGCTGTTAGCCAAATAGAACTTAAAAATTCCGACTTGGTCAAGTTACACCTGTGACTGAGGATTTTCTTAAAGCTTCCAATGTTCTGTGATACTTTAAAACACCTTTTAGTCTCTCATCAGCTCAGTATCTATAAACTCTATCAACAAGAAAAAATGACAATAGCTGAGCTTCAAATTATACATATTTCCAGACTAAAGTATCAAGCTGTTTGAGATCCCTTATCATGAAACATTAACCACCAGGAAGATGTCAGTGACAAATTGCTTCCAATAACCAACCAGATGTTGTATACCAATTAATTCAGAAAAAGAAAGGCAACAGCATCATTCTCAACATGGAGGGAATCAAGGATGATTGCGACTTCTATAAATCTTGGCTTCTGGTGGCAAGGCAAGCAGGACGGACTCAGAGAGTGGCAGCACAGTTGCACGAGGCCAGCCCCTTGGGGTGGTGGCACCTGGCCTTTATTGAATACATTTCCAAACATCTAACTACATCTGGAAGAGAACTTGAACTTTAGATTCAGGATAACAGTGATGTTACATAAACACAATATGAACTTCATTTTGACATAAGTCTGAAAATATACTGAACCACAGACAATAAAAATCTCTAGTAACAATTCTTTATCTAGTTCTTCCAAGAACTAGTGGTAATCACCTTCCAATTATAGTCTTTGATTAATAAGGCCCAAATACTATTCTTAACAGCTTTCCCTCTTACCTCCTACACTTAACAGTAATTTATCCCTCAAAAATAAAAATAATCTTAAGTAACAATTACATTTAGTAACATTTCATTATGTTTCTCTTTTAAGTATATAAGCGACTAACACTCAGATATAGTGCTTTGATTAATAAGACCCAAATACTATTCTTAATAACTTTCCCTCTTACCTCCTATATTCTAGAACAGTAATTTAACGCTCAAAAGTTTAGAGAACCAGGATTCTGCAATGTAATATTAACTTCTTGACTATATAACTTTGGATACCTATCATTTTGCACTGCTATACTGCCTTCTTAGCTAAACACTCACTTTAAAAACATTCTACCCACCCTACCCTTTCAAAAGTTTATATTTATTATTGTAATTAAAAAAAAAGCATACCTAATGATCAATTATCATCACTATTACTAAACAAATAAACCCTAAGGATGAAAATACATTCCTTTATTATCCTTGTAAACAAAATGTTTGGAATTTTCTTTACCCGACTTAAAATATGACATATTTGAAAATAATTAGTATTTTTCCTAACTATACAAACCTTGAGCTCTTTGCAGTGGGGAGATATATCTCGACGACAGATGAAACTAGCGATTAGACTTTAGTGAGGTGTAACTACCCACCACTAGTTGGCGGGGGTGGGTAGCTGGCGGGCAGACCGGCCACCCTACTCGTCCCCGCACTAGTAACATGATGTTACTTTTGAAGTGCAGCCAGTACTTCTCGGGGGATAGGTGAATGGGGGAACATGTTTGTGAGAAATGCTAAAGATTTGTTATTTGTTCTGGTATTACATACAAACCCTTTTGCTCTCTACAGGGGTGACTCATCATTAGGTGGGTGGAGGTCCTCCGCCAACTGGCTGGTTGGTTCCTGTCCCAGGGTGAGACTGCTTCCCACAAGCTTCTTAGAGACACCTCGCTAACTCTTAGAATTTTTGAGAGAGATAACAGCCTAACCAATCCGTGTGATGGTGCGTGAACTAAGCATTGTGACAGGCCGAAACACAGCACATTGAACTGGTATATCTTGTCGTTTAGGGTGAACCTTAGGTACTTCCTTAATGATGGATGAATGGGGATCTGGAAGTATATGTCCTTGAGGTCCTGCGTTATCATGAAATCTTTCGGTCACATTAAGCTTGCCGCACACTGAGCCCGAACGGAACCGCCCGATCAGAACCGAAACGTCCGATAGAAATCGAAAGCATGCATTCTTACCTGGCTGCGCACATTGGGCCAGAACAGAACGGAACTGACGCGCCAGAACATAACTGAACCGACACAGTATTCTTAGAAAGATATTTTTTTCTGAAGCGTCGGTGGAGTCTGACAGGCTACGCATGCGCAGAACGACTGCAGCGGTTGTTTTGGAGAGGGTTGCCGAGGAATTCGGAGGTTAGTGTGATAGCAACCAATATTTTTCTGATGTCAGAAATTTGACGAATGTATTTTAATAACAATGATGTAAACAAATGATTTAATAAAAAGATTTTAGGAGTGATTATTATTTATTATTATTGTTTAGTATCATTATTATTTTTTTTTCCTGATGTCAGAAATTTGACGAATGTACTTTAATAACAATGATGTGAACTTATGATTTAATACAAAGAATTTTGGAGTGAGTCATTATGAACACCTGTACAGGTGAGAACTGGTAAGGTGTTACCCATTTGTCCCTGCTGTCTTGCCACCTGCGCATAGTGCACTAGTGAGGGTGGGTGAGCTACTGAGGTAGCACTCACCTATGGTACTCACAGTGTCAAAACATGAAACGATGGTGAATAGGATCTACCAAACTTGCTATAGTGAGCATGTCCCCTGGCCGAGACAAAACACAGACCCTGGTCAGGAAGAGGAGCTCATCCACCCACCTAAGCTGTTGCTGGTACACAGTCAGAACAACAGGTTCTTCGTTGTGAGAGGTTGAATCCCTAGGGCGAGATCCTAGAAGGACCTTGCCTCACAACACAATGAGCATTCTGTTGTGACCTACAGACATGATGGCACGGGTCGGGAGTGCCCAACAGCCGCCTAACCCTATTGTCGTCTAGCTACGAGAAGCCACGCTCGGAAGAGCTACATTGAGACATCGATGAATCAAGCACACGCTTGTGGAAGCCCTGGGGGATGACCACTCGGGCAAAGGGTGCCTTGAGGTAAACCTTCAAACACGCTATCTCCTTCCCTTCAACGTGCTGAGCAAGCTCAGGTTGAAGGTCAGTATCGCATGCTGTGAGTTGCTAAATGGAACCGAAGCTAGTTATTATTATTATTATTATTATTATTATTTGCTAAGCTACAACCCTAGCTGGAAAAGCAAAATGCTATAAGCCCAGGGGCCCCAACAGGGAAAATAGCCCAGTAAGGAAAGGAAAGAAGGAAAAATAAAATATTTTAAGAAGAATAACATTAAAATAAATATTTTTGGGTTCATCCAGGAGCGATCCCCCGACAAACTTGTCTGCAACTGCTCACATTCATCCATCAAAGCATGACAAACGTAGGGTAGTCGAACAGAAGCTGAGGTCGCTTTGGGTAGCCATGAGACTCCTTTGGTAAATGACCTCCGGAGTCTCTGGGAGAAAAACCGAAGTCAATCTCTGGGGAGGCAGCTAAGTACTCTCACTGTGTCCCTGACCGAAAGACCTCAAGCAGTCGTTCCTTGCATAGGGAACCCGCAAGCCCAAAAGAAGGCCACAGTTGACGCACATCGTCAGCAAAGAGAGATTCCCCTATGGCTGAGGGCGGCGCTGCTTTGCTACGGGAAGCAACAAAGTTCTCAGAACTGCAAAGTTATCTGGGGATCAAAGGGCAAGCAATCTTACTCAACTGATCCCCAGCAGAATGATTGAGCAGTCAGAGTGACAGGAACAAGCCAAAGGAGTAAGACGGCGAGGTTTCTTCCCCTTCGAGGATGATTTCGAAGGGGAATAGTCCCTCTTGTACTTCTTCCGCCGCCTATCGTATCGCAGCTACTGGAAGGGAGGCTGCTCCCTACAACTAGATGCTGCAAACACGAGTGTCCCCTAGACACAGGACAAAGGCCGGGAGGATCCGCCTCCATGGATGACATAAAGCTACCGCACTGACACCCTGAACGAGAAAGAAAAAGGAAAGTTTTTAAAGTTTAGGCCAGTTTGTATTTATTCAGAATAAGTAAAAATGATGATTGGAGAGAACAAAAGCACGTCTGTTCTCTACCGAGCCAAAATAAAAAGTGACGGCATGTTATCTGTGTGGGTGGGAGCAGGGTGGCCGGTTGACCAGCCGCTAACTAGCGGCGAGTAGTTACATCTCCCTAAATATCTTACGGTTAATTTCAGCTGTTGCCGAAATATATCTCCCCACTGTGACGAGTGAAAGGGTTTGTATAAAGTGTCAGAACAATCTAGTCTTTAAAAGGCATCAGATTCCCTTGTTTGTTTCCTAACCCATTTTACTGTCTTCTCTGTGCCTAAGCTGCCTAGAATTTTGATCTAATTTAGAAAAATAATACCAAAGACTATAGCTACATGAAAATGAATTTATCTGTAATTAACTATAACTGGTAAACCTAGATTTATGTAATGACACATAACTCACGAAAATAAAATGTTTTCTAATCACCCAAATATAATCTGTTGGAAATATAAGTATTGAAATTTTTACCATGAGCACTATCATGCTACCTGACTATTACCACAAAATATTAACCTAAAATGCATCATGGATATTACATTTCATTAACATTATTCATTTTACAATGGTAAATAAAACTAAACTTTAGGACCAATACCTTAAGAAGTAAAAACTAATATGACCAAGATTCTTTCCAAACGTCTAATCAAGACGAGAAGTTTCCCTAGAAGATACCATATATGAGGTCAACACATCCCCAGGCTTATGTCAAAAGAAGTTTTACAAATAGAATAGCTTTCAAATATAAAAAAAAGTTCTCTTTAACAATGACCAAATACATTCAATAACATACAAGACATTTTTGACATGAACTAGATATAAATAAACGAAGATACACTATACTGTAGGAGTGGCCAAATACATGATAATTACCAAGACAATCCAAGTAATAATAATAAAGTACATTTCTATTCAACAATCTTGTGATGAAAAATCTGGTGTAAAAATTATTATCATAGCCTGAGACCATTAAATAGATTGCTTCAACGTTAAATCAATGGACAAATTCACATTAATGTCATTAAGAATAGAGTAAAGTTCTGAAATTAAATTAAAAAATAACCATATCAATTTAATATTAAGGAGCTTACAGCCCTTTTTTGTCATAATAGAAAATATGAAAGAACAGGATGTACATTAATAATGTTTAGAACTATTACAAATTTCCCTTTATAAACAAAGGCAAAAATCTGATACCTGTACAATCAAATCGTTTCATAAATACAAACCTATTCTAAAGTGATACTTCGTCACTGGGTTAGGCAGAGAAACTAAGAGTTAAGTTGCTGGGTATAAGTTTCGATTTACAGTAAATAAAGGCTCTCCTAGAAGAGAAAATCTGCTCTCAAAACAAACCTATCGGTTACAGAAAGTCTTCAACTTAAAAACGGTTCCAAGAAACTATTTTTAAGTCAAATTTTATAATTTGACCAAGGGTAGGCTTCTAATTCACATGCCTATGATTTTCAGCGGCAAAAGTCAACGAATAGTTCCGTTTCCTATTGCCAACGTTGTCTTGCGTACTCCATAAAATTACATAATACTGTATTGTTTTATTACAGTATTTCATCATGAACTTTTGATACAATATCTGAAATTTAAAATTTCAGTTGGATTTGTGTTTGTTTCTCCAAACATTCGTAAGCTGAGGGATCTTCTATTGCATTCCTAACAGACACAATGACCTAATGGTAGTTTTCAGGATACATCCTATCATCTTCCATAGCAGGAGTAAACCTGGAGCATTCAAATAGGTCATAAGAACTATGTTTGCCATGCTGGGGTGTAGTACTTTAAACCCTTTTACCCCCAGGCTATTTGGAACTTTCCAACCCTTAACCCCAGGGGGTTATTTTTTTTCAAACACATTTTGCAGTAAATATTTTGTAAATTGCTCTAACACCCTTAATTTTCGTCATAGAGAAGTCAGGTTGGTCTCATTCTCTTGGAAAATGCCTGAAGTTTCTCAAAAAATTATCAAAAATATGCAAAAAAAATTGTAATTAGCAGATTTTTGCAAGGACGTACCGGTACATCCATGGTGGTAAAGGGATGTGATTTGTGAAACGTACCAGTACGTCCTTTAGGGGTAAAAGGGTTAAGATATCTGAAACCTATGGTCATCTTGGATCACCTATTATGATCCAGATAAGTTGATTCTTGTGTAAACAGAATTTATGGAATACAGTATACCTAAAACATGAAGTTCTGAACAGCCCGGAACTTGGTAAGACATTCAAGAAACCATCAATACAATTCTTTTGACACGTTGTTGAACTATGTACATTCCAACTACAGCAGAACCGATCAAAATTAATTTCAAAACAGTAGAGTGCATAATAATTTCACATCCAAGACAGAATGTGGTGAAAATTGACTCTCATCTCTGCTTGAATAAAGCAGTCAAGGATAAAACTAACTTCAGGCAACAAACATCTTATTTGAGGAAAGTCCTGCTTTGATACTAAATTAGAATACCTTGTAATTACCTGCTAAAAAAAGGGGGACTTAAGCATTCTTTGAAATCACAATGAGACTCCATGACAAAAGAAAGCTGTCGGGGAATTTTGGCCTAAGATTTATCCACAATTTAAAGTATGCTTATAAGTTTCCAACAGTTCATAAGAAAACAGTTAACTGTCAACGTTGGTCAGGATAGCGACTGGTGGCGAGGCAGTGACCTCATCACTTCTACCTCCTGGGATTTGGTTTTGCTGACAATTTTGAAAGAGGCTCACAACTATTTAAAATGGTAATTCCTTCCAGAATAAATTGCGAAAATAAAATAGTTTTAGACTATTCAATGATACCTTTAGGCAACCTTCCAAAGCTAAGTTTGAGGTTTCAGTTTGGATACTGAAATGCAATCGAGGAGAGTTCTCTAAGTTCTTCACATGTCTAGAATTCTAATTACTATCTAAAACAATTTTTGCTGATCAACGCCTTCGTTAAACTGGTTAGAAGAGAAAATAATCATCGAGCACACTACAGTCCAACAGTATACATATAAGTCTACTTTTCAATGCATTAGATGTAAGGAACATTATGTCTATTGATTCTACACCTTTCCTCTCTGAATTAATAGATATGGATCAACTCTCATGAGAGAAGTCCTGTCTTTATCATTCCAAGACATATGGAACTACAGAAATCTGTCTGTTGTTCACATTAGGAATAAGAATGAAGTCGCATTAGACTCTTCATTCATGTTCCTAGTGTGAACAACAGAACATTACTGCATTCTTCTTCTACATAAAGAAATCCTAGATGGCTTAAGAAGCATTCTTAACTATCATACTCTTCAAAATTCTTGGTGAGTCATGAGGATTTGGAATGAAATTATTAACTTTACTATACTGCCTAGCCCAGCACTAGAGCCTGTGAGGTCTTCAGCAACCAAGTGCATGTGGGGAGAAACCCAAGGGCAACCATACTTCTTAGTATTCCAGTTTCTTAACCTGGTTCTGTAACCAACCACTGACGCATACCAAATGAGGAGCACTTCTCACAAAACCAACGGTTGTCCTGCCAGAAAAGTGACCAAGTCTACTGAGGTAAGTAAGGAACATGAGTTTCACTATGCTAATCTCCTTTTGTGCCCACAAACGATCCAATAATAGATCCTTAGATTATTAAGTTCCAGGGGCCTGACTTCCTGACAAGGGGAAAAATCTGTCAGGTACCAAAGACCCTTCAATATATCTCACACTTAAATACTCAAGATATTCCAAAAGCCAATAATTACTCAATATAATTTCTAACCTTATGGTCCAATTCACCGGCAACAAGAATTATATCTATAAAGGCAGTCTAACAAAAGTTTACATAACAACTCTTTGGAGCTGAATAGAGCTTGAAGAAGAGAAGACTTTCATTAGTTGAGGGGCTAGCGCTTATAAGTGTAAAAATATATAGGACCTTATTTCAAGAATAGAATAGAAATGAATGGCGAGTGATTGTGACGCACTTCCGATAGGACCCGTTGCTACCTAGGGTTACGCAGTGGCTAAGTGTCCTATATGAGACTGTTACTACTCCATTACACAAGCCTAATAGTTATGTTATTACTACTAGTTACAACAGCATGAATGCAAGAGTTGATGGGAGAAGTACAAGAGGAAGGCCAAGGTTTGGGTGGATGGATGGAGTGAAGAAAGCTTTGGGTGATAGGAGGATAGATGTGAGAGAGGCAAGAGAGCGTGCTAGAAATAGGAATGAATGGCAAGCAATTGTGACGCAGTTCCGGTAGGCCCTGCTGCTTCCTCCGGTGCCTTAGATGACCGCGGAGGTAGCAGCAGTAGGGGATTCCGCGTTATGAAGCTTCATCTGTGGTGGATAACGGGGGAGGGTGGGGTGTGGCACCCTAGGAGTATCACCCTCAGTTGAGTCCCTTTTCAGGCTGGGAGGAACGTAGAGAGGAGAAATGGGGGAAGTGCCTTGGTATATGTATGTATGTACAACAGCATACAATTGTGTAGTGGTGAAGACTGTGACAAAATTATTACCACTACAAAAAAATAAAAAACTTTGCATATAAACAGCTTATGCACAATATTCCCCAGAATTCCAATTAAGTTATGCCTTACCTTAAAGTTCAATTGCAGTGACATTGGCATTTTGTGGAGACATAAAAAACCAGAGAAAAAAAAAAAGACAACTTTTAACCACAATGTTCAGAATAAACTCTGAAATCTGTAACCAGAATTGTATGTTATTGGCAATTTGTGAGCTCAGATGAAAAACCAGAGAAAAAAAAACACTAACCAGAATGTGAAAAAAACTCTGGAAATTGCCAATGACATACAATTCTTGAAATGCCTTTTATGCTATCACAAGATAGAAAATTCTGTTATATACATAAATAAAAACTTGCCAAATAAGATTGAGATAGGAAGAAAGTCTGGTAGGTGGAAACCAATCACTATCTAGTGCAAAACACTCTCATCTGCGATACGTCGTGGTTTATATGATAAATCCTTCGTTGAAAACCGTAAACTATCACTGAGTTACGAGTGGGTGGGTCTTTTCTTAGGATAATTATTGAATTATTAATTAATAGACTGCAAAGTTGTGGTTGATGGACACCTTAGTGAGTATAGGAATGTAATATCTGGTGTTCCTCAGGGTAGTATGCTTGTTGCATATGCAGATGATGTAACTCTCTTTGCATCAATTCCATCTCTTGAATGTAGATCTGGGGTTACCGAATCCCTTAATAGAGATCTAGCTGAAGTTAGTGCATGGTACAAATTATGGAACATAAAGTTGAACCCCAACTCAATATATAAAAACTATATAAAGAACTTGTCATACCACAGAGCAGAATAATATGACTAATACAGAAATATTATTGCCAACTGTAACAAAAGCAATAGTTCACATCTGGTGATTAACATCCCCTTAAAAAGTAAAAGCAAAATACAAAAGGCAATATGAAAAAAAGCTTGGCAAAGCTTAGTAGTGGGCTACAGGATACCACAAAAAGATGCTTAACCATCACTTAAGGATAGGAATATGATCTTTTAACCTAGATCTGTGATGATGATACTCCTAAAAGGAGAAAATATCCTTTGATACAAAAACCTACACTAGAAACAGAGCTTTTCAATTGAATGTTAAGTTGACCACTTCTACAGTATATGTACTAAACCCTACTAGAATTATTAACAGGCAGAACACATTTAGAGGATCCTAGTGAATTAGCCCTAATATTTCTTTTCATACTAAAAAACCATGAACAATAGGAGACCATAAAGATAATTTTAGAATGTTAAGACAAAAATCAGTGAACTATTTGCCTTAAAAACTCTTAATTGAGTGGAACCCAAACAGCAATCATTTGAAAACAGTTTAAATTAAGCATTAATAAGAAAATAAATAATATGCACTGACTTTGTCAATGTTTTTTTCATATATAATGGATTCCACCCGAGACTAATTTACTTTTAAAAATCTAACTGGGAATTTCCTTAAGTAGGATATTTCAGAAAAAGTCTAAATGTATTCTGCCTATTAACAATGTTATAAAAAATTCATAAGCCCTAAAAACAATATAGAACATAAATTAACATGAGAAACAGAATGCCAGAGTCTACTTAATATAAAGTGTATAAGATCTGTCAGGATTCAGAGGCAATGTTGAATCTTGTTCTCTACATGAAAAATTGCTGAAAAGGGCTGGTCCAGGATACAGTATAGAGTGAGAATGTGAGGTTATTTCGTCAGGAGGCTGTAGCCTACTTCTCCATCCAAAGTACCAATGTAATGTTTGTTTAAAATCCATCCCCGTAACTGCTGTTGATAAATGAGTATATTTCCCTCAGTAAACAAATTTATGATCTAATCACATGCAGCTCTTTCACCAGAAAACTAGTGCAGAGATTATGGCTCTTTATCAGAATCGTCAGCAACTTTTAAGGCACATTTGGGCCTTGCCACTGCCAAGATAATCACCCGTCTCTCTCAGATTCTGCTGGTAACAAAGTGTCCCTTCGGTGAACTGGCTCTCAGGGGAACTATTTTACATACTTACTTATTGCTTTCTTCATTATTATAATGAACAGCAGCAAAGAGCTTAGTATAGATCCTTGATGGATACAAGTATTGATCTCATATTCTTCTTAAAGCGTCCATTCCCAGTATTTTTAATTGAGTTTTCTTAATTCTTGTACTTTCACATCCTTCCATTTTATCGCACGTTACTTCGCTAGCTTGAATGATTCTTCTTTTCTCCTGCTCAGGCGTCGATTCTCTTTTATTTTTCCACTTTGATTCGATGCTATGCCTCTCCTCTACATAGCATTTCTTCCCTGATGCTTCTTTATGCAATTTTTTAGCAATTCTCATAAGATATTTTGAGGGAGTACTTGCTCAGAATTTTCTCTCTTTGTTTATGAATTAACAAGACTCCCTTTTCCAACTCAGTTTTATATTTTTCTGTTTGAAAACATCACCAATTTATTTTTCTGTCGAAACCTGAAATAAGAGAAAAAATACTTGAGTCACACATAACTCTAAGCTCTCATAATTGAAGCAAATTTCCTTGCTTACCAAATATTGACCAGAGGGAATTATTTCTACAGTACATCAGTACAGTGTTCTGTAACTTTTGATTAATGGAAATATGAAATTTTGCCTATTTTGATTATTCATTGAAGTTGAAAACCTACTCTATAATCCAACCTTCAACTGTTGTTGACTAATCCTATAAGCTAATCAGATTTCTAACAAACAATTTGTTCTGTACTGATAAACAAATCAAAATAAAATATGAAATAAAGTACAGTACGTAAGATAAGATCAATTTCAACCTTGACAATAATAGCTGAAAAAGCTATAGAGCTTTTTCAGCTATTATTGTCAAAAAGCTTGAAATATGTTAAATCTTAAAAGTAATTTGTATATTTTACTAGCACTACAAAAATCGGTTCTTTTGAAATAGCAAATATCTTCAGCAGAGCTGGAACGAAACTTGAAATTGCCAACGACATAGTTACCCCTTTTACCCCCAGGCTTTTTGGAAATTTCCAACCCTTAACCCCCAAGGGGTTACTTTTTTCCCAGCACATTTTGGTGTATATTTCTTTTAAATTGCTCTATCAGCCTTAATTTTTGTCATAGAGAGGTCAGGTTGGTCTCATTCTCTTGGAAAATGTCTGAATTTTCTAAAAAAAAATTATCAAAAATATGAAAAAAATAATTTTTAGAGCATTTTTTTGCAAGGACGTACCGGTATGTCCATGGGGGTAAAGGAATGGCTTTTGTGAAACGTACCAGTACGTCCTTTGGGGGTAAAAGGGTTAATAACAGGTGGAGAATGTGGGTGAATAATCCTGCCCACTCTCCCGTCAAATGCACCCCACTTTTGACCTTCGGCTCAGGACTTGGTGAGGTGGCTGAGGTGGAAAAAATGGAATTTTAAATGATAAAATTAACATTAACAATACTTACATGGATAACTTGGCTAACCCTGAAGCCCTAAAACCAGTCCAAATTTTAACCAAATTGGCAACCCTGCTACCTCCTATTCTGTCACTCTGTTAACGTCAGATGAATGGTTGCCCTTGCGTTTTTGAGGAAAGCTGTCACAAGACAAGACAGAAGGGAGGAAAGGTGTAGGTCTAAAGACCTTCCCAATCCTGCAAAAGTGTTGGTCCCAACACTCTGGGGATCCTGGAAAGGAGAGAATCCCTAATATCAAAAAATTCATAGTACACAGATCGACTGTTACTGGTTCCTCTTCCTAAGGTTGTTGAAGGCCTCCTGGCATAGAGTCCATTATGAATCCTGAATCTAATTCTTTCTCGACAGGGAGTCTACCAAAATGTTGTGAAGACCCAGAATGAACTGGAGAATCGAAGATGTCCCATCCTCTCCGCCAAATGCAAATTGAGTGACTCTAGCCGAGTCCCACTCCCTGCTTCCTTAGGTAACAGATGGTTGTCATACAGTCGACAAAGACAATACTGAGAAGACCTACACCAGTGGCCCTCAGTTCCCTCCAATATATGGAACAACCAGTTTCCAATCATTGACCCAAAATGATTTCCGATCCTTGATCTGCACCCCACCCATGATTCGATACGTCAGACCAAAACATGAAGTCCCGTGGAACCGAGCGAAGATCCATCCTTGTTTTGAAATGGTATCTCAGTAATCACTGGAGGTCCTCCCAACATTGAGGGGAGAAAGCTACCAGATTCTCCTTGGAAACACTATGCCAAGACTGACGAAGGACGAACTGAGGGGACCTCAATCTGATACGATCCCCCCGGGATTCAACTGGATCAGAGAGTCCAGACTCCCGAGAAGACACCTCCACAGGAAGGCAGGAGGCCTCTGATGATGAAAATTCTTCCAAAAGACTCAAAAGATTGTCTATACAAGTCTTGGACGGAGAAGCCCTCAAAATCCGTGAGTTCAGAAAAATCCCACAGTGGTCTGGGACAGGATCAAGGATGAGTTCTTGTTCATATGGATCCTTAACACCTGCCAAAGGTCCTAGACCCTATACCTCGCTCAAAGGCAATCCTTGAGGGAGGACGACTGGAGTAGCTAACGGTCCAGGTACCAAAGCATCCGAACCCCTCACTGGTGAAGAATGACCAATACCCAAGAAAACCTGTGGAGCTGTGGCGAGACCGAAAGACAAAATTGTGATGAAGCGAAGGAAAGGCTTGCTTTCTGGATAAATGGGGACTTGAAGGTAAGTATCCTCCAAGTCGATGGAGACCATCCAGTACCACATTCTGACCAACGCTAGAACAGACAGAACTGTCACTCTCCTGAAACTGGATTTTGCCACAAAGGTGTTTAAAACCGAGATGTCTATGATGGAGAGCCAAGCACCTGAGGCCTTCAGAACCACAAACATTCATGAGTTCGTAAGTAGAAAATCTTTCCCTACCAGAGCCAGCAACTCCTGTCCCCTGATGGAACTGGGGGCATAACTGTTGAAGCTGAGTGGACAAAGAGAAAGGGGAGGTTTAAAAGCAAAAGGGACCTGATATCCAGCTCTCTAAAATTTCACATGTCTTTCATGCTAAGCTAAACTACTGCGAGAGACAGGCTCTGACAAGATCCTCCGGGAAAGGTAATGACTCCTTATTTCAGAAAAACCTTGCCTTCGTAAGCATCAGACGAAAATCTCCTAATCTCTCTCTTCCCCTTATCCCTGTCCATACGTCAATTGACCCTACCCTGTTGTTGTGAAACCCAACATACTAGGAAGCCAAAGTGCTAGAAGATCGAGAAGAACCAACACCAACAGCACTAAAATGTGAGGAAAAGGGTTGAAACTCTGGAGCTAGACGTCTTTTTTCACAAACCCCACCCCACGAGTGAAGGAAAGAGAACCCCGAGGAGAAGGGCCTGGACAAAGACCTCTGGGCTTCCAAAGCAAAATCTCCCTAACATACCACCACCACCAACACCCAGACAGGACATTCCCATCGAAAATGAATTCCTCTAAATGGGAAGAGGCAAAGTAACGAGAACTTCGGTGTTCTGAATGTGAGGAAGGGAGAAGAATGACCTACCTCTTGTTGCCTCAAAGAGACCAAGAAGGGCTGCAAACTAGCAGTAATAGAGTTCTGAGCGAGAGCTCATTGGCCTGTTAGGAGGGCAGGAGCTCCCTACCAGCCAGCAATACCTATCACTATCTTGTTAAAGATTTAACAGCCTCATCAAATGTACTATGAAAGGACTTGGGCTTGTATTTTGTGTAGGAACAATCAAGATTTTACATATAGTAGTGCCCCAGTTTAATGGACATACTGGGTGAATTAACATGACCCTTTGAAAAAGTTTTTTAAACCCAGAATACCAACTTAATTTGCTTTAAATCTTGCCCTTCAAGGAACTTGATCCAACAGAATTTACTTCAATGAATCTGAACATAGGAGTTGACTGTCTACATTAGTTTCATAAAGTATTATTTTCTCAAGTTTAGTTTTTATTAGTATTCAAACGTTTCTTACCTTTAGTAGAGAGATGTAAGGTGTATCATATTGCTATCATGTGATGGTTCTTCAGAATTTGATCAAGGCTGGAATCACCCAATACCAAGGGCATTGGGTAAATCAGGATTCACAGGCAATGTTGAATCTTGTCCTCCACATGAAGAATTACCAAGAAGGTCCAGTCCAGGCTGAAGCATAGTGAGGATGGGAGGTTACTTGGTCAGGAGGCTGTAGCCTACTTCTCCATTTAAAGTAAACGTGTACTGTTGTTTCAAATCCACCCAATATTTACTGTTAAAAAATGGACATTTCTTCTTCACTTTTTGCCTCCTTAGCTGTTATATTTTCTGTTGTTACTTCTGTTCCACCAAACTTTTTTGGTTAACATTAAAATTGCAGCATACAGTAAACATGTTTTACGAAGTACTGCCTCCATCGTTAATGTGCTTCTTAACCGAGTTTCTTCTGCTGTGGTGTACTCTTCTTCTCTTATTCTTCCATATTGATTCAATGTTATGTCCCTCATCTATGCAGCATTCCTTCTCTGGGGCCTCTTGATGCCTTTCCTCAGCAAGTCCCAGAGGATATTTTGAAGGGATTGTTGCTCAGTTTTTCTAATTTTGTTCAGGGATTAATAAGATTCCTTTTTGCTACTCAGCTTTACATTTCTCTGCTAGAAAACACCGCCACCCGATTTTATGGTGGACACCTGAAATAAGAGACAAAAAACTTATGTCACATACAACTTCAAAAATAATTTGCATTTTGACCCAAGTTTCATAATTGAAACAAATTTGCCTGCTTCCCAAATGCTGTATTGCTCAGAGGGAAATACTTGTTTCTTAAAGTAGACCATTACAGCATTCAGTATTCTTTACATTTTTGTTAATGGAAATATGAATTTTTGCCCTTGTGAAAAGCTATTCATTTCAGTTGAAAACCTATTTGATTTTTAACCAACTTGAATCATCGTTAACTAGTACTATAAGGTACAATAATTTCAAATTGAATATTTGTACTGTACTCGTAAACAAATAAAATAAAATATGAAATAAAGTACTGTATGTAAGCTGATATCATTTAAAATCTTGACAATAATATCTGGAAAAATCTAGTCATGGAAATAAAAGTTTAAAGTATGTCAAATTAAGTACTGGTATTTTGTATTTTTCCTTGCTATATGAACATGAGTTCTTTAAAATCCCAAATTTTTAAATTAATTTCTATTTTTCATAAGTATGAGAGCTTGAGTCCTTTACTATAGGAGAATGGATAACAGCGATGTTTGAACATAGCAGATAAAACTTATAACAAGGTGTAAACAACTGAGATGTGGTTTACCTGCTGGTAGGGAAGAAGCAACTGCCCCACTGCTAACTCACTGAAAATTCACTGGGATGGGAGACGGGACTTACTTGTGAGCTGGTGCCAGCAGATAGTTTGATTAAAAGAAAGTTTGTATAATTATGAAAAATACAAATACAATATTGAGTCTGCCATATGGTCCTGGAATGCTAGAAGACCTACACAAGTGTCTCTCAGCTCCCTCCAATATATGGAACAGCCAGTTTCTGGCCCAAAATAATTTACGATCCTTGATCTGCAACTCATCCATGATCCGATACGTCAGACCAAAACATGAGGTCAGGCGGAACCGAGCGAAGATCCATCCTTGCTTTGAGACAATATCTCAACGACCACTGGAGGTCCTCCCAACATTGAGGGGAGAAAGCTACCAGATTCTCCTTGGAAACACTATGCCAAGACTGACGAAGGACGAACTGAGGGGACCTCAATCTGATACGATCCCCCCGGGATTCAACTGGATCAGAGAGTCCAGACTCCCGAGAAGACACCTCCACAGGAAGGCAGGAGGCCTCTGATGATGAAAATTCTTCCAAAAGACTCAAAAGATTGTCTATACAAGTCTTGGACGGAGAAGCCCTCAAAATCCGTGAGTTCAGAAAAATCCCACAGTGGTCTGGGACAGGATCAAGGATGAGTTCTTGTTCATATGGATCCTTAACACCTGCCAAAGGTCCTAGACCCTATACCTCGCTCAAAGGCAATCCTTGAGGGAGGACGACTGGAGTAGCTAACGGTCCAGGTACCAAAGCATCCGAACCCCTCACTGGTGAAGAATGACCAATACCCAAGAAAACCTGTGGAGCTGTGGCGAGACCGAAAGACAAAATTGTGATGAAGCGAAGGAAAGGCTTGCTTTCTGGATAAATGGGGACTTGAAGGTAAGTATCCTCCAAGTCGATGGAGACCATCCAGTACCACATTCTGACCAACGCTAGAACAGACAGAACTGTCACTCTCCTGAAACTGGATTTTGCCACAAAGGTGTTTAAAACCGAGATGTCTATGATGGAGAGCCAAGAACCTGAGGCCTTCAGAACCACAAACATTCATGAGTTCGTAAGTAGAAAATCTTTCCCTACCAGAGCCAGCAACTCCTGTCCCCTGATGGAACTGGGGGCATAACTGTTGAAGCTGAGTGGACAAAGAGAAAGGGGAGGTTTAAAAGCAAAAGGGACCCGATATCCAGCTCTCTAAAATTTCACACGTCTTTCATGCTAAGCTAAACTACTGCGAGAGACAGGCTCTGACAAGATCCTCCGGGAAAGGTAATGACTCCTATTTCAGAAAAACCTTGCCTTCGTAAGCATCAGACGAAAATCTCCTAATCTCTCTCTTCCCCTTATCCCTGTCCATACGTCAATTGACCCTACCCTGTTGTTGTGAAACCCAACATACTAGGAAGCCAAAGTGCTAGAAGATCGAGAAGAACCAACACCAACAGCACTAAAATGTGAGGAAAAGGGTTGAAACTCTGGAGCTAGACGTCTTTTTTCACAAACCCCACCCCACGAGTGAAGGAAAGAGAACCCCGAGGAGAAGGGCCTGGACAAAGACCTCTGGGCTTCCAAAGCAAGATCTCCCTAACATACCACCACCACCAACACCCAGACAGGACATTCCCATCGAAAATGAATTCCTCTAAATGGGAAGAGGCAAAGTAACGAGAACTTCGATGTTCTGAATGTGAGGAAGGGAGAAGAATGACCTACCTCTTGTTGCCTCAAAGAGACCAAGAAGGGCTGCAAACTAGCAGTAATAGAGTTCTGAGCAAGAGCTCATTGGCCTGTTAGGGGGGCAGGAGCTCCCTACCAGCCAGCAATACCTATCACTATCTTGTTAAAGATTTAACAGCCTCATCAAATGTACTATGAAAGGACTTGGGCTTGTATTTTGTGTAGGAACAATCAAGATTTTACATATAGTAGTGCCCCAGTTTAATGGACATACTGGGTGAATTAACATGACCCTTTGAAAAAGTTTTTAAAACCCAGAATACCAACTTAATTTGCTTTAAATCTTACCCTTCAAGGAACTTGATCCAACAGAATTTACTTCAATGAATCTGAACATAGGAGTTGACTGTCTACATTAGTTTCATAAAGTATTATTTTCTCAAGTTTAGTTTTTATTAGTATTCAAACGTTTCTTACCTTTAGTAGAGAGATGTAAGGTGTATCATATTGCTATCCTGTGATGGTTCTTCAAATTTGATCAAGGCAGGAATCACCCAATACCAAGGGCATTGGGTAAATCAGGATTCACAGGCAATGTTGAATCTTGTCCTCCACATGAAGAATTACCAAGAAGGTCCAGTCCAGGCTGAAGCATAGTGAAGATGGGAGGTTACTTGGTCAGGAGGCTGTAGCCCACTTCTCCATTCAAAGTAAACGTCTACTGTTGTTTCAAATCCACCCAATATTTACTGTTAACAAATGAACATTTCTTCTTCACTTTCTGCCTCCTTAGCTGTTATATTTTCTGTTATTCCTTCTGTTCCACCAAACTTTTTTGGTTAACATTAAAATTGCAGCCTACAGTAAACATGTTTTACGAAGTACTGCCTCCATCGTTAATGTGCTTCTTAACCGAGTTTCTTCTGCTGTGGTGTACTCTTCTTCTCTTATTCTTCCATATTGATTCAATGTTATGTCCCTCATCTATGCAGCATTCCTTCTCTGGGGCCTCTTGATGCCTTTCCTCAGCAAGTCCCAGAGGATATTTTGAAGGGATTGTTGCTCAAGATTTTCTATCTTTGTTCAGGAATTAACAAGATTCCTTTTTGCTACTCAGCTTTACATTTCTCGGCTAGAAAACACCGCCACCCGATTTTATGGTGGACACCTGAAATAAGAGACAAAAAACTTATGTCACATACAACTTCAAAAATAATTTGCATTTCGACCCAAGTTTCATAATTGAAACAAATTTGCCTGCTTACCAAATGCTGTATTGCTCAGAGGGAAATACTTGTTTCTTAAAGTAGACCATTACAGCATTCAGTATTCTTTACATTTTTGTTAATGGAAATATGAATTTTTGCCTTTGTGGAGAGCTATTCATTTCAGTTGAAAACCTATTTTATTTTTAACCAACTTGAATCATCGTTAACTAGTACTATAAGGTACTATAATTTCAAATTGAATATTTGTTAAGTACTCGTAAACAAATAAAATAAAATATGAAATAAAGTACTGTATGTAAGCTGATATCATTTAAAATCTTGACAATAATATCTGGAAAAATCTAGTCATGGAAATAAAAGTTTAAAGTATGTCAAATTAAGTACTGGTATTTTGTATTTTTCCTTGCTATATGAACATGAGTTCTTTAAAATCCCAAATTTTTAAATTAATTTCTATTTTTCATAAGTATGAGAGCTTGAGTCCTTTACTATAGGAGAATGGATAACAGCGATGTTTGAACATAGCAGATAAAACTTATAACAAGGTGTAAACAACTGAGATGTGGTTTACCTGCTGGTAGGGAAGAAGCAACTGCCCCACTGCTAACTCACTGAAAACTCACTTGGATGGGAGACGGGACTTACTTGTGAGCTGGTGCCAGCAGATAGTTTGATTAAAAGACTCAAGTTTGTATAATTATGAAAAATACAAATACAATATCAAGTCTGCCAAATGGTCCTGGAATGCTAGAAGACCTACACAAGTGTCTCTCAGCTCCCTCCAATATATGGAACAGCCAGTTTCTGGACCAAAATAATTTACGATCCTTGATCTGTAACTCATCCATGATCCGATACGTCAGACCAAAATATGAGGTCAGGCGGAACCGAGCGAGGATCCATCCTTGTTTTGAGACAATATCTCAACGACCACTGGAGGTCCTCCCAACATTGAGGGGAGAAAGCTACCAGAGTCTCCTTGGAAACAATGTGCAACAACTGAAGAAAGGCCAAATGAAGTGACCTCATTTTGAGATAACCCCCGGGATTCAACTGGAGCAGAGAAGACAGACTCTAGAAAAGAGACCTCCACAACTCCACAAGAAGGCATGAGGCCTCTGATGATAAAAATTCTTCCAAACGACTCAGAAGCTTGTCTATTCAAGTCTTGGACGGAGAAGCCCTCAAAATCCAGGAGTTCAGAAAAATCCCAAGGTAGGCAGTGGTCTGGGATAGGATCAAGGATTAGTTCTTGTTCACATGGATCCTTAACTCCTGCCAAAGGTCCAGGACCATATCCCTCGCTCAAGGGCAATCCTATTGGTGAAGAATGGCCAATACCAGAGCCATTACCCGAGAAAACCTGTGGAGCTGTGGTGAGACTGAAAGATAAGGTTGTGATGAAGCAAAGGAAAGGCTTCCTTTCTGGATGAATGGGGACTTGAAGGTAAGTATCCTCCAAGTCGATAGAGACCATCCAGTACCACATTCTGACCAATGCTAGAACTGACTGAACTGCCACTATCCTGAAACTGGATTTTGCCACAAAGGTGTTTAAAACCGAGATGTCTATGATGGAGAGCCAAGCACCTGAGGCCTTTAGAACCAAAAACATTCATGAGTTTGTAAGTAGTAAATCTTTCTCTACCAGAGCCAGCAACTCCTGTCCCCTGATGGAACTGGGGGCATAACTGTTGAAGCTGAGTGGACAAACAGAAAGGGGAGGTTTTAAAGAAAAAGAGACCAGATATCCAGCTCTCTCAAATTCCACACCTCTTTCAAGCTAAGCTAACCTACTGCGAGAGACAGGCTCTGACAGGATCCTCCGGGAGAGGTAACAAACTCCTATTTACGAGAAACCTTGCCTTCGTGAGTACCAGATGAAAATTTCCTAGTCTATCCCTTCTCCTTACCCGTCTGTACGTCAAGCGACCCTACCCTGTTGTTAGGAAACATAACATACCAGGAAGACAAAGTGCTAGACGATCAAGAAGAGCCAACACCAACAGCACTAGAATGTGAGGAAAAGGGTTGAAGCTCTGGAACTATACGTCTTTTTTACACACTCCACCCCATGAGTGAAGGGAAGGGAACCCCGAGGAGAAGGGCCTGGACAAAGACCATGGCCCTTCCAAAGCAAGATCTCCCTAACATACCACCACCACCAACACCCAGACAGGACATTCCTATCGAAAATGAATTCCTCTAAATGGGAAGAGGCAAAGTAACGAGAACTTCGATGTTCTGAATGTGAAGAAGAGAGAAGAATGACCTACCTCTTGTTGCCTCAAAGAGACCAAGAAGGGCTGCAAACTAGCAGTAATAGAGTTCTGAGCAAGAGCTCATTGGCCTGTTAGGGGGGCAGGAGCTCCCTTACCAGCCAGCAATACCTATCACTATCTTGTTAAAGATTTAACAGCCTCATCAAATGTACTATGAAAGGACTTGGGCTTGTATTTTGTGTAGGAACAATCAAGATTTTACATATAGTAGTGCCCCAGTTTAATGGACATACTGGGTGAATTAACATGACCCTTTGAAAAAGTTTTTAAAACCCAGAATACCAACTTAATTTGCTTTAAATCTTGCCCTTCAAGGAACTTGATCCAATAGAATTTACTTCAATGAATCTGAATATAGGAGTTGACTGTCTACATTAGTTTCATAAAGTATTATTTTCTCAAGTTTAGTTTTTATTAGTATTCAAACCTTTCTTACCTTTACTAGAGAGATGTAAGGTGTATCATATTGCTATCCTGTGATGGTTCTTCAGAATTTGATCAAGGCTGGAATCACCCAATACCAAGGGCATTGGGTAAATCAGGATTCACAGGCAATGTTGAATCTTGTCCTCCACATGAAGAATTACCAAGAAGGTCCAGTCCAGGCTGAAGCATAGTGAGGATGGGAGGTTACTTGGTCAGGAGGCTGTGGCCTACTTCTCCATTTAAAGTAAACGTGTTCTGTTGTTTCAAATCCACCCAATATTTACTGTTAACAAATGGACATTTCTTCTTCACTTTTTGCCTCCTTAGCTGTTATATTTTCTTTTGTTCCTTTTGTTCCACCAAACTTTTGGTTAATATATTTTAATTATAAAATAAATTTTTGAATATACTTACCCGGTGAATATATATAGCTGCAACTCTGTTGCTCGACAGACAAAAAAACTGTAAAAAACTCGCCAGCGATCGCTATACAGGTTGCGGGTGTGCCCATCAGCGCCAACTGTCGGCCAGATACCATACTCAATGTAAACAAAGACTCAATTTCTTCTCATCCCACTGCGTCTCTATTGGGGAGGAAGGGAGGGTCGTTTAATTTATATATTCACCGGGTAAGTATATTCAAAAATTTATTCTATAATTAAAATATCATTTTTAAATATTTAACTTAGCCGGTGAATATATATAGCTGATTCACACCCAGGGTGGTGGGTAGAGACCATTTAAATATGTTTACATCTTATGAGCTAAGAGTTTTTATTTCATTTTAGAAGTTATCAAAATAACAAAAACAAAATAAATAGGTACCTGGTAAGGAAGTCGACTTAGACGATTACTCTGCCTTATAAGTACGTCTTCCTTACGAAGCCTCGCGATCCTCTTAGGATGCTGACAGACCCCTAGGAACTGAAGTATCAAGGGCTGCAACCCATACAACAGGACCTCATCAAACCCCTAATCTGGGCGCTCTCAAGAAATGACTTTGACCACCCGCCAAATCAACCAGGATGCGAAAGGCTTCTTAGCCTTCCGGACAACCCATAAAAAACTACATTAAAAACATTTCGAGAGACAGATTAAAAGGATATGGAATTAGGGAATTGTAGTGGTTGAGCCCTCACCCACTACTGCACTCGCTGCTACGAATGGTCCCAGTGTGTATCAGTTCTCGTAAAGAGACTGGACATCTTTCAAGTAAAATGACGCGAACACTGATTTGCTTCTCCAATAGGTTGCGTCCATTATACTTTGCAGAGATCTATTTTGCTTAAAGGCCACGGAAGTTGCTACAGCTCTAACTTCGTGCGTCTTCACCTTAAGCAAAGCTCGGTCTTCCTCACTCAGATGTGAATGAGCTTCTCGTACAGTATTAACAATCTGATAAAGTATGACCAAGCATTCTTTGACATAGGCAAGGATGGTTTCTTAACTGAACACCATAAAGCTTCAGATTGGCCTCGTAAAGGTTTAGTACGCTTTAAATAGAACTTAAGAGCTCTAACAGGGCATAAGACTCTTTCTAGTTCATTGCCTACGATCTCCGATAAGCTGGGAATATCGAAAGATTTAGGCCAAGGCCGAGAAGGCAGCTCATTTTTGGCGAGAAAACCAAGTTGCAGCAAACAAGTGGCTTTTTCCGACGAAAATCCGATGTTCTTGCTGAAGGCATGAATCTCACTGACTCTTTTAGCCGAGGCTAAGCATACCAGGAAAAGAGTCTTAAGAGTGAGATCTTTCAGGGAGGCTGATTGTAACGGCTCCAACCTGTCTGACATGAGGAATCTTAGTACCACGTCTAAATTCCATCCAGGGGTAGCCAAACGACGCTCCTTGGTGGTCTCAAAAGACTTAAGGAGGTCTTGCAGATCTTTATTGTTGGAAAGATCTAAGCCTCTATGCCGGAAGACCGATGCCAACATGCTTCTGTAGCCCTTGATAGTGGGAGCTGAAAGGGATCGTCCTTTTCTCAGGTATAAGAGAAAATCAGCTACTTGAGCTACAGAGGTACTGGTCGAGGATACAAAAACTGACTTGCACCAGTCTCGGAAGACTTCCCACTTCGATTGGTAGACTCTAATGGTAGACGCTCTCCTTGCTCTAGCAATCGCACTGGCTGCCTCCTTCGAAAAGCCTCTAGCTCTCGAGAGTCTTTCGATAGTCTGAAGGCAGTCAGACGAAGAGCGTGGAGGCTTTGGTGTACCTTCTTTACGTGTGGCTGACGTAGAAGGTCCACCCTTAGAGGAAGACTTCTGGGAACGTCTACTAACCATCGAAGTACCTCGGTGAACCATTCTCTCGCGGGCCAGAGGGGAGCAACTAACGTCAACCTTGTCCCTTCGTGAGAGGCGAACTTCTGCAGTACCTTGTTGACAATCTTGAACGGTGGGAATGCGTAGAGATCCAGATGTGACCAATCTAGGAGGAAGGCATCTATATGTATTGCTGCTGGGTCCGGGACTGGGGAGCAATAGATTGGAAGCCTCTTGGTCAGCGAGGTTGCAAAGAGATCTATGGTTGGTTGACCCCAAGTGGCCCAAAGTCTCTTGCACACATCCTTGTGGAGGGTCCATTCGGTTGGAATTACTTGCCCTTTCCGACTGAGACAATCTGCTATGACGTTCAAGTCGCCTTGGATGAACCTCGTTACTAGGGAGATGTCTTGACCTTTTGACCAGATGAGCAGGTCCCTTGCGATCTCGTACAACGTCAGTGAGTGGGTACCTCCTTGTTTGGAGATGTACGCCAAGGCCGTGGTGTTGTCCGAGTTTACTTCCACCACTTTGCCTCGAAGGAGATACTCGAAGCTTTTCAAGGCCAGATGAACTACCAACAGCTCCTTGCAGTTGATATGTATGCTCCTCTGACTCGAGTTCCACAGACCTGAGCATTCCCGACCGTCCAGTGTCGCGCCCCAGCCCAAGTCCGATGCGTCCGAGAAGAGAACGTGGTGGGGAGTCTGAACAGCCAGGGGAAGACCCTCTCTTAGGTTGATATTGTCCTTCCACCAAGTCAGACAAGACTTTATCTTTCCGGAAATCGGGATCGAGACCGCTTCTAGCGTCTTGTCCTTTTTCCAGTGAAAAGCCAGATGGTATTGAAGAGGATGGAGGTGTAGTCTTCCTAGGGATACAAACTGTTCCAGGGATGACAGCGTCCCTACCAGACTCATCCACAGCCTGACTGAGCAGCGTTCCTTCTTCAGCATCTTCTGGATGGATAGCAGGGCTTGATCTATTCTGGGGGCTGATCGTCTTGTTGTTCAGCAACGTCCTCATCAGATAGTTCCTCATCCGAAAACCGATGAGGAAACGCCAACGGAGTGGGCAACGTCTGGCTCGCTGAGTCCGGTCGCACTGGTGCATGCGTGACGGAGCCGGACGCAACGTCATGGAACTGCTGCACAGTCTGTGAACTGTCAACAACCATGGGTGCGCGAGGACGCACAGCGTCCACCCGAGACTGTCTACACCGTCTGGGTTGTGCAGTCAACACCATACCGGGTTGCGGAGGTTGACGCACCGCGTCAAAACAAGTCACCTCTGATGGTTGTTGAACGTCCTGAACGTCAACAACCACCTCCGAGCGTCGCTTAACGTCAACGTGCGGCTGGCAACCCACACTGGGTCGCATCGGTGGAGGAACCACCTCAACTGGTAGACGCGAGAAGGTTACCTCAGCGTCAACAGGACACACAACCGACCGCTTGGAAGGTTGTTGGCCAGAAGGTTCAGCAGCAACCTTCTCCGCATTAAAGTCCTCCATCAAGGACGCAAGCTTGGACTGCATGTCTTGCAGCAAAGCCCATTTAGGGTCTACGGGAGCAGGTGCGGCAACAGACGGGGTTAGCGACTGAGGCGGTACCGCTTTCCATCCCTGAAAGCCTTGTTTATGCATGACATAATTGTACAGCAAAACTTCAAGGGCTCGAAAACAGCTGTGAAGTTGACCTGTAAAATCTTGGAGCATCTCCTGGCCAGGCGCCAGGGAGAGTCTACGAGATTTGAGAAGTCTATCTGGGCAGAGGCAGGAACTCCCAAGCCGAGAACTTCTCTCGTGTCATATCAGACTCTCGCTCTATAAGCCAGTTTAAAAGAAGTGAAAGCAAAGGCTGTATCCCCCAAACTCCTCCTGGTGATAAACCAGTCGCCTGGCAAACGTAAAGCTCTCTAGGAGAGCGAGAGAGCACTAGCTTATAAACAACGGCTTCGAAGTAGATAGGCCTAGTGTAAGCTCTGACGTTTAGGCGAACGAGGAGCAGCAGTTACAAAAAGATCCGGACAAAGATCCTTAAAAATCAGCATGATTTAATTAAAGTCCATAGAGGGCTAAGCAGCTTTAGGCTCCTCTCCGTCCGACAGAGTCCTCAAGGGAATATCAGTAGGAGGGGGAACAGCAAATTCCTCATCTAAAGGAACCTTGTCCGATAAAAGCTGAGTCTCAAGCAAGGAAGAGACCTACCGTGGTGGCAATGCTTTACAAGCAGAGTCCACACGCACTGGTGCATTAGTAGCGGACCAGGACGCAACGTCATGTAACTGCTTGACAGTCTGTGAACTGTTAACAACAACAGGTGCGAGAGACCAGGACGCAACGTCATGTAACTGCTTGACAGTCTGTGAACTGTCAACAACAACAGGTGCGTGAGGACGCACAACGTCCACTCGAGACTGCTTTGACTGCCTAGAATGAGCAGTCAAAACAACTCTAGAATGCGAAGGTTGACGCACAGCGTCAAAACAAGTCAACTCCGATTGTTAGCGAACGTCCTGAACGTCAACAGGAGCATCAGCAAGTGGCCTAACGTCCAAATGTGGCTGAAAATCCACACGAGACCGCATCGAGTGTGGTTCTAAACAACCTGACTGACGTGACTTAGCTACGCCAACGTCAACAGGATGCACAAAGGAACGTTAGGTTGGCTGAAAGCCAGGATCTCGATGAGATAAACGGCTAGGCTCAACGGACTAATCGGCAGAATAGTCTTCCATAAGGGAGGCAAGCATATTCTGCATGTCTTGCCGTACAACCCATTTAGGATCAACGGAAATGGTTGCGGTAAGAGACGAGGGTAACGTCTGTGACCGCAACACTTTGCCAACAAAAAAGACTCTCGGAGTCTGTGTTACGCTTTTGTTAGGCGGCGAGCAGTTTTCCGATGACTGCATAGGGTCAGAGCTGTCCTAATGGCTGCAACCAGGACGCTGGACCTGTCCTGAAAGGACTGACTTTCGCTTAAGGGCCTCGAAACCTTGTTTCAGGTTTCTTATGCGAAAAGCCTTCGGATGACGAGGAGAAAATTGTCTCTCTCGCCTTATGGTAGGGGAGATCTTGGTAAGATACACCCGATACCATAGAGGGAAACGTCTGTTCGCTGATCAAGGCCTCTCGAACCCATAAGTCGTACGACATTACTTCTCCCCTGGGCTTGGGAGCTTGCAAGAGGTCTCGGACTAGGCGAACGACAGGCACGAACAGACTAACCCTCGGTCGCAACACTGATAACACTTTGCGCAATTATCACTTTATCACTACGATTTTCTGTTTTGCACTTACTTCACTGAAATCGAATTTTTCAACAATTCACATTAGGCATGAATAAAACTGATTTCTACCTGAAGCACGCAATTCTACCCTCATCAAAAGGTTATAATTGCGAAATAAGTCGTATAATGTAAGCACATTAATACAAGCAAAAAACAGTAAACATATTAAGATAAAAAGATCAGTGGCTGGGAAGGAGACTAAACACTAGTTCATTCAAAACTACGTTTTCAATCTCTCACCGTACAGTGCCTTGGGACGAGAATAAAAACTAAAAACGTTTTATCCTTTCTCCCCGTACAGAGACTAGGGACGAGAGTAAAAAACTGACTCGAGAACAACGTTACTCGCTTGGGACGAGAATAAAGATCGGAACGTTCTCTCTTCCTCTCTCTCTCTCCGTCTCTCTCTCTTGATTTCGCACCGAAGAGAAAAGCCCACTTACCTTTCGTCAATAAACAGGTTATTTGACCAAAGGAAAAAACTGAAAGGTTTTTCAATTAACAAGTTCCTTTAAAATAGTATTTAAAACATTTAAGTTTGAAAGAAGAATGAACAAAACGTCAGAATCAATTTACTCTTTCTGCAAAGTGAAACCGTGATTCTCTCTCTCTCTATCGTAACGATAGAGCGCAAACTGCGTAGCATAAATAAACTAAACGTTAGTTCATCTTTGAAACAGTACGAAGACTATTCAAAGAAAATCTTTCATAAAATATCTACTAAAAAATATTCATTTAATAAGTTTTAAATTATTTGCTCTGTAAAAGTTATTTACGATTGAAAGGGCTCAACGTTGTTTAACTTCGGTTTCCAAGTTAGGACCGCCTACTCTCGGATTAAGGGAGGAATAGGTAAGGTCGCATATAAACAAATCATTAAAATTTATCTTGATGTTTATTATAAATGGAAAGCTAATCGAAGAGGCCTAATAAAGGCGGTTGAGATATAAAATATATAGAGGAAAATCTATAATTAACAACAACAATTTATAACGTGATAAGATAATTGCTAAAAGCCTAAAACACACTTCCGTACTAAGGGAAGGGTCGGCCATTTAAAAGTCAAAGAAAGTCCAAAAAACAATCCAAAGTCATCAATAATTAAATCTATCCAAAAACGAGTTCAAGATTTAAGTTGAAGATAAAACACCTGCACTGCGAAAGCTCAAACCAAAAGGAAGTACTTCACCAAGACTGTTGAAAAACTCGAGGAGAAAAATTGGGTCTGTTTACATGTATATGCGGTATCTGGCCGATAGTTGGCGCTAGTGGGCACACCCGCAACCTTCATAGCGATCGCTCGCGAGTTTTTGTGTGTTTTTCTGTCGAGCCGCCGGAGGCTCAGCTATTATATATTCACCGGCTAAGTTAAATATTTAAAAACTTGCAGTCTGCCTTACTGCAAAGTGCATGAGCCTCTTAATTAAGAGCCTGATGAGGCAGAGGCAGTTGGATACGATGTCAACAGCACTAAAGTTACACGTATCTAACAACGTATATTTCCATTTATACATATATGCACTCAAATATATGTAAGATAAATGAAAACACACAAGAAAACCAAAAATAAAAATAAACGAAAAACATCAAGGCCAGTCTATGCGGGAGAGAAGGACAGCATGTCCGTCCTCTACCGAGCCAAAAAGTAAAGTGGTTACTCACCCGAGAGGTGTGAGTGAGCTGGGAAGCCAGTCTACCCCACCCCCCACACGCTAACTAGCGGATGGGGTAGTTATCCCTCACTAAGATTATCATGCCTCGTCTTTCAGCTGCGCCGAAAGTAATACCCTACTATAAATAGCGAAGGTTTGTATATGTGTCGGAACAAACTGTAATTAAACAATATTATATAATTTAATGCAGTAAGCAAGACAACATTTGCAATATGAAATGGGAAAATTTGTTGACTTTTACAGCTGAAAATCGTGTGCATGTCAGGTGAAGCCTACTCTAAGAAAAAATTTCACAAAATTCATCTTACAAACACTTTGGCTTACAAACAGCGACTTGGAACCTAATAAATTTGTAAGCCGAGTATTTTCTGTTATACAGTAATTCGTAAAATACCAAATAAACAGCTGCCATAATTGTAAAAGAAAGATAATGTAGGTTTCTTACCCGTGGCTCTTCATAGAAGGAGAAGCTCCAGTGAGTGAAGGGATATCGGGAAAACTGTAATCGTCCATTACCCGAGAGCCGAACAACTGCAAAAGGATTCACCATTATTATATTATCCTTCTTATTATTATTACCAGCAAAATTACAACCCTAGTTGGAAAAGCAGGATGCTGTAAGCCCAAGGGCTCAAACAGGGAAAAATAGCCCAGTGAAGTAAGGTGATATGGAAATAAATAAACTACAAGAGAAGTAATGAACAACTAAAATAAAATATTTCAAGAACAGTAACATTAAAATAGATCTTTTATATATAAACTATAAAAAATGACTTGTCACCTCTTCAACATAAAAAAAAATGAGCTGCAAGTTTGAACTTTTGAAGTTCCACCGATTCAACTACTTGAGATTATTGACTTAAAAATGGTAGCTGGACGTATGTGGAGAATATAATAAGGTTTTACTATGCTGAGCAAGAGTAAAGAGGAATATTTTGTGACTTGGAAGAATTACCCAATTCTTTCTTGATATAATAACCTTTGTTTGACTAAATCCCAGAAAGAATAATTCTAAAATGAATACTCTAAGAAGGTGAAATACAGTACAGTACCTCATCATTTAGATAGAAATAGCACAAGGTGAGTATGGTACCCTCTACCAGGGAGCTAATATATGTCCTTGAGTGCTAATGCTTTTCTGTTCTCATTATCATTATTATTAGCTAAGCTACAACCCTAGTTAAAAAAGGATACAAGAAGCCAAAGGGCTCCAACAGAAAAAAATAGCCCAGTGAGGAAAGGATATATGAAAATAAATCATCTACAACAGAACTAATGAACAACTTCCTTGTTTATGTTACTTATTAATTCAACTTGTTTATTTATTGTAATATCTTATTTTCTTGACATTTATATATAGCTCACTCTCTACATTACAGTACTATATATATTTTGACCTACACTTGCTTCCCATTGTGGACCTTGGATTAGTAGCAAAATAGTTTTCCAGCAAAGATTTGCTGTCAATTGGTGTCAATAAGAATAATGGAAATAATGATAAACTAATACATCATTCCCATGCATTCTCAGAGACAAGAGTGACGGTAAAATCATAAATCTTTAAACCCCTTTGTATTTTTCATAACCATACAAACCTAAGACACTTTTTAACAGGAGCATCACTTCATAAAAGCTAAACCTGTTTAAACTTTTAAACATAGCATAAGCTAAGAACAAGAAATATATCCTGCTGTACTTTTCATTCCTTTTCAATTTGTGAAAAAAATTCAGAACAGTATGAATGAAACAAAAATGTTTGACAGCTCAGATTGTGTAATGAGCTAACTGAACTGGTTGGCAGTAAAGAGAAATTCCATTTTTGTTTGACCATAGTGCTTCACGCTAAAAATTCAAAATTTGAGTTTAGTATAGTTGAAAAAATTTCAAATCAGCATGTGATGGTAATTACAAATTGCTTTCTTTAAAAGAAAAAATAGAAAATTGACTGATTATCTTAAACCCTATATAAATTCTAATTTCCAGGTTAGATTAAAAGGCATACAATTTCTATTTACAGTAAATGCAGGCCAGTGTTTTTTCATAAATGAAAATGTAAAACTAATTCCATAAATGATAATATAATACTAATGAAGTATTCTGAAAATGCTATATTGTGCAGTATTCTATTATCACCAAGGATACAAAAAGTTGAAAATCACTATAGCAGACTCATCCTTAGGAGTGAGGAAGGCCCTAAAACCAATCTGGCAGGTTTCCATCCATCCATATACCAAGGCACTTCCCCCAATTTTGGGGGTAGCTGACACCAACAATGAAACAAAACAAAAAGGGGACCTCTACTCTCTATATTCCTTCAGCCTAAAATTCCTGCGAGACATCGACTGGCTGGTTTACCGACTCAAAATATATCAAGCACTTTAGCACTGCTGCAGAGAGAAAGTGAGGACTCCTGTCAGCCTGCAAGCATGATGCTGCAGGTTCTAGGCTAACTCCCTTCCAGAAGGTAGGGGACGAGGGGAGGACCATTACCTCAACTGGTAGTACACGTGCTCGGTTCCATGCAAAACTGAGTAATGATAGTAGAAGCATGAACTGTACCATGTACCAAAACATGTTCCCAGATCTGGGTTATGTTTCAATACCGCGCTAGCTTTCCAACGTAAATGTGGGGAGAGAAGGGTCAAAGTCTCTCGAGACTACGGCCAAATGGTCTCCCTGGGGTTTGGCGACTTCTTCTTCCTCATCATTGGGGGAGCTGGCGTAACGTCCAAAGGTTTGACAGAAGGCAAGGTATTAAATACATGAGCGCTGAGTGGGGGATGAAGGAGACCATGTACATTTCACTTCCTGCTTTCTAGACTTTACGTCCATTGAAGATTTCAAGGCCAGTGACAACAATACAGCAGCAGGAGAAAACAGGATCCTCTTCATCATCAGGTGAGAACTGACCAATGGTACTGCAAGCATCTTTTACAACTCCACAGGCAAAACATCCGGAGAAGAGGGTACTCCATGGGAAGACTTGAAAGTCCTGGTATCAGCCAGCAACTCTAGAAGCTATCGATACCAAAAGATGGCCACAACTTCTGCAGGTCCAGGTCTGAATGCATGCACATCTTTGTCAGGCAGCTCAACAGCAGGCATATTTTGAGAGAGGTAGAAGAGTATTACCTTCTCTGGGGGATGGCAATACTTCTGCTCCCTTCAAAGAACACCCTGAGGGGCCAGAGTTGGGGGAAATCCAAAGTAAACGCATCATGTTTTGAGCTACCCGTAAGCAGCAATACAGTTTCTTCGACATCTTAAATTTATTCCTCTTCTCTGCAAACTCTACCCACTGCAGAGGAGGTCATGTCCTACTCGTCACAGGGGGATGACTGCAAACAGTCATGCCCCTGGAAATACTACAAAGTTGATGGAGATCCACTATGGCTCTGCTCATGAGACTGACACACTTCTGGTTAAGTTTCTCATAGCAAGCCTGCATGTCTGCTCATGGAGTTCCCATCAACAAAGTAAACTAAGAGGGGCACTCAGTAGAACATACTTTCGTCATGCATGGCAGTCTTATTTTGCACCTAACTTCCTTGCATACTTGTACTAGAATGTATTTCCTTCAATATCTATTGGATTTGTCCTTGGGTCATATCCCACAGATCCACCAGTTTAATTTAAATTGGTTCAGTAGTTTTGGCATAATGTTGATCACAAACAAAAAATAAATTAACAAAATATTTGACAATTACTTTAAATTGCGATTATTTTCAAAGTACTGCTGCATACTTGTACTTTGATGTACTTTATCCAAAATGTTACAGATTCATCCTTGGGTTATGGTATAACAAAAAAAAAAAAAAAAAAAACTGGTACTATAGTTGTTGAGTAATTTTGCTCACAACCAAATAAATAAACTCAACATACGGGTAAATACCCCACGCAAAATCTTTGATTTTGGCGAAGGCAAGAAATGCAATGTGAAAAGATACAGAAAAAAAGATTAAAACATGACAAATTCGTAGATAATTAGTATTTTTCCTAATGATACAAACCTTAGCTATTTATTTAGGGGTATTACTTTTGGCGAAGCTGTAATGACGAGCCATTAAAATTTAGCGAGGATTAAGTACCCATACTACTAGTTAGTGGGGGTGGGGGGGTAGCTTGCTACCGCTCCCACTCACACACCAGTGATTTAGCTCACTTTGCTTGGAGGTAGGACTTCCAGGGGAATTGGGCTGGCGGGCAAGTTTGTATAAATAGCTAAGGTTTGTATCGTTAGGAAAAATACAATTTATCTACAAATTTGTCATTTGTTTCCTAATTGGAAGATAAACCTACGCTATTTATTTAGGGGTGATTCACCCATTACGAAGGATGGACATCCCTGAATCTGGCTTTTGGCTTTTACCCGGGGGCTCCTTATCCGAGTATGTTAATACTCAAAATAAGGGGTCCCTGGACCTCACTAAAACCTTGCTACCCAAGGTCCATGGCCTACACAAGCTGTGTTGAGATATTTAGAAGTGTTACCGTCCAGGTAAAGTTATTCCAAATATTTAGTAGGAAAAACTGTTGTAACCAAGGCTTTCCCAATACAGTGGAACCTCTACACACGAACGTATCTACATCCGAATTTTCCAACATCCGAAGTAAAATTCGAGCAAATTTTTGACTCTACACCGAATTTTATTTCGACACACGAAGTAAGCAATTTTCGTCGTACGGTTGTATCCGAATTTTTCAACACGCGAAGTACAATTCGAACACGTTCCGACTCTACACCCGAATGTTTTTTTCGACACCCGAAGTAAACAATACTCGTACGTGTAGTCGGTGCTCATAGCGCCTGAAGTGTTTTTTATCTCCGCCGATAGAAGGCAGCACATCGACCTCGGAAGAACGCTCAATTAGCGGGTCTTGGGTCAGTCCTCTGTTCTCGTCGGCTTCTTGCGGTTGTGCTCTGTGTGTTCAGCTATTAACTCTGTTTTAATCGTGATTTTTTACGTGCATCCTTTAACGGTAATTTACGTAAAGTATGGGTCCTAAAAGGTTTAGTTTTGCCAGTGGTAGTGGTAGTGGTGAGAAAAGGAAGAAGGAAATGCTTTCTATAGAAATTAAGCAGGAAATTATTGAAAAACATGAGCGTGGCGTCCGCGTGAGTGAACTTGCTAAACAGTATGGCCGTAATATGTCGACGATCTCGACAATCCTTAAACAGAAAGAAGCTATTAAAGCAGTGAAACCTTCTAAGGGGATCACCATAATTTCCAAACGCCGTACCCCTATCATAGAAGAGATGGAACGACTTCTACTAGTGTGGATTAAGGATAGAGAGATCGTTGGCGACACCATCACAGACCGTTATCTGCGAGAAGGCGCACGCCATCTTTACGAACTTGAAGGAGGAGAGCTCTGGGGGTGATGCTGGGGAGAGTTCAACCGAGCCTTCCTCAGATGATTTCAAGGCATCTCGTGGCTGGTTCGAGAAATTTAAGAAACGGTCCGGGATTCATTCAGTTGTTCGCCACGGAGAGGCTGCTAGTGCGGACACAAAGGCTGCAGCTGACTTTGTCAAGAACTTCGAAAAGATCGTGCAGGAAGAAGGCTACGTAGAGCAGCAGGTGTTTAATTGTGATGAAACCGGGCTGTTTTGGAAGAAGATGCCGAGTCGAACCTACATCACTGCCGAAGAGAAGAAATTGCCTGGGCATAAGCCAATGAAGGATCGGTTGACTCTTGCTCTATGTGCCAACGCTAGAGGGGACTTTAAAGTCAAGCCCTTACTGGTTTACCATTCAGAGAACCCTAGGGCCTTTAAAGCACACAACGTCGATAAGGATCAGCTTCACGTTTTCTGGCGATCCAACTCGAAGGCCTGGGTCACTAGGCAATTCTTTGTGCAATGGGTTAACCAAGTTTTTGGCCCTTCTGTGAGGAAGTATCTTCATGAACAGAAATTGCCTTTAAAGTGCCTACTATGCCTTGACAATGCACCCGCTCACCCCCCCCGGACTTGAAGATGATATCTTCGATGAATTCAAGTTCATAAAGGTGCTGTATCTTCCACCAAATACCACCTCTATCCTCCAGCCCATGGACCAGCAAGTCATCTCTAATTTTAAGAAGCTGTACACCAAGCACTTATTTAAGCAGTGCTTTAATGTCACGCAAAGCACCAACTTAACTTTGCGTGAATTTTGGAGGGGCCACTTCAACATCGTGCACTGCTTGAAGAACATAGATCAGGCTTGGGTGGGATTAACTCGACGGACCCTCAATTCTGCCTGGAAGAAGCTGTGGCCTGATGCAGTTTCTCCCCGAGATTTCGAGGGTTTTGACCCCGAACCTGATCCCGTGGTGGGTGCAGCGGAAGCCGTAGAGGAAATCGTCTCCCTTGGCAAGTCCATGGATCTGGAGGTCAACGCAGATGACGTTACGGAACTCGTCGCCGAACATCACGACGAACTTACCACGGATGAGCTCAAGGAACTCCATGCTATGTTGGAGCACATGAGTGATGACGAGGAAGGGAGCAAGGAGGTAGAACATGTGTTAGGTTCGGCGCAAATAAAAAAGGTGTTAGGAAAATATCAAGACGTGGTCGACTTCATCGACAAATACCATCCACAGAAATTGCAGGTTTGTCATGTAGTTTCTCAATTCGATGATGTTTGCCTAACTCACTTTCGAAACATTCTGAAAAGCTATACCAAGCAATTATCTATCGATGCTTCTATTAAAAAAACTGCGAAGCGAACTCGCGATGAAGAGGATGTAAGTGAATCGAAGAAAACGGCAAAGAGTGAAGAGGAAGAAAGTGAAACAAAGAAAACGGAAAAGAGTGAAGCAAAAGAAATTCAGTCAATTTTAAATGTAGAGAGTGATAGTGATTAAAATTACGTAATCATCAAAAAGAAAAAAAGAAAATGTAAACAAAATAAAAAATATAAAAATAAAAAAAAATAAATAAGCTAAGTTAGGTTAAAGTTCATCTAGTGTAAGTTAGAATAAGTTACGGTAGTGTACGTTTATCGTAGTTAACCTCTCTACCTCCTCGCCGCCCGTCCATCTCCTCTCTGCGTAGCAAGACCAACACCACCTGCGCTGGACTTTCTAAGGTAAAGTGACACTAAAAACCCATTTCTTATTTATCATTTTTTGATAATTATTCTTTTTTACATGTCTATTATCTAATTTAGTGTGCATTATTGTCATGTATAATTATGTGCAGTAATTTATTAAGGAGTTATCATAGGTTTTTGGGCTCAACCACAGGTTAATCCTATTTCAATGTATTCTTATGGGAAAATTCGTTTCGACATCCGAACATTTTCTACATCCGAAGTCGGCTGTGGAACGGATTAAATTCGTATGTAGAGGTACCACTGTACTTGTCCTACTCAAAACAATCCCTGTGTGCATGGCAGGGTTTCACTTCCTCTTACTAATTCCTCACAAAAACCTAGCCCTGAAGGAAGTTGAAGATGCAGTGAAGAAGGTACTAAAGAACTTCTTTAGCACCAGCCTGGACGTTGCCACCCTTGTCCCGATGAACCCGTCTTAGATTTCTTCCTCTCCTTTGAGAATTCTCCCCACTGAAGAGGAGGAAAATCCCTACAATAATCACAGGGATATTAATGTGTGCAGTCCTACCCCTCTGCAAAAGCTAATAAGTCGGGATCCACATCTGGCTATCATTATCATTATCATCAATTCATAAGCTAAAACCCTAGTTGGAAAAGCAGGATGCAACAAGCCCAGTGGCTCCAACAGGGAAAATAGCTCAGTGAGGAAAGGAAATAAACAAAATAAAATATTTTAAGAAGAGCAACAACATTAAAATAGATATCTCCTATATAAACTATAAAAACTTTAACAAAACAAGAGGAAGAGAAACAAGATAGAATTGTGTGCCCGAGTGTACCCTCAAGCAAGAGAACTCCAACCCAAGACAGTGGAAGACCATGGTACAAAGGCTATGACACTACCCAAGATTAGAAAGCAATGGTTTGATTTTGGAGTGTCCTTCTCCTAGAAGAGCTGCTTACCATAGCTAAAGAGCCTCTTCTACCCTTACAAAGAGTAAAGTGGCCACTGAACAATTACAGTGCAGTAAGAAGAATTGTCTGGTAATTTCAGTGTTGTTAGGTGTATGAGAACAGAGGAGAATATGTAAAGAACAGGCCAGACTATTCGGTTTGTTAGTGTGTTGGTAAAGGGTAAATGAACCGAAACCAGAGAGAAGGATCCAATGTACTACTCATGTACCAGCCACAATTATGGCCCAGACAAAGCCGCACATCTGCCCATTGAAACGCCATAATCAACAAAGAGCACAATCAACACAAACACTCTGGAAAGCAAGAGAAAAAAGCACTAAACAGCCCAACAAGAGATGCAGGTAATTAAGACAGTACAGCACCGCAGCCGAAGTGATAGTGAGGGTCCCTCCCCTTATCGGGATAGGCCTCTATGCTCGCCTCATTAAAAGTTTATCTGTTTTTCAAACTTCACTGAAGTTATACTCCTGATAAAGGACAAAGGTTTGTATTATGTACAGGAACAAGACTCTGATATATCTTCTCCAGAATTTACCTGATCTAAAAAAGAAAAACAGCTGCGCTCACTCACCTTCAACCTGAATTTGGCACATCTTCGCCACGTCCACGTTGTCGCCATCCTTACTTTCCTCATTTTCCTTAGCATCCCGGGACGACTTGGGCGATCCTTCCCGACCGCCTATGAGCGGCGTCGCGTCGCCCGTGTTCGACAGCGGGGTCTCGAAGGTGGCCGGGCTGTCCTCAACGTTTCGGAACGAAGACGAGTCCCGGTTGTTGAGGATGTCGTTAGCTTCTTTGGCTTCGAGGTACATATTCCAATCTTTCAAATTTTCCACATCGGGAAAGAAGTCCCTCTCGATGATCCGCTCTACTTCCTGGAAGCAAACAAATCATTAATATCTGAACTGCAAGTCCCATTTAAACCTTCATAACTGTAGATGACAGTACTATACAAAAAATGTTATTTTCATTAGTAAAATAAATTTTTGAATATACTTACCCGATAATCATGTAGCTGTCAACTCCGTTGCCCGACAGAATTCTACGGGAGGGATACGCCAGCTATCACTATACTAGAAGGGGGTGTACTCACAAGCGCCACCTGTGGCTATGTACTACAGTACTTGTTGTTGACGCCACCTCACTTTTTCCTCGGTCCACTGGTTCTCTATGGGGAGGAAGGGTGGGTCAATTAAATCATGATTATCGGGTAAGTATATTCAAAAATTTATTTTACTAATGAAAATAACATTTTTCAATATTAAACTTACCCGATAATCATGTAGCTGATTCACACCCAGGGGGGTGGGTGAAAAACCAGTGTACAAGACTAAAGGATAGCTAAGTATCCCGTATTTCATATAATCAGTTATCCACAATAACAATGAAATAATAAGTACCTGGTAAGGAAGTCGACTTGAACCGTTACTCTGCCTTTAATAAGATCGTCTTCCTTACTGAGCGCAGCGTTCCTCTTGGAAGGCTTAATCAACTCAAAGGTGCTAAAGTATACAGGGCTGCAACCCATACTAAAGGACCTCATCACAACCTTTAACCTCGGCGCTTCTCAAGAAAGAATTGACCACCCGCCAAATCAACAAGGATGTGGAAGGCTTCTTAGCCGACCGTACAACCCATAAAAAGTATTCAAGAGAAAGGTTAAAAGGTTATGGGATTATGGGAATGTAGTGGCTGAGCCCTCGCCTACTACTGCATTCGTTGCTACGAATGGTCCCAGGGTGTAGCAGTACTCGTAAAGAGACTGGACATCTTTGAGATAGAATGATGCGAACACTGACTTGCTTCTCCAATAGGTTGCATCCATAACACTCTGCAGAGAATGGCTCTGTTTGAAGGCCACTGAAGTAGCCACAGCTCCCACTTCATGTGTCCTTACCTTCAGCAAAGCAAGGTCTTCTTCCTTCAGATGAGAATGTGTTTCTCTAATCAGAAGCCTGAATAGTAAGAAACTGAGTTCTTAGAACTTGGAAAAGAAGGTTTCTTGATAGCACACTATAAGGCTTCTGATTGTCCTTGTAAAGGTTAAGACCTTTTTAGATAGTACCTAAGAGCTCTAACTGGGCAAAGTACTCTCTTCAGTTTATTCCCCACCAAGTTGGACAGGCTTGGGATCTCGAACGACTTAGGCCAAGGACGTGAAGGAAGCTCGTTTAGCAAAAACCGAGCTGCAAGGAACATGTAGCCGTTTCAGATGTGAAAACAATGATCCTGCTGAAGGCGTGGATCTCACTTACTCTTTTAGCTGTTGTCAAGCACACGAGGAAAAGAGTTTTTAATGTGAGGTCCTAAAAAGAGGCTGATTGGAGAGGTTCAAATCTTGATGACATAAGGAACCTTAGGACCACGTCTAGATTCCAGCCTGGAGTGGACAACCGACGTTCCTTTGAGGTCTCAAAAGACCTAGGGAGGTCCTGTAGATCTTTGTTGGTGGAAAGATCCAAGCCTCTGTGGCGGAAAACCGCTGCCAACATACTTCTGTAACCCTTGATCGTAGGAGCTGAAAGGGATCTTACTTTCCTTAGATATAACAGGAAGTCAGCAATCTGGGTTACAGTGGTACTGGTTGAGGAAACTGCATTGGTCTTGTACCAGCTACGGAAGACTTCCCCTTGAGACTGATAGATTCTGAGAGTGGATGTTCTCCTTGCTTTGGCAATCGCTCTGGCTGCCTCCTTCGAAAAGCCCCTAGCTCTTGAGAGTCTTTCGAAAGTCTGAAGGCAGTCAGACGAAGAGCGTGGAGGATTGGGTGTACCTTCTTTACGTGAGGTAGACTTAGAAGGTTCACTCCTGGAGGAAGAGTCCTGGGAATGTCGACCAGCCATTGCAGTACCTCTAAGAACCATTCTCTCGCGGGCCAGAGCGGAGCCAACCAACGTCAGCCGTGTCCCTTTGTGAGAGGAGAACTTCTGAAGTACCCTGTTGACAATCTTGAACGGCGGGAATGCATACAGGTCGAGATGGAACCAATCCAGCAGAAAAGCATCCACGTGAACTGCTGCTGGGTCTGGAATCGGAGAACAATACAACAGGAGTCTCTAGGTTATCGAGGTAGCGAACAGATCTATGGTTGGCTGACCCCACAGGGCCCAAAGTCTGCTGCAAACATTCTTGAGAAGGGTCCACTCTGTGGGGATGACCTGACCCTTCCGGCTGAGGTGATCTGCCATGACATTCATACCGCCCTGAATGAACCTCGTTACCAGTTAGCTTTCGATCTTTAGACCAGATGAGTAGGTCCCTTGCGATCTAGAACAACTTCCACGAAAGAGTCCCTCCCTGCTTGAAGATGTAAGCCAGGGCTGTGGTGTTGTCAGAGTCCACCTCCACCACTTTGTTAAGCTGGAGGGACTTGAAGTTTATCAAGGCCAGAATAACCGCCAACAACTCCTTGCGATTGATGTGAAGTGTCCTTTGCTCCTGATTCCATGTTCCCAAGCATTCTTGTCCGTCCAAAGTCGCACCCCAGCCCGTGTCTGATGCGTCCGAGAGGAGACGGCGGTCGTGTTTCTGAACAGCCAAAGGTAGACTTCCTTGAGAAGAAAGCTGTTCTTACACCACGCGAGAGAAGACCTCCTCTCTTCGGAAACAGGAACTGAGACCGTCTCTAGCGTCATGTCCTTTATCCAGTGAGCAGCTAGATGATACTGAAGGGGGGGGAGGTGGAGTCTCCCTAACACGATGAACAGGGCCAGCGATGAAAGTGTCCCTGTTAGACTCATCCACTACCTGACTGAGCATCGGTTCCTTCTCAGCATGCTCTGGATGCATTCTAGGGCTTGGAAGATCCTTGGGGCCGACGGAAAAGGTATAAGCCTCCTGTTCCCATTGCTGAGGTTGCCTTAAGGAAGGCGGAGGGAGCTGCACACCACTGGGATCAGTAAACTCATAACGTGGCTCAACATCGTACGCCTGGCAGGCGGTACTGCGGTCAGGCGGAGCGAGCGCAGGCGGAGCGAGCGCAGGCGGAGGGAGCGCAGGCGGAGCGAGCGCAGGCGTACTCTGCCTTTATAGGCGCAACCTTCTCAGCCCGACACTCACGCATCAAGACCGAAAGTTGTGACTGCATGGACTGCAGTAGAGTCAACTTGGGGTCGGCAGACACTAAGGTCTGCTGAGGTAAAGCCTTAACAGCAGAGATCTGTTGCGGCAGAACCTTACTCCTCTTAGGCGGAGTGCATTCAACTGATGACTGAGGAGAGTCAGAGCTAACCCAATGACTGCATCCGGGTTGTTGAACTCTAACTTCGTACGTCTGGCATAGGTCTGGACTTTACGTTTAAGAGGTCTTGAGACCTGAGACCAGCGTTTTCTCCCCTAAATTTCTTCTGCAGACGAGCAAAATAAGGGCTCAATCGTCTGCGGGTGGGAGTGACGGTCTCGGTAAGACACGCCCGCAACCACCGAGGATACTTCTGTGCGCCGATCAAGGCCTGCTGAACCCTTTTGCCCTTCGACATTGCTTCTCCCCTGGGCTTGGGAGCTTGCAAGAGGTCCCGGACTGGGAGGACGACTGGCGCGCACAGAAGTACCCTCACGCACAACACTGACACACTTTGCGCTAATCACTTATCACTTTGATTTTCTGTTTGCACTTATTTCACTGAACTCGAAACTTTAAGTGGTTTGTACCTGAAACACGCAATTCTATCCTTTCTCAAAAGTTAGTAATTGCGAAAACAGAATTACAATGTAACAGAAAAATCTAATGAAAGATAAATAATTCAGTGGCTGGAAAGAGACTAAACACTAGATCACTCTAGAAACGTTTACCTTCTTCCCCTAAAGAGACTAGGGAGAAGAGCAAAAACGATAACAACGTTACTCGCTTGAATGAAACGTTTATCCTCCTCTTTCTCCCTCCGTCTCTATCTCTCTCTCTCTCTCTCTCTCTTGACTTAGAACCTGAGAGAAGAGCCCAATCATATATATCGTTAAAACATATTATTGTTAAAGGAAAAAACTGAAATATTTCCCAAAATGAAAAGTTCCTTTATTAGGATTAAAACCATTAAGTTAAGAAAGAATGAACAAAACGCTAGACACGGTTACTCTTACTGCAACGTGAAACCGTGAAAATTCTTTCTCTATCGTAACGATAGAGCGCAAGTTGAACGTTCTGAACGTCAACAACTGCAGAGACAAAACAAAACGTTAGTTCAACTTTGAAAACAGTACGAGACTATCAAAGAAATTCTTTCAAAGACATTAAAATAGCATAATATGTTAACAGGTAAAACCGAAATGACGGGCTCAATGTTAATTAACTTCGGTACCAAGAAAAGACCGCCTACTATTAGGAAGGTCGAATATAAACAAATATAAAAATTAATTTTAATAAGTTTATAATAAAAGGAAGTTAATCGAAGAGGCCTATAAGAGGCGGAGAGATATAAAATAAATCTATAACTTTTGTTAAGCAAAATTAAGAAAGAGAGTCTATACTCTCTTAGACACCAACACTTCCGTCTAAGGGAAGGGTCGGCCATTTAAAGGTGAAAGAGAGTTCATACTCTCTTCGTCACCATAATTAATCAAATTAATTCCAAAAGCTAACTAAGCTAATATAGAAGTTTCCAGTATAGTGAATAGCTGCAAATTTTAGAGAAATACTTCACCAAACCGTGAACAATACTCCAAAATCATAAGCGTATCCAAGAACGTCTTGCCGGAAGCACGACAGAGGAAAAAGTGAGGTGGCGTCAACAACAAGTACTGTAGTACCTAGCCACAGGTGGCGCTTGTGAGTACACCCCCTTCTAGTATAGTGATAGCTGGCGTATCCCTCCCGTAGAATTCTGTCGGGCAACGGAGTTGACAGCTACATGATTATCGGGTAAGTTTAATATTGAAAAGTCCTCAACTTAGAAACTAAACAGGTTCCTAGAAGCTGTTTGAAAGTTGAATTTTTTAAAATTTTGGCTTCACCTAACTTGCATAGCAATGATTTTCAACTCCAAAACTGAACAAATGATAAAATTTCATATTGCAAATGTCTTCTTGCTTACTGCGTTAAATTATATATTGTTTTACTACAGTATTTCATTATGAACTTTAGATACAATATCTGAGATGAACAATTTCAGTTGGATTTGCGTCTGTGTCTCTGAATGTTTAGCCTTGAAATAAGCTTTTTAAGCTTGAAATAAGCTTTTAGACTTGAAATAAGCTTTTCAGCTCGAAATAAGCTTTTAGGCCTGATATGATCTTTTAACCTTGAAATAAACTTCATAAGTTTATAAGTGTTTGTAAGTCTAATTCCTTCTACTTACGTTCACAAAAGTGTCTTCGTCCAACACTTTTTTTTTTCCTCTTCCTCGGAGGAGGCACGCCGGGTTTTTTGGAGCTGTTGTCGGTTTCTGAAACCACCAAGGCCCCTGCCGAAGACTGTCGTGAATCTAGCTGGCTCATTGTGGGATCTGCTCTGAAACGACGGGACATTCATTAACTTACGTGGCAACCTGTTAATTATTATCATTTTAATCGTGTGTATTCAAGTTTATGGTTTTTTATAACATCAATTAAAAAAAAAAATTGCTATCTATTACCAATTTTTCTATTCTAGCTAATTAATTATTATTTATCATTACTATTAATGTTGTTGTTGATCAAAAATAAGATATTTTCTTAGAAATCCCTCTGAAAACCCTCATCGTATTAATAACTGCTTCATTCTATCAAATGAACCACATACTTGAAGCCTTTCTGACCATTATCGCAAGTGCAAAGCATTCATTCGTCGTCTATAAATTTTATGACCAAAGCCAAAATCTTACGCATATTCAGGGGACAAGGGTTTGCATACATGCAGAAATGGATTATATTTCACTAAATATAACTCTTTGTTGCAGAGCAATTCCATAAAAATACTTAACCCTTTTACCCCCAGGCTATTTGGAAATTTCCAACCCTTAACCCCCAGGGGGTTATTTTTTTCTTAGCACATTTTGAGGAATATTTTTTTTTCAACTTGCTCTAAAAGCCTTAATTTTTGTCATAGAGAGGTCAGGTTGGTCTTATTCTCTTGTAAAATGCCAGAATTTTCTCAAAATATTCTCAAAAATATGAAAAAAATATTTTTTATAGCATTTTTTTGCAAGGACGTACCGGTACGTCCATGGGGGTAAAGGGATGGCTTTTGTGAAACGTACCAGCACGTCCTTTGGGGGTAAAAGGGTTAAATAACAACGTAGGTAGTTTGTAGAATAGCCCATGCACCCCTTCATTACTTAAATTAGAGGTAATTGGATGTTGTTTGTACAATAACAGATGCACACGATAATTACTCAAATCAGACGCAATTGTAAATGGTTTGTAGAATGCTAGGCACACCTACTAACTACTGTACTCAAATGAGAGGTACTTTGGAGTTAGCGTATTTGTAGAATGGGGACCACACACGTTAATTACACAAATTAAATGTAATTGTAAATGGTTTGTAGGGTAGCACACACAACAGCTAAATTACTCAAACTAGAGGTAATTCATATTCGTTTGTAGAATGACGGACGCGCACATTAATTACACAAATTATAAGTCATAGAGTAATGTTTGTAGAATGGGGGACGTACACATTAATTACACAAATATTGGGTAATTGGCAGTTTATAGGAGGGTTATTTGCCAATGTTATATGAAACCACCTTAGGTAAGGTTAGGTACCGATGCATATCTCTTTACGGGAAGAAATTCCTATTTTCTGCGCCCGTGGGAGGACCTGTCCGCTGATCTACAAAGGCTCCCTTACCACCAATAGAAAATTGGAGTTCGGCATGCATGGTTAGGCCTACCCTAGCCTAATCAATGGCTAGATTAAGTAATAAAGCTTCAAAGAATAATTAACACCATTATTCACCTTGAGCCTAAGTTACCGTAAGCTATAAGGCCATACCACATTACCGAACTAGCCTACTGTGCAGGCCAGCAGGCTTACGGTAGGTAATACAGGATTTCACACCCAACTAGGTATTAAACAAAATTAAGATTCAATTATATATAAATAAAATTAATAATCATCTTAGTTTTTTATATATATTTTTTCGGAAACGTAGTCTACCTTAGGCTAAGTTTCCCTTCGCGATATCGTACGTTATTTTACGATATTTGCTTATTTAATGATCATAAATGCCAATATATACGATAATATCGTATTATACAATAATATAATTAGATTATTTTACCTTAAAATGGCGTAAATATTAAAATATGTATAATCACGTGTTGAGTTCAACTTTGTTTACTTTCTTGAATCTTGTTGCTTAATGCTTACTCCGCAAAATATAGATAGGTGCAAAGCTTCTTTAAGCTTATATTTATTATTATCATTAAGTTTATATTATCTATGCCTTAAATAAATTAATACCGTAATAAGATTCTCAATCTTTACTTTTATTCCCTTCTACCTTGAAATTAGATAGGATAAAACCTTGCTATCACCAGTTTTGGCAACCTATTGTGGTCAGTTTGGACTTCTTAATTTCTTCTTTTATATGCATTGCCCTACCTATAAATGCAGCCAGATCCCTGCTAGGATTTTTCAACGTACCTAATCTTATGTCTACATTCATTAGCTGTCCTAATTTTGGGCATAAAAATAAATGTTCAGTAGTATCTTCTTCATCTTTGCACAAGTCACACAAATTATCTTCATCCATTATAGAGTATACTATAATTTTTCATTTACGGCTGGCATAATTTTATAGCGAAGCTTATTGTTCAATCTACGTACATATGGAAGAACAATATAAAAATCAACCAATTTTGATTAAATGTGCATTATATTATGAATAAATGACCAATAGAACATCAAAATATGATTTATTCACATGTAAGAGATTAGTAATTCCAGTGCAACAGGAAACAATTGTGTTGAAACGTGTATGCATAATTATTATATAAAAACACATTCATAGTACAGTATACATTAATGTATTTGCTTTCCTTCATACGTTATTATATGTCTGAGATATTTAAAATAGGTTCCATAAGTCAGCATAGCATTTCATAAGCCCCAGTGTGAAGCTCGTCTAGTGGGAAGGTTATGTGCTGTGATTGGTTGCTTTGATAATGACGTCATTAACTATCGAGCTCATAATTGGTTCTTGACTCATGACGTCATTATTCATAGCTATTATTGATTTTTGATTGATGACGTCATTATCCATAACTCATTGTATTTACTTAAATACAGAAAGGAGAAGGGTGTATGTATTATAAATGTAAGAATACTTTAATTAAATGTCTTTTAAATAAACAAAAATAGTTTAACAAATGCTGTTTTCTGCGTATATGGTATTACAAAATATTCTCGCCTTATGCATTTATAGCGGGAAATATCTGTTGTCTCATTGGCTGGTTGTATGTGACGTCAGACACTCGTATTCATGAATAAAAAAAATCTATACGTACTTTAGATTAACTAGAGCTTCAAAAATTGAATTTTACAAAAAATAATCTTAACAATATAATTAAATTTGAAATAAAATAAATAAAAAATATTATTAAAGGCTGTAAGTTAGATAAATAAGTCATATTCGAGGGAATAATTGACTGTTCTTTTGGCTACGATGTTAAATGTGTGTGTGTTCGTTTGTGGGTAAAGCCGTAGAAAAACCTATACGCATTTTAGATTAATTAGAGCTTGAAAAAATAAATTTTACAAAAATAATATTAGTAATACTATTAATTTTAAAATAAAATAAATAAAGAATCTTATTAAAGACCGTAAGTTAAATAAATAAGTCATGTTCGAAGGAACAATTGACTATTTTTATGGCTACGATGTTTCATGCGTGTGTTCGTTTGTGCGTGAACGAAGGTGATAACCAATCAGAGCTGAGGAAGATATAGCCAATCAGAGGACTGGAATGTACCACCAAGAGTAACGGGGACTTATGAGTTGCTGTTGGAGGAACCTGCCCAAATACCCGTAAATTTACATTAAAACGCTTATGAAAACAAAATAGGATGAAATAAACGTCATTAGCTGGAGCGTTTGCGCGAAATCTCCCGTGAATCTGACTTTTTTGGTCAACAGCAGCTCATAAGTCGGAGGAACCCTCTCACCTTATGCATTTTTAGCGGGAAATATCTGTCGTCTCATTGGCTGATACGTCCTCTGCTGTGATTGTTTGTAGTAAGTGACGTCAGGCAATAGTATTTTTATGAATGAATTCGACTCGGTGGGAGTGAAGTATCTATACGTATTGCAGATAAATTAGGTCTTATAAATTATATTTTTCATAAAACCAAACTAATGGTAGAATTAATTTACTAAACAAATAGATAATGAATCTTGTTCAATTGCTTAAGCTGAATAAATACGTATTTTTGAAGGAATAAATTGTCTACGATTTGGCTACGATGTTACCTAAGGGTAAAAAACTATACGTATTTTAGATTAATTAGAGCTTTAAAAATTAATTTTCACAAAAAATAACCTTAGTCATATTATTACTTTTTGAATAAAATAAATAAAGAATCTTATTAAAGGTTGTAAGTTAGATAAATAAGACATATTTGAAGGAATAATCGACTGACTTTCTGGCTACGATGTTCTATGCATGTGTTCGTTTGTGCGTGAAACAAAGGCAATAGCCAATCACAACTGAAGAAGATGTAGCCAATCAGAGGACTGGAATGTACCACCAAGAGTAACGGGGACTTATGAGTTGCTGTTGGAGGAACCTGCCCAAAAAAACGCTTATGAAAACAAAATAGGATGAAATAAACGTCATTAGCTGGAGCGTTTACCCGAAATTGCTCCCGTGATACTGACTTTTTCGTCAACAGCAGCCCATAAGTCGGAGGAACCCTCTCGCCTTATGCATTTTTAGCGGGAAATATCTGTCGTCTCATTGGCTGATTCGCCCTCATCTGTGATTGGTGGTTTTAGGTGACGTCACTAATCATGTTTTCATGAATGAATGCTAGTGTAAGCCCTAAGGGGATGAACCAATGCCCATTTCAGATGAATTCGGGCCTTTAAAATTAAATTTTACAAAAAATAATCTCAGTAACATTATCAATTTCAAAACAAAATAAATAAGGAATCTTATTAAAGGCCGTAAGTTAAATAAATAAGTCATATTCGGAGGAATAATTGACAGTCCTTCTGGCTACGATGTTGAATATGTGTGTTCGTTTGTGTGTGAAACCGTAGTACTGAAGGCAATAACCAATCACAGCTGAGGAAAATATAGCCAATCAGAGGATTGGAATGTACCACCAAGAGTTACGGGATCTTATGAGTTGCTGTTGAAGAAATCTGCCCAAATACCCGTAAATTTCACATTAAAACGGTTAACACACAGTGGAGATAGATAATTAATCAATTATATCATATCATATTCAGTCGAATACGTGCATAATTAACCTTAATACATCATTATATGGATTAAATGCCAACAATATACTTATTTCAGATAATGTATGGCTTAAAATTGCAACTTTTATTAAACAAACTCGAAAACAATAATTTCGTAATCAAATATCATTGTTGTACGTATAAAAAAGAAATAGGATGAAAAAACGCCATTAGCTAGAGCGTTTGCGCAAAATCTCCCGTGAATCTGACTTTTTTTGTCAACAGCAGCTCATAAGTCGGAGGAACCCTCTCGCCTTATATATTTTTAGCGCGAAATATCTGTCGTCTCATTGGCTGATACGTTCTCTGCTGTGATTGGCGGTTGTATGTGACGTCAGGCAATAGTATTTCATGAATGAATCTGACTCAGTAAGACTGAAGTATTTATACGTATTGCAGATTATTTAGGACTGATAAATTATAGTTTCCTGTAAAAATACACTTTTAATATAATTTATTTACAAATATAATAGATAATAAATCTTGTTCGATTGCTTAAGCTGAATAAATACGTCTTTTTTGAAGAAATAATCAACTAGGTTTTGGCTACGACGTTTAACTTGAATGTGGGAAATTTGTAAACAAAGGTGACAACCAATCACAGAAGATACAGCCAATCAGAGGGCTGGAATACCCCGCTAAGAGGGCGTTCCTGCGATTTATGAGTTGTTATTTGAGAAACCAGTTACTTATTACATTAAAAAGCTCAAAAGCTTTACCTCTATTTATTTGTTAACCATAAACCAGAGGAACGGTCTCACCTTATCTGTACATTTAGCGGAAAATATATGTTGTGTCAATGGTGTATTCGTCCTCTATTGTGATTGATGGTTGTAGGTGACGTCACTAATCATGTTTATGAATGAAATTACGTAGGAGGCCTAGGAGAATACCTATACGGATATCAGATGAATTATGACTTAGAAAATTAGATTTTACAAAAATAACCTTAAAAAATGTAGCAATTCTTAAAATAAACAAATAAAGGCTCGTATTAAAGGCCGTAAGTTAAACAAATACGTCAAATTCGAAAGAATAATAGACTGTGTTTCTGGCTACGATGTCTAGTCATGAGAGGCGGGGCTGAAGATTTATTGTTTTTTTTTTTTTCGGGAAATTAGAGATGTATTTCAACAAAGTATATAGATATAGTCATTATAAGATGTTTATATAACATAATCTATCAAAAGGATACATTTTAGAGACTAAATCTGTATTTTTATTAAGAAAATACGTTTTAGTGACGTCATGAACAGTAGGTTGCATTTTACAGATTGCTTAAATGACTGAATAATTTTGTTTGCTGGTTTGAAGTGTTGAAAATCGCTAATGAGGAATATTCAATAGATTGTATTATTATACAGAGCTTAGATAGTGAAGGAACTCCCCAACTTTAATTGATATTTTGTAGAATTTCAAGTAAACTTTGATTTAAAGGAATAAATGACCGTTTTGTTTATGGTGTTTGTGTGTGTTCGGCTGTAGTATAGAATTTAAGCAAACATTAAACAGATGAAAAACATAGATTAACTTATGATCTGAAAAATATTCCAGCTGGTGTTATAATATTGACATTAGAAGCCTATAATTTGATATTCAAATAACCTATATAGTTAGATTAGTCACTAGTGTGAACTAATAAGGTTTTCATTTTCTAATAACTAGAGGGAGCTCTAAAATTTAGGAGTAAAAATTAGCTGGATTTCTTTTTAAGAAACTCAAAACTTGTAGAGATTATGTCTCTCTTATATATAGTAAAAAATCTCGCTCAACGAGCTGTGTGGTATGGATGGGGTGGTTTGGGGCAACATATGGATCTACTGGTCTTACACAAGGTAAGGCAATCTATACAGACAGACAGACAGACAGATCTACTTGCTGAGTCATCAACAGCCATTGCTTGACCCTCTCTGGTCCTAACTTGAGAGAAGGGGGGGGGGGGCTTAGTGCTCATCATATGTATATAGAATCAGTCTCTAAGGCATTGTCCTCCTAGAGTGTTGTCATTTTACCTTGTCTCAGTCATTCTTTAAAGAGAAAGTTATAAACACCCAAGAATCCTTCAAACATGAGTTTAATATGCAAATATATTTTGACTGGTTACTGAAACTCCAGCAATTCAAGTTTTGATCTAGTCCATGATAATAATACTATAAGTGAAGCTACTCACAGGTCTGGTAATTGCTTGGACCTCGTATGCACTGACTCCCCTGGCGTTGTTACAAGTGAGGTTGGTTTTCCAGTCGGGACATCTGATCATGCCTTGGTTTTATTAGTAGTGAAGACTGAGCAGCCTGTCCCTGATGTATCATACTCTTGTAAAATTTATATGAAATCCCAAGCAGACTGGAATGGGATTTTGCATGATCTTTTGTGCTTGAATTGGTCACAATTATATAGTAGTGTACATCCTGTTGTCCCTTTGAATGAGAATCTAGTCAACATAATTGACAGGTGTGTCCCTTCTCGTGTACTAAGGTACCAAGTGAAGGATAAACTGTAGTTCAATGATGATTGTAGACGTGCTTATTTGGGGAAGCAGGAGGTATCATCTTTGGAAGGGTAATAGTTCAGATTTAACCTGGAATAACTATATTCAGCTTACAGCTTTTGCTCAGAGTTTATGCTTCAACTGAAAAGGAATAGCCTACAATTTAACCATAAAAGAAACCCTTTCTAGTACAACTCAGGAACATAAATGGTGGTCTACCCTTAAATCTGCACTCTTTGGTGTAGATGCAACTTGAACCAGATGGCTGTCACTCACTGTCCAAAAGAAAAAGCAACCCTTTTGGCTGATGCTTTTTATAGTAAACAGAGTAATGAAAAACTTGAATTTCCTCATTCCTGTTTTCCTGAAGTTAAACTAACTAGTTTAGCTTTTTGATCTCATGAAATTAAAGCTCTGTTGATGGACCTTGATGCTTATAAAGGTGTAGACCCAAATGGTATTTTTCCTTTTTTTTTATAAAGACTGCAGATTTCTTAGCTCCAAAGTTATCTGTTATTTTGCGCAGGTTAGCAAAAAGATCTTTTAGCACTTGTTGGAGAATTAGCAATATTACTCTATGCAAATGTGTTTGTGGTAGCTCAAGTCCAACTGATTACCGCCCAATTTCCATGACTCCCATATTATCTAAAGTTTTTGAACGTCTTCTGGCAAAACGTCTTAATAGGTTTGTTGAAGGTAATCATCTATTCCCAAGTCTGCAGTTTGGTTTCTGTAAAGGCCTTGTAGCATGTGATGCCCTTCTTACAATCTCCAATGCTGTACAGAAATCCCTTGATTGTGGTTAAGAAGTTCATATGATTGGCCTTGATTTTAGTGCTGCCTTCGACCTTTTTAATCATGAGGCCCTTGTTTTTAAACTCAAACAGTCGGGAGTGTGTGGGTCGTTTCTTACCATTATTATTGATTTTTTAAGTAACAGATCTCAAAGAGTTGTTGTTGATGGGCACCATAATAAATATAGGAATGTGATACAGTATCTGGTGTTCCACAGGGTAGTGTTCTTGGCCCATTACTTTTCATACTATATACACATGACATGTGGTTTGGCCTAGAAAACATGTTTGTTGCATATGCAAATGATGCTACTCTCTCTGCATCAATTTCATCCCCTGAATGTAGATCTGGGGTTGCTGAATCCCTTAATAGAGATCTAGCTAAAATTAGTGCATGGTGCAAATTACGGGGTATGAAGTTGAATCCTTATAAAACTTAAAGTATGATTATAAGTAGGTCAAGGACAGTGGCTCCTCAACCTCCAGATCTCAGTATTGATAATGTTTCTTTAAATTTGTATGACTTTTAAAATTTTAGGTGTGATTCTCGACAGCAAATTTACTTTTGAGAAACATATAGGTCTATGTCTTCTTTAATTGCACTAAAAATGGCTTATTGAGAAAGTCTTTCAATATTTTCAGTGATCAATCTATTCTGAAGTGTTTTAATTCTTTAATTCTACATTGCTTTGAGTATTGTTCTTCTGTCAGCTCTTCAGCTGCTGATTCTCATCTTAATTTGTTGGACAGAAACTTACGGTCTATAAAATTTCTTATTCCTGATCTACTGTAGATATTAATCTCTGGCACCGTCATTCAATTAGTTCATTATGCATGTTGCACAAAATTGTTCATAATTCTGACCATCCTTTGCATTCAGATCTTCCAGGACAATTCCATCCTGTTCGTAATACTAGGCAGGCAGTTAATTCTATATACACAGGCGTTTCTCCATCATGAGGCTCAATACTACACAGTATTCTAGAAGTTTTATGACAGCTGTTACCAAGTTGTGGAATGATCTTCCTAATCGGGTAGTTGAATCAGTAGAACTTCAAAAGTTCAAAGTTGGAGCAAATGTTTTTATGTTGACCTGGCTGACAAGAGCCTTTTTATAGTTTATATATGACATATCTGTTTTTGACGTTGTTAATAGTTTATATAGGACATATCTGTTTTGACGTTGTTACTGTTTTTAGAATGATTTATTGTTAATTTATTCTCATCATTTATTTATTTCCTTTGCTCACTGGGCTATTTTTCCCTATAGGGCCCTTGGGCTTATAGCATCTTGCTTTTCCAACTAGGGTTGTAGCTTGGCTAGTAATAATAATAATAATACCAATAGAGTATCCTACATGGTGCACTGAAGGAATATTACTTACGCAGATTGTTGGGGTTTCACTGAAGATTGCTGAATTACACCCCTGTATTAGTAAGATGAGAAACAGCAGAAGAGAGACTGGCTATGGATCTAAACTTCTATATGCATTAGTTCAAGCAGATTGGAATAATCCAGCACAAGGCAGGGGAAATAGCAAGCATATCATATATGAAATCTCAACAGAGGATTTCAGACACTGTAAGCAATCTATGCATTGGATAAAAATCAGTAAGTTCCTCTACGATGAGGCAGTAATGAATATCAGGCTACTCTGGAAAGACAAATGACAAGGAGCATAGACACTAAATTCTCTTCAGTCACTAGGAATAGTTTAAGGGTAGACGATGCCTTTGATGACCAATGAAAATTTCTCCAAAGACAGCGAACATAGCAGTTTTTTGGGATAATTTCTTCACAGGATGTCGAACAGGAGAAACAGCGAACGAAATAAATCTACAGGTCCCAGCGGGAAGCCATCGAGTACGTGTTTGCGTACCCATAAATACAGTGATGATTCAAGTGAAAATGCATTGGCATAATGAATCAAAAGCTATAACAGGATACTTCAGAACCCTCTGAGAAATCTAATTAAATTAGTGAAACATTGGAAAAATGAGATTCAAGGAGGCAGCACAGGAATGTAGATATCCCATACAAAAAGGGGAGCAAAGGCAGTTCAACGAGGCAGGCATCAAGGGGGACGAGGAATCAGCTATGCCACAGTTAGAATAAGCAGCTGTAATTACAATTTACCAGAAAAATAAGAGAGATGTGACAAAATCCAGCTACAAGGTAAAAGTGAAATGCGAGTTTTGTGCACCTGAGAGGCTGTGCCAGTTTCTCTGCTAGCGTTGGGTTATGTTTTTACTGCGGAAAAATCTGACAATTTGCAAACCATTATTATGGGGAAAAAGTCGCATGCCTAGCAAGGTCGCATTGGATGGTACAATAAGCACCATTTCTGCGAGTGATATTAGCGGCAACAGGCTAAAAAGCTGAAGACGACGTCAGTGGCTGGGAGGTCTGATTGAGATGTGTCCAATGTTGTTGCTGCGCCATACATGCAATTGACCATGAATGTTAGCTTCATTTATTAAAAGATAAAAAAGGTGCACATCAGAAATTGTAAGTGAGTGTATGCATTTTGTCAATGGGACACACAATACTCTGATGCAGGTGTTGAGGTGCCAGTGATGGGAGATGAGAATGAGAGAGAGATTACAATAGATGAAGTGAGGAGAGCACTAGATGAAACGAGAGTAGGAAAAGCGTCTGGTATGGATAGTGTGAGAGCTGAGATGTTGAAGGAAGGGGGTGTGACTGTACTTGAATGGTTGGTGAGATTGTTTAATGTGTGTTTTGTGTTGTCAATGGTACCAGTAGATTGGGTTTGTGCATGTATTGTACCACTATATAGTGTAAGGGTAAGGGAGATGTGCATGAGTGTTGTAATTCAAGAGGTATTAGTTTGTTAAGCGTAGTTGGGAAAGTGTATGGTAGAGTAATGATTAATAGGATCAAGGATAAAACAAAGAATGCAATCTTAGAAATACAGGGTGGTTTTAGAAGAGGTAGGGGTTGTATGAATCAGATTTTTACAGTTAGGCAGATATGCGAGAAATATTTAGCAAAAGGTAAGGAGGTGTATGTTGCGTTTATGGATCTGGAGAAAGCGTATGATAGAGTTGATAGGGAAGCAATGTGGAATGTGATGAGGTTATATGGAGTTGGTGGAAGGTTGTTGCAAGCAGTGAAAAGTTTCTACAAAGGTAGTAAAGCATGTGTTAGGATAGGAAATGAAGTGAGTGATTGGTTTCCGGTGAGAGTGGGGCTCAGACAGGGATGTGTGATGTCGCCGTGGTTGTTTAACTTGTAAGTTGATGGAGTGGTGAGAGCGGTGAATGCTCGAGTGCTTGGACGAGGATTAAAACTGGTAGACAAGAATGACCATGAATGGGAGGTAAATCAGTTGTTGTTTGCAGATGATACTGTACTGGTTGCAGACACAGAAGAGAAGCTTGGCAGATTAGTGACAGAAATTGGAAGTGTGTGAGAGAAGGAGGTTGAGAGTTAATGTGGGTAAGAGTAAGGTTATGAGATGTACGAGAAGGGAAGGTGGTGCAAGGTTGAATCTCATGTTGAATGGAGAGTTACTTGAGGAGGTGGATCAGTTTAAGTACTTGGGGTCTGTTGTTGCAGCAAATGGTGGAGTGGAAGCAGATGTACGTCAGAGAGTGAATGAAGGTTGCAAAGTGTTGGGGGCAGTTAAGGGAGTAGTAAAAAATAGAGGGTTGGGCATGAATGTAAAGTGAGTTCTATATGAGAAAGTGATTGTACCAACTGTGATGTATGGATCAGAGTTGTGGGGAATGAAAGTGATGGAGAGACAGAAATTGAATGTGTTTGAGATGAAGTGTCTAAGGAGTATGGCTGGTGTATCTCGAGTAGATAGGGGTTAGGAACGAAGTGGTGAGAGTGAGAACGGGTGTAAGAAATGAGTTAGCAGCTAGATTGGATATGAATGTGTTGAGGTGGTTTGGCCATGTTGAGAGAATGGAAAATGGCTGTCTGCTAAAGAAGGGGATGAATGCAAGAGTTGATGGGAGAAGTACAAGAGGAAGGCCAAGGTTTGGGTGGATGGATGGAGTGAAGGAAGCTCTGGGTGATAGGAGGATAGATGTGAGAGAGGCAAGAGAGCGTGCTAGAAATAGGAATGAATGGCGAGCGATTGTGACGCAGTTTCGGTAGGCCCTGCTGCTGCCTCCGATGCCTTAGGTGACCGCGGAGGTAGCAGCAGTAGGGGATTCAGCATTATGAAGCTTCATCTGTGGTGGATAATGTGGGAGGGTGGGCTGTGGCACCCTAGCAGTACCAGCTGAACTCGGTTGAGTCCCTTGTTAGGCTGGGAGGAATGTAGAGAGTACAGGTCCCCCCCCCTTTTTTTTTTGTTTCATTTGTTGATGTCGGCTACCCCCCAACATTGGGGGAAGTGCCTTGGTATATGTATGTATGTATATCTATTTTAACGTTGTTGATGTTTTTAGAATGATTTATTGTTAATTTGTTCTCATCATTTATCTATTTCTTTATTTCCTTTCCTCACTGGGGTATTTTTCCCTATTGGAGCCCTTGGGCTTATAGCATTTTGCTTTTCCAACTAGGGCTGTTGCTTGGCTAGTAGTAATAATAATAATTATTAGTGTCTGTAACTGATAATACACTCCTGCCACTTTTATTGCTCCTCAACGGGTGGCAACACCACTAACTTGTGAACAGATCTATTGATAACTGTCACTATGTCTCTAGTATTTTTCTGGTCTTTGTATTTTGCATCCAATTCTCACATCTCTTGCCTGACTATTTCTGCCTGTTTCTGTATCTACAAGCTGTCCTATTTTCTATTACTCTCACACAACATTTTTATCTTTTATTATGACGATATCACCGACTTGTATGTTTCTCTTTTCCGAGTGCCACTTTCACCGTACAATGAGTGTGAAGATATCTCTCTGCCGCTTACTCCAATAAGTGTTGACAACATTTTGTATAAAGTTTAAACACTTCTTAGTGTCACCTGAAGTAGACCATGAAACAGATGGTACTCTATTTCATGCTGTACCCAAAAGTAAATGGTTTAGACACAATGGTCCTAATTCCACATCTATACCAGGTTTCAATCCAATAGGCTTGCCATTCATTAAGTCTGGTATTTCAAAAAAAGTTCTGTAAATCACATAAATATTAAAATAGTAGCCCCTACGAGCAATAACAGAAACCTTTTTTTAGTTAACTAATGCCTCACACCGTTTGGCCATACAGCATTTGCTGAACGAATAAATTTCCATTTCAAGCCTTCTTTTGCTCCAAATTCAGTGACCTCATGCATGTCCCATTGTTGTGAATGTCACTCTTCAGGTCTTTATTTGCCAATACTATTTGTGAGCTTCAATCAGTGCACAGTATCAGGATAGCTATGAACAGTTGTGAATCTTCTGAAACACATTAAAAGACTTATATTCATCAACAACATCAATGTACATGCCTCATGTGACAATATAATTGAATATATACCCATAGGCCTTCCCAGTTGTTCTTTTCTTTACATTATCTTTGATTTGAAAAGGTCCAAATGTCCGAATGTTTGTGAGTTGGGGACCTTTACTCATGAAACATACCAAGCTTATGTGTTAGTTTTGCCTTAACAGTTCCCCTCTGTTGTTTTGCCTTCTTCTGTGCCTCCAGTAACATCCCAGCAATGTTGTCCTCTCCAGTAGAGCTGCCCTTTTTACCTGTCATGTTGAGTACTGCTGAAATGCTTGCTTGGATACCACATAAACTCGGGTTGTCTTAATAAAAACTTTATTTCGACCTGTAAGAATTACAGTATAACAAGTCAATAAAACATACCAACACCACAAACAATTTACTTATTCAATACAGCAGAAACATGGGTAATCACCACATAACATAAACATATATAAACTCACACCAATAATTATAAGAATAATCATTATCATGTCATTACACAATCACCATTACCACCAAGTCGGTACATAAGTAACAATTAACTAAAAAAGAGTCACTTACGACAATGCCCCATCTCTGATACTTATCAGAAATATCTTGTAACAAACGTCAAGTAATTTCTCCCATCATCTGTAGCATTAACACATATCCTTAAAGAACACAAGTTACATGTCAACACCATTTTGGATAGCAAGAGGAATGCACAGTTGCACTTCTCGCTAACAACACACGAAAACCCAGTAATGTGTACAACCTCCATCGGCTTCACAGTGGATTCGTTGATAGTCACACCACGACCAACCAACACCACAATTATATGCACACACTTTACTAAACTTGAAAGTTATGACAAAGAAGAAAATATATTATTATTATTATTACTAGCTAAGCTACAACCTGAGTTGGAAAAGCAGGATGCTATAAGCCCAAGGGTTCCAACGGGGAATAATAGCCCAGTGAGGAAAGGAAATAGATAAAGTACAAGAGGAGTAATGAACAATTATAAAATATTTTAAGAATGGATACAACATTGATATAAATCTTTCATATAAAGACTAAAACCTTAAAGAAAAAACAAAACAAGAGGAAGAGTTATAAGATAGAATAGTGTGCCCAAGTGTACCCTCAAGTAGAGATTTCTACCCCAAGGCAGTGGAAGTCTATGGCACTACCTGAGACTAGAGAACAATTTTGATTTCTCACTGTTTGTTCATGACCACGGAACAGATCTGAAATGGGTATGGCACGTATGCCTGGCCTGGCACACTGTAATCCTCACGAAAAAGTCTTTGCAGTGTTCGTTCCTTCCCTTTACGCGTATTTCTTGCTACTTCGTTCAAGAATGGAGCTTTCGGACTGACTTGCTGATTCTGCAAACTATAATGAAGCTGTGGCCAGAATTTTCCAATGGGACAGAAGAGAAGACAAGTGTGCACTGGAAGTTGCATATTTATGATAAAGTAATTAGAAAATAAAGATAAATTTTGTAGATTCTAAACTCTGAGACTAAAATAGCAATCTGGGGGGAGCAAGATATAGCTATGCCACTATAGAATCCTCACCTAAGAGCCCAGCTTCACATTGAGATCCTCGTAATTGTTTTTTTTTGACTGGGTTATGAAAACTCATGAAATTTCGTTCACTTGAGATGTTTCTTCAGTTGTGGAAAGAGGTGATAGTCGGAGGGGATCACGTTTGGAGAGTAAGGCGGGTGGTCGACCAATTTGAAGCCAAAGTCGCGTATTTTCCGTAGAGTTTCATGTGCTGTTGGTGCTGTATGAGAGATTGATAAATACAAGATAACCAGTTGTAAAATAAATATGGTTCATGTATTGTTAATGATGAGTAATATTATTTTGGACCAAACAAAATAATACGGCCGAGAACAGTATATTTCTACGTTGAATTTCCGATTAAAATTAAATTTTTTATAAGTGTAGAATGTAGTTTTTTCCTTGTCGTAACTTAGAATTCTAGTTTTGTAAACTGTGCGATTGTCGATGCTCACTAATGAAGTGTAAATTTAAAAAATATTTTTAGTTAACAAGAAGAGATCAATACCATAAGCGTGGAAAGAAAATGAAAATTGCATCTACCAGAATGATCAGCTTGGTTGATGTTGTTGTGTCCAGTGTCTTCTAGGAGATACACTCCAAAATCAAACTATTATTCTTTTGGGTAGTGCCATAGCCTCTGTATCATGGTCTTCCACTGCCTTGGGTTAGGGTTTAGAGTTCTCTAGCTTGAGGGTACTCTCAGGCACACTATTCTATGTTTCCTTATTTCATTTCCTCATTAAACTATTTTCCTTGTTAGAACTATTGGGCTTATAGCATCCTGCTTTCCCTAGTAGGGTTATAGCTTAGCTAGTAATAATAATAATCATAATATTCGACTGTAAGGACACAACCCATCTAAACTAATTCAGGGTAATTATGAACACTACTTACTTGATCTAAAATATGAATACCACTCACCTTTTCATAAATCATATGTGAAAGGGACAAATGTATTGAGTGTAAGCAAGAAAAAAGTTAACAGAATCTATAAGACAGACATTAAATGTTAGAAATAAGTACTTTATATTGATTAGAGAAGTCAAGGCAATAGATCTCTTAAATTAAATTTCTAGAAAATTCCCAGGTCATTTCCATTTTACCTACCTGCTATCAAACTAACGGCAGCATCTTTCTCTGGTGACGAGGGGACCAAGATGTGGCCCCAAGGCTCCGATTAGACTGGAAACTGCTGGACAAACATCTGGGGTGCCGTCAGAAGCCCATCTTCCACAAGATCTGCAAAAGGAAGAAATAAACAGTACAGAAGGTCCTTAAACTTACAAATATAATAGGTTACAAGAAGCTGTTTGTAAGTCAAATTTAGTTAGATTTTGACTTAGGGTAAGCCTAACCTGGAACCCATGACTTTGATTTCCAACTAGAAAAGTCAACAAATAGTCAGGTTTCATATGCGAATCCTCGATAAGCAGGGGATGACTATATACATTAAACTGGAAGTGTTGAAAACTCAAATATTCCTTCGGCTTATGAATATATTACAAAACCAACCTATCGTTTCAAACTTTGGTTATAAAGCTACAGAGTGAGTTGTCAAATAAAGTGTATAAAACAAATGCACTACAGTACATCATTCTAAATTGATTTTGCTTCATTACTAAAAATCCAATTATAAAGAGAGTATTTATACTGAATATGTTAGTGAAACAGAAAAATTGCATAAAGAAAATAGAAATGAATCTTTCAGTCTCTAAAACAGTGTATATCTTCAGCATCAACCAAGCTGACCATTCTGCTAAATGCAATTATATTTTTTTTTTCTTTTTTTACAGTATTGGCCTCTTTCCAACTACCCTTGTCCTTATGTTTTTTTAAATGACCTTATTTTCTCGACAATTTTAGGCTTTTGAGAGTATGAAATTCCTATAGTAGCATTTACGTAAAATATTTCTAATATACTTTTAAACATAAAATGAAACCAGGGTTGTATAGAAATGCCTAAAAACCAAAACTATTAATGTGACAAATCCCTCCAAATTTTAACTAGTTCACCAATCCTTTCAAAAGACACTTTACTCCAATCCTTAAGTAATTTCTAATATTTGAAGAATAAATAGATACTGGTATATATAAAAATACCTAAAAAGCAAAGCTATTATTACTACAAGTTCCTCCAAATTTTAACTAGTGCACCAATCCCTTTCAAAAGGGCACACTGCGCTAAATGGAAACTGGGGAGCATTTCTGTCTGCAATGAGATTACATAAAAATCATCTAAAATTTTACTAAATAATGATGTGGATTTTTACTCCAGAAGTCAAATATAAAATTCAGCAATATATTGTATGAATAAAAAACTAATTCTAAACATTTCCTGAGAGACAAATCTTATGAAATAACATGAAATGGATAGAAAGTGACCTTTACACTGATAAGCCCTTTTGACAATGCAGTAATACTCCCTCTTGGCATGTCAGTTCCAACTTTAGGTCAGTCTACAAAAATAAAATCTTAGTTAAGTAGTTTTATAAGTGTACTTTTCAGTACTGTACTTCACACAGAAGCTTAATACTGTATAAGGATTATATAAAATGGTAGCAGATAAGTAATGAAAGTTCTGCATTAAATGAAATAATTTTGTTCAATTACAGCATTTCATAATGAACTTTTTATGAAATATCTGACATTTAGAATTTCAGTTGGATTTGCGTTTGTATATCTGGATGTTTGGAAGTTAAGAGCCTCCCTTTATAGAGTGAAAATCAACTTACATCTGGTCTCTTGGAAACCAATGAACTAAATGGAAGAGTATATTACCATACCTGGAAAAGCTCTGTGTTTGGAAAGTGTCCGGAGCAACAGGATTAACGAGCAGACCGTGCAAAACGCTATTTAATCCACCTCAGTTGAGCAACTTAGTTTCTCAGACATCCTGAAAGAAGATGGATCATTCAGATTTACCAAGATTGATTGAAGATTGTTATCAAAAGTGTAAACAAATACATAAGAAAAGACTCTTTACTAATAAAATGACTAACAAAATATCAGAGGCACAAGAATAAAATCTCTAACCATCATTTTAGGGTTAGGAAAATGTCCATACCTGTTGAAATTACATATAAATATTATCATTATTATTAATACTAGCTAAGCTACAACCCTCATTGAATATGCAGGATGCTATAAGCCCAAAGGGCTCCAGCAGGGAAAATAGTCTAGTGAGGAAAGAAAATAAGGAAACAGAAGTGTGACCGAGTGTACCTTCAAGCGAAAGAACTCTAACCCAAGACAGTGGTACAATTATGGCACTACCCAAGACTAGAGAACAATGGTTTGATTTTAGAGTACTGTATCCTTCTCCTAAAAGAGGTGCTTACCATAGCTAAAGAGTCTCTTCTATCCTTACCATGTAGAAAGTAGATACAGAACAAATACAGTGCAGTAGTTAACCCCTTAAGCAAAAAAGAATTGTTTGGTGATAGTGTTGTCAGGTGAATGAAGACGGTGGAGAATGGGAAAGAAAAGGCCAGACTATTCGGTGTATGTGTAGGTGAAGGGAAAATGAGCAGTAACCAGAAGGGGATCTAGTGTAGTACAATATAACTCTAGCGGTAGTATCTCAACAGATAAAATAAGCAGCATGAAGAGGAAATGGCAGTAGAATTGATGTATGAATGGCAGTAGAATTGATGTATGTAGATGGAAATAAAAAATCAAAGAATATCATTTTGTAATGAAGTTTCTCCTGTTTTAAGAACAAGAGATTTGTTTTCATGTCAGAACATATATGATCAAAAGCCAAGATTATTTACGGCCAAAATACTACAAATTTTAAAAGAAAGTTGTGTTTTTCCTAGCTATACAAACCTGAATTCTTTATATGGGTTACCTCTGTTGTTTTGTTACAACAAAATTGATGAAATATCGTGGGGTTAGCAATATTGTATGGTTGCAGATTATTCCCACCTAGCTCAGGGTGTCAGAGCTAGCTCCTTTGCTATCACTCTGTTCTTGGTCAGGACTTGTAGCGTGAATGAGTTGGGAAATATGAATAAACTAGAGGGGAATTCAGTAGAGTGCAGTCCTCCGTCACAACAGCTTATTTCTCGACCTTTTGCTTGCCCTTAACCTTTGACCTTAACATGTATTAATTGGTGTGGATTTCATACACTCAAATATAAACCAAGTTTGAAGTCTCTGTGACAACGATGTACAAAATTGTGGCTGATTACATGAATTGGACATTTTGCGTGACCGTGCCCTTCCAAAATTTAGTTATTTCCTGCTTGTTTTACATATCAGGTATTCCCTGTAAGTTTCATTTCTCTACGATAAAAATTGTGGCCAGAAAGCTGTTCACAAACAAACACACACACAAACAGGAGGTTAAACATAACCTCCTTCCAAATTTATTGGCCGAGGTAATGATTCAAGTTTGTATATCTAGGATAATTATTAATTAATTTTGAAATTAGTACAGTAGTTTGTTTCTACGCAAATACAAACGCTTGTCACTTATATGGGAATCTTCCTTAGAAATTCTTAAGCTATAAAATTTAGGGCGTCTATCTAACCCCTAGCCCAAAGTATCCATTCATGCTTGGCTCATGAGAGAACCGAAGAGCAGGACACACAGCCTTATTTGAAATAAAGTAAGTGACGGAATCACAACCTAACAAAATTGGCCTTTTGTAAGAACATCATCAAAGTTATTGGATAATATATCTGCCCACAGTGGGGAGTTTACCTGCATATGTAGTCATCAATGTAGGTATTCCCAAGAGAATAAAGAGGAAACCATTCACTCTACTCTCATACCATAATTACAATGAAGTAATCGATGATGCAACAAAATGCTAGCTGTCCTGCAGGGGCACGGGTCTTTATATAAACTGTTGGGCGGCTTTCACAGGACCTAAGGAGAAAGTATCCAGAGACCTATACGAGCAGTCTTTCAAATGATATGCAGTGAAGGTGGTCTACCTTTTCATACGCCTGAGCTGAGTGCCTGTGTTTCCAAGTGGTTCTTGCAGAATGCCAAGGTTGCAGCAATACCACGGATATCACTATTGTTTCTCAGAGCCAGAATAAGATAGTACTGCACTCTCAGTTATTCCCTTCTTGTTTTGACCTGTGCATAAAAACAAGTTAGGGATGCCTGGACAAAAGGGTGCAGTCTTCTTTGAGGAAAGACAGACTGCCGTTACAGGACATAATAACAAACTATCTGAATCATCAGTTACTTCCTTGATTGATGAAATAGAAAAGCAGTTAAATCGGTTGTCATTAATGGATTTTGGGTCTTAACAACATGCGGTACCTAAATCTGCCTGAACAAAAGCTACAATGGCTCCACTGTGTGTGTGTCTTGATCTTCTTTCAACTATGGGAGGTGGTTCCATCTACAGAGGGACTAGACAGTTATGGCACCTACCGGTTACCGTAGCTCTTGCCTAGGCAACCTCACTAAAGGCCTGTGTGATAGTAATTGATTTAAAATAAAGCCAATTACACCCATATGATCTGTTAAGGGGACCAAGCTGCACATATGCATACATATACAAAGGCATTTCCTCAATTTTGGGGGGTAGCCGACATCAAACAAATGAAACAAAAAAGGGGACCTCTCCTCTCTGCACACTTACTGTACAATAAACAATAATGCTTGAAAGTAACTGTTGTTCAGTGGCTTAAAAACTCCTATAAAGATCAGCAAACAATTGTAAGCAGCCTTCAAAATAAGCTGATGGGCATGGCCTTATAAAATGAGGAGGAGGACCGACGACTGAGAGACATTACCAGCTGATCGGCATTAACTTTCAAATGATGGAACATTGGCAAGAAAACACCTCATCACCAACCACAATTGCCATACAGGTAATTGGATTCCATCAATCCAAAGTTTCCCAGAAAGATGTTGCTTACCAACTTAAAATAAACAAGGCCTTGTCACTCTAGTTAATAACTGCATTAACGGATTTTGAGCGAAGCGAAAAATCTATTTTTGGGTAAGATAGCCATGTCGTCCTGATGGAAGTTCCTTAAAGGCAGCTTCCTAGGGTATATTACAACTACAGCGATATTCCCAGAGAATTTACCTTCAGGTACCCAGAATTCTAACTCCTGGAGCGAGTATCCCTAAAAAAGACCTTAGGGATATCGTAAATATCAGTGGACGTATTCTTGACACGCCTCATAGCAATCTATACCCCGAATAGAGTTAACACTTCGTAGGGGTAAAATGGCAAGAAAACGAAAACGATAAGAAAGGGGGGAGCCGTTCATAAGGCATCCCTCCTCACCGCTTCGAAAGCGTGCCCTGCGCCGCTCACGGCGCCATCTGTATTCCTTGTAGCGATACACGAGGTGCTACAGATACTGTATGTAGGGAGGGGTCCTACTATCCTTTTCACTCATATTTATTTTGAAAAGGAGCAGGGCGGGTCCATCAGGACGACATGGCTATCTTACCCAAAAATAGATTTTTCGCTTCGCTCAAAATCCGTTTTTTGGGCTCAAGCCATGTCGTCCTGATGGAAGTATACCAGAGCATTACTGTATCTGTGGATTCTCAATACGTGCCGTACTCCTCAAGAGTGTTTCTTAGTCAACTTGACTGACAGACCTAAGATGTTACCGTTATACATCTTTTCACTAATCATAAGCCATGAGAGTGCTTCCTGCCCCCTACAGGGAGGAGTCCTACTAGACTCTAGAAACGAACGAAGAGTACATATACCTATGTATGAATCACTCGCTAGCCAGTACCATATAGTGGTCTCACTCTATATGAAGCGAAGTCTTACGGGACTACCGTATCCAAAAGAAAAGTCCCGACCAGCACCCTGGTCGAAGTAAAAATAGACAAAAGGTTATATCTACGTAGGATTAAACTTGCTACTACCACCGTCCTCAGAAAGGGGTGGAGTCCTTATTGCTAAGGAAAGTATAAGCCAGTATAATCCAGGCTTTGCATTAAGGAATAGGCTATTATAGATATCCCCGATTAATATACATAGGCTAAATGCTCAAAAAACAATATGAAATCAAAAATATAGGTGAAGGAGACGCAAGGTTCCCGAGAACAAGTTTATTGAGAAACAATAAATAGGTATGGTCACCATAAATATGTACATATGCTAGGTGGATGACCAACAATTTTCACAAGTACTGTAGTGCATGGATGAATGATTATCTGAAAGAAAACATATGTGTCACTTACACATACCCCGGTATCCAACTTAACTTCCATGTTACTACTTTGCTGACAATAGCGTTGGCAAACGCTTGGCACCCTGTCTGTACTTATGTTACCATCACCATCACGTTGGAACAGTCATTGTGGGCTCTGAGAGCCTACACTACCAGTTATATCAGCATATATAACTAACTATTCACCCAGGAATCCAAGTCCCAAATGATTCCGCTGTTCCTCGCAGAGTTAAACAGCAGGGCCAACGACGCAACCAACTGCTACCACAGACCTCTTTAGCTGCTCCACTTGCTTAGCATAGTGGCGAAAGAATACCCTGGAAGACTTCCAGCCAGTGTATGAACGAAGGTGTTCGAAATCCATAAAATTAAAGAAGTTTAAAGATGAAGCAACTTTCCTCGGATCATGACCTGCGGGTGAACTGTCAGGATCCGCTCTGCGAATAAAATATGTAATTTTCGCCCTAAGTTGATTTAAAGATAAATTCGAGCCCGAAGTTTCTCCTCTGAATAGTTGGCCCCCATGGAAGTCTGAAGTTCTACGAAGATAGACCTTAAGGCATTCTACGGGACATAGAGATGCATCTTCTTTCAGAGGGCAGATTCTCCAGGGACCCCACCTGTTGGTGGGCAACTCGTTCTTAGCGAGAAACGTAGGGTCCGGAAACAGGTTCAATTCTCCCCCATCCAGGAACTGAACTCGGCCCTCCTCTCTCGAGAGGGCCACAATCTCACTAACTCTGGCCCCAGAAGCAAGGGCAAAAAGGAAGATCACTTTTTGAGTCAGGTCCTTCAATGCACATTCCTCATTATCTAGTAATGAGGCAAAATGAAGGACTTTGTCTAATGACCATGAAATAGGCTTTGGAGGAGCTGATGGTCTAAGCCTAGCACAGGCCTTTGGGATCTTATTAAACATTTCGTTAGCGAGGTCTACCTGGAAGGCATATAGAATGGGTCTTGTTAGAGCTGACTTACATGTAGAAATTGTGTTCGCCGCCAGCCCCTGTTCGTGGAGGTGAATGAAGAAGGATAGGCAGAACTCCGTAGAGATCTCGTGCGGATTCTTATCTTTGACAAAGGCTACCCATTTCTTCCATGCAGATTCGTACTGCCTCCTAGTAGACTTACACTTGTATTCTTCCAGGAAGTCGATACTATCTTTCGAGATTCCGAACCGTTTCTTCACCGCTAGGGAGAGAAAATCATGAGCTGCAGGGTTCGGGTCTTCTGTAATGAAGCGAAGACAGTCGACTTCTGGACTTGCTGGGACAGAACTGGGTCCGGGAGCGGTAGGAACTTCAGTCGTAGTTCCAGAGCCAGAGGGAACCATACACTGTTCGGCCACTTGTGGGCCACTATTGCTGCTACTCCCTTGAAGGATCTCAGTTTGTTGAGGACCCTCAACATCAGATTGTGAGGGGGAAACAGGTAGATCCTGGACCATCTGTTCCAATCGAGGGACATCGCATCTATTGCTTCTGCCGCGGGGTCCACATATGGGGACACATATTTCGGCAGCTTCTTGTTGTCCTTCGTCGCGAAGAGGTCTATCTGCAGTTCTGGGACTTGACTCAAGATGAAAGAGAATGATCCTGCGTCTAGGGACCATTCTGTCTCTATCGGTGTTATCCTGGATAGAGCGTCCGCGGTCACATTCCGGACTCCTTGAAGGTGAACTGCTGACAGGTGCCACTTCTTCTTCTCCGCCAGTCGGAATATGGCTAACATCACCTGGTTGAGAGGTGGGGATCTCGATCCCCGCCGATTCAGACATTTCACAACCACCTCGCTGTCCAGTACCAACCTTACGTGGATCGAGTGACGTGGGGATACTTTCTTCAGGGTCAGAAGTACTGCCATAGCTTCTAGAAAGTTTATGTGAAAGGTCCCAAATAGCTTGGACCAGATTCCTTGCACTTTTTTCCGATGGGAGTGACCCCCCCACCCTACCTTTGAGGCGTCTGTGTGGATTGTCACTGACGGGGGGGGTGGCTGAAGAGGTAGAGACCTCTTTAGACGACTGGCTTGAGACCACGGTCTGAGAAGAGAACGTAGCCGAAGTAGGACCGGTCTCTTTACGTCCCTTCGCTCTTTCGATGCAAAGGTTCTCCATACTCCCGCTGCATCTTTTAGCTGTGCTCTTAGCACAGGGTCTGTTACTGATGCAAACTGAAGAGAGCCCAAAACCCTCTCTTGTTCGCGTCTTGATATCCTCTCGGAACCTAGAAGTCTCCTGACAGACCCTGCTATTTCCTTCCTCTTTGACATCGGGATGGAAAGACGGTGTGACACTAGATCCCAGTGAATTCCCAACCACTGGAACCTCTGAGCTGGAGAAAGACGAGACTTCTTTCTGTTGATCATGAAGCCTAGATATTCCAGGAACTGAATCACTTGTAGGGAAGCTTGCAAGCATTCTGCTCTGGATGCTGCCCACACCAACCAATCGTCCAGGTAGGCTACTACCTGGAACCCTTTTAGGCGTAACTGTTTGAGAGCTGCGCTCGCAAGCTTCGTAAAGATCCTTGGGGCTATGTTTAGTCCGAAGGGCATCGCCCTGAAAGCGTAAAGTTTTTGTTGTAGCTTGAATCCTAGGTAGGGGGAGAGACGACGACTTATTGGAACGTGCCAATATGCGTCTGACAAGTCGATGGAGACGGTATATGCCCTCTTGGGCAGTAAGGCCCTTATGTGTTGTAACGTTAGCATTTTGAACTTGTGGTTCACTATGAACTTGTTGAGTGGTGACAAGTCCAGAATGACTCTGAGTTTCCCCGAGTCTTTCTTGGGAACACAAAACAGCCTCCCTTGGAACTTGATGGACTTTACCCTCCTGATCACCTTTTTCTCCAACAGATCTTGGATGTACTCCTCCAAAACGGGGGTGGAGTGTTGGAAAAATTGAGGGCACAGGGGCGGAGTACTGTACCAACTCCAACCCAGTCCATTTTTGAGAAGGCTGTGGGCCCAGGGATCGAAGGTCCAGCGATCCCGGAAATACTGAAGTCTCCCACCTACCGGCGACACTTCACTTTGACTGTCCTGCAGTCTTGCCTCCCTGGCCGCGACCACCTCTGAATCCTCGTCCCCTAGAGGGGCGTCTTGATGACCCTCTAGCTGCTCCTCTGGGTCTTGCACGAAACGTGGTCGACTGTCCCTCGAACACGGGATTGAATGCAGGGGAAGCTGATGACATTGCTTGGGGAACCCATTGGAAGGTGGTCGGGGTCTGGGCTACCAGTTGTGGAACCGGAGGCAAAGCTGGCTGTTGCTGCTGTGGTCTTTGCTGTTTGAAGGACTTGGCTGGACGGGAGGAAAACCTTGACTTCTTCGCCTTTCCTTTCGGCTGAGGGCCCTCATCCGGAGAAGACTTCCTCTTAAGGGACAGGCCCCACTTCAGGAGAAGATTGCGGTTCTCAGTGGCGGCCTTGTCCACGATCTCTTTGACCACGTCCTTGGGAAAGAGATCCTTACCCCAGATGTTAGATGAAATTAGCCTCTTGGGTTCGTGCCTCACTGTGGCCGAGGCAAACACAAACTCCCTACAGGCTCTCCTTGCTTTCACAAAGCAATAGAGGTCCTTGGTTACTGTGGCCAGATGGATTTTGGCCATAACCATGAACATCTCTGGCATCTTGGGGTCGCTAGCCATCGTCTCCATGTTGGTCTGGAGAGACATCGAGGCTGCCAGGCGCTCCTTTGTGTCCAATTCCCTCCGAAGAAGGAATTCCGACAACTTGGGAAGGTTTTCGCCGAACTGCTGACCTGCAATGTCGGCGTCTAACTTCCCAACCGAGAAAGTAAGGTGCACCTCCTTCCAGTCCTTGTTATCCATTGGCAATGCCAGCGATAGAGGTTTACATTCCTCCAAGGACGGGCACGGCTTGCCAGCTTCAACTGCCTTGATGACGGCCGCAAACCCCTTTTGCATAAAGGGGAAGGCCCTAGCTGGGGAGGATACAAAGGAGGGGTGTTTCTTGCTCAAGGCGGCAACCTTCGAGTTTGAGAACCCCCTCTCCTTTAAAGCAGCTGTCAAGGTGGCTTGAGCCTTGGAGTGATCTAGGATAATCACTTCCTTTGGTTCCGTCTCCTCCTTCGAAACCGGCTCCTTCTTCAAACGGACATAGCAGTCCGGGTAGGCCCCTCTACTGGGCCAGAATTCCACCTCCTCAAGGGGAACTGAACCCAGTTTCTCCGACATGACGATCTTCCCAATCGTCATCGGCATGTGCTCGGCATATCTCCACGGGTTGGCATCCGAGCACAGAGGAAGGTCCTTAACGTTGAGCTTCTTTGGAGGTCCACGTGATGCTGTGATCTTCTGCATCTGGAGCTCCAAAGTAGCGGCCTTCTGATTATTCTCCTTCTGCATCTGTTGGATCATACCAACGATGGAAGAGAGAGCCTGTCCAAGCTCTGCTGGAAGAGCGGACGAGGTAGAGGGGATAGGTTCAGGGACCTGAACCGGCACGTCTGATGAAACGGAAACCTCTTCCTCCACAGCAATAGGATCTCGATCTTGCTCCTCGCCCTCTGCGAGGAGATCCTGCTCCGCACGATCAGACAAGTCGGACATCTTGTCGTCCAACTGGATGTCCTGCAAGGCGTCAGCGACATCCTCCTCCACTGGGATCTGGATCAGAGGGATCTCCGGCCGAGGCTGGGGAACAACAGCATCAGGGGAAGCCTTGGGGAAAAGGTATGCCCTCATCTTCTCGTTAGGAAGATAAGGTCCAGTGGTGTTTTTCTGAAAACCCCTTACCCAAACACGAAGCCTCTCCCTCGCTGCATCTCTTGACTCCGCCGACCTAGGGGATTCAAAAGCCTCTGATAGCAGGTTAGTACATACAGCACATACCTGCGGATCCCAGTAACGATGTTCATCATTGGAGGCTGCACAAGCTGCGTGCCTCCTACACGAGGTATGTCCGCAAAAGTTCTTACTGCGGACATTGCAGAAGACACTATCACACTTCGGATGCTCCTCCTGTAAAAGAAGAAAATTTCCATGAATATCAAGTGAATTTTAATTCACATGTAACAAATGAGTATTCAACAAAAGAATAAGGGAAAGACACCTACTTGTGAAACCCACACAAACACCTGTGGAAGCCCACCGGCCAAGTCACATAGTTAGTCTTTACTAGAATAACCAGAGAACGTATTTCCGAAGGAAATTAGGTGTAGCTCACACCTAAGGTAAAATAATACCATTCGGCCAGGAATAAAAGAATTATCTTTTATCCTTGTAAGGCGACACCAGGTGATTATACCAGTAACACAAGTAAGATAGAAAAGACAGTGTTGTAACCTACTACATCATGAACTCCTTTGGTTGAATATACCACCAAGAGAGGACTGATACAGTACTTGAGGGTGGTATGCCAGCCGGCTACTGCCGCTCAGCACCCCCCCCCTTGTTTTGGAAAGGCAGATCTCAAGTACACAACCTCAGATCACCTTTATTGGGGAGAACTCCAAAACCCATGCCTGAACCGGCCGGCAGTGGTTGCCAGACCGTAGCCACCCGGTTTGCACAGAGTTGCCGGCCATCATACTTAGTGGCCGGCTGACTGGGCAGTGTCGCGGGCCGGCCGGCAGCAGTAAACAAACCCTGCCGGCTAGCCCCCACACACTAGGCAGCACTCGGCTGCCGGCCCCACTTGTAGTGGCCGGCAGATGAGCAATAGACCGGCCGGCAAAGGTATACACCCAACGCCGACCGACAGCAAGAGAACTGGAGAACACCCCTCCCCACCGACAGCCGGCCTGTAGGCCGGCGGCCGGCAAGGACAACACATACTAAGACAAAAGAGTGAGTGCCGGGTTAAGAGACTATAAGTCTCTGAGCCCGGCACCCGAAAGAGTGCCGAAAGGAAGGGGAGACACTATGTCAAGCTTCCTAACCGCTGCTTACTGAATTTTCAGACGGCAGCGATAGAGGGACCAAGAAAGGACCGGGCAGCACTCACAGTAATGGTCTCTGCCGGTCGGCACACTTTGCCGGCCGACAGGAGACCACGTCAGTTCCTCATCCCAACCTAGGCTAGGCAAGGATGAAGACGACTGACACAATGAACGGAAAAAGAGAAGGGAAGGACAGAGGGTCCTATCCAACCTTACCTTGGTTAAGGGTCATTCCAAACTAAGACAGTTCATCTCAGTAGAGAAAGACCCGAGAGGGAGGCCGGCACTACTGGCTGCCTCCCACGAACCACGGCAAGGAAGGAATTGCCTTTCCAGAAAAGGGAACATATCCCGAGACCGGAACGGCAAGGACAGTCTGATGAGTCACCGAGTAAAGGGATCACTACTGGAACCCAACAAGGTGGACTAAGGGGGGAACCCTTAGTGCCCGAGTCAATCGGCAAGGGAGACTCTGCCCCATGCCAGACAAACCGGGCTCAGACTAAACACTGTTGTACTGTCACCCTCTGAACCAATACTGTTGGAACGGGAAGGTACAGTACTACCCCAGCATAGATATATTTGAAGATTAATTCAAATAAACCACTAGAGTTAAGCCTAAGGCTTAAACAGAGGGAAAGGGTTTGCCCCTTCCCCTAAGAGAAGGGAGCAAACGGGGAACAGATAATATTATAATGACCTAAGACAACCTAGCCTAGGCACTAAGAGAATCGATTACCTAATTCACCGAAACTCATATCAATACTATCTTGGAAGGTACTCGAAAAGGACTAATATGTATAACGTTGCCTAACGCTTAAAGCAATAAATTCACATTTGGAAGACTAATTATCATGCAGGAAGTACATAGGCCAACAACTAGCCTACGAAGACTAGTGTTGGTAGCCTTGGTAATTTCGCCAGGCACATTACTATCGCATCATAACAGAATTCCTAAATAAGCTAAGTAGCTAATATTTAAGCGCAAAGGGGGCTGGGAACGTCGCTCTTGCTAACAAATAAATCCTATTCTAGCGAGCGACAGCATCCATGATGCCTCCAGCAGGCAACAGCTCTTGTATCAAAGATAACTCTTTTAATAACTTTAATTTTAACCAAGAGCCTACATTTATACATAAAAGAAATAATACTCAACTTATCCGAGGCAGAAGAAGTTGGAGAAAGCATTATAAACGAGAAAATTCCAAGATTAGGTAGTAAACAGGGAAAATACACCGAGTCGTAGAGCTACGCAAAAAGGAATACAGATGGCGCCGTGAGCGGCGCAGGGCACGCTTTCGAAGCGGTGAGGAGGGATGCCTTATGAACGGCTCCCCCCTTTCTTATCGTTTTCGTTTTCTTGCCATTTTACCCCTACGAAGTGTTAACTCTATTCGGGGTATAGATTGCTATGAGGCGTGTCAAGAATACGTCCACTGATATTTACGATATCCCTAAGGTCTTTTTTAGGGATACTCGCTCCAGGAGTTAGAATTCTGGGTACCTGAAGGTAAATTCTCTGGGAATATCGCTGTAGTTGTAATATACCCTAGGAAGCTGCCTTTAAGGAACTTCCATCAGGACGACATGGCTTGAGCCCAAAAAACCCTTTTACCCCCAAGCTATTTGGCACTTTCCAAGCCTTAACGCCAAGGCATTTTTCTTTTTCAAGCACGTTTTGCAATATTTTCTTTTTTAGATTGCGCTGGCAGCCTTAATTTTCGTCATAGGGAGGTCAGGTTGGTCTCATTATTTTGGAAAATGCCTAAAGTTTCTCAAAAAGTTATCAAAAATATGCAAAAAAAGTAATTAGCCGTTATTTGCAAGGACGTACCGGTATGTCCATGGGGGTAAAGGGACGAGTTTTGTCAAACGTACCAGTACGTCCTTTGGGGGTAAAAGGGTTAACCTCTTTGGCAATCACTTACCCGATCAATCCTTTGTCAACAATGTGACAGATTCAGTTATGTAAAATATTATCCTGTAAATTGTTCAATTTTCATTCACCTCTGGAGCTTTTACAAATGAATTAATAAATTTAAAATACTTTCAATTTTTCACCTGTGTTATCACCTCATGCAGTCTACATATAATCGAATACAATACCTTACATCTAGCCACACTGAAATTAGAAGGATAATTGTATAACTACCAATAACTAATGGGAAAAATGTTATTTTCATTAGTAAAATAAATTTTTGAATATACTTACCCGATAATCATGTAGCTGTCAACTCTGTTGCCGACAGAAATCTACGGTCGGGATACGCCAGCGATCGCTATACAGGTGGGGGTGAACACCACAGCGCCATCTGTGGTCAGGTACTCCAGTACTTCTTGTCAACACCACCTCAATTTTTTCCTCGGTCCACTGGTTCTCTATGGGGAGGAAGGGTGGGTCAATTAAATCATGATTATCGGGTAAGTATATTCAAAAATTTATTTTACTAATGAAAATAACATTTTTCAATATTAATCTTACCCGATAATCATGTAGCTGATTCACACCCAGGGTGGTGGGTGGAGACCAGCATACATGTTAACAAAGAAGCTAAGTATCCCGTATTTTATTTTATTAGTTATTCAAAAATAACATAAAATAAATAAGTACCTGGTAAGGAAGACGACTTGAACCATTACTCTGCCTTTATTAAGTACGTCTTTCTTACTGAGCGTAGCGGTCCTCTTAGGATGCTGAACGACTCTTAGGTGCTGAAGTATAAAGGGCTGCAACCCATACTAAAGGACCTCATCACAACCTTTAACCTCGGCGCTTCTCAAGAAAGAATTGACCACCCGCCAAATCAACAAGGATGTGGAAGGCTTCTTAGCCGACCGTACAACCCATAAAAAGTATTCAAGAGAAGGTTAAAAAGGTTATGGGATTATGGGAATGTAGTGGCTGAGCCCCCGCCTACTACTGCATTCGTTGCTACGAATGGTCCCAGGGTGTAGCAGTTCTCGTAAAGAGACTGGACATCTTTGAGATAGAATGATGCGAACACTGACTTGCTTCTCCAATAGGTTGCATCCATAACACTCTGCAGAGAACGGTTCTGTTTGAGGGCCACTGAAGTAGCCACAGCTCTCACTTCATGTGTCCTTACCTTCAGCAAAGCAAGGTCTTCTTCCTTCAGATGAAAATGTGCTTCCCTAATCAGGAGCCTGAATAGGTAAGAAACTGAGTTCTTAGACCTTGGAAGAGAAGGCTTCTTGATAGCACACCATAAGGCTTCTGATTGTCCTCGTAAAGGTTATGACCTTTTTAGATAGTACCTAAGAGCTCTAACTGGGCAAAGTACTCTCTCCAGTTCGTCCCCCACCAAGAAGGACAGGCTTGGGATCTCGAACGACTTAGGCCAAGGACGTGAAGGAAGCTCGTTTTAGCAAAAAACCGAGCTGCAAGGAACATGTAGCCGTTTCAGATGTGAAAACTATGTTCCTGCTGAAGGCGTGGATCTCACTTACTCTTTTAGCTGTTGTCAAGCACACGAGGAAAAGAGTTTTTAATGTGAGGTCCTTAAAAGAGGCTGATTGGAGAGGTTCAAATCTTGATGACATAAGGAACCTTAGGACCACGTCTAGATTCCAGCCTGGAGTGGACAACCGACGTTCCTTTGAGGTCTTAAAAGACCTAAGGAGGTCCTGTAGATCTTTGTTGGTGGAAAGATCCAAGCCTCTGTGGCGGAAAACCGCTGCCAACATACTTCTGTAACCCTTAATCGTAGGAGCTGAAAGGGATCTTACGTTCCTTAGATGTAACAGGAAGTCAGCAATCTGGGTTACAGTGGTACTGGATGAGGAAACTGCATTGGCCTTGTATCAGCTTCGGAAGACTTCCCCTTTAGACTGATAGACTCTGAGAGTGGATGTCCTCCTTGCTCTGGCAATCGCTCTGGCTGCCTCCTTCGAAAAGCCCCTAGCTCTTGAGAGTCTTTCGAAAGTCTGAAGGCAGTCAGACGAAGAGCGTGGAGGTTTGGATGTACCTTCTTTACGTGAGGTAGACGTAGAAGGTCCACTCCTAGAGGAAGAGTCCTGGGAATGTCGACCAGCCATTGCAGTACCTCTATGAACCATTCTCTCGCGGGCCAGAGCGGAGCCAACCAACGTCAGCCGTGTCCCTTTGCGAGAGGCGAACTTCTGAAGTACCCTGTTGACAATCTTGAACGGCGGGAATGCATACAGGTCGAGATGGGACCAATCCAGCAGAAAAGCCTCCACGTGAACTGCTGCTGGGTCTGGAATCGGAGAACAATACAACGGGAGCCTCTAGGTTATCGAGGTAGCGAACAGATCTATGGTTGGCTGACCCCACAGGGCCCAAAGTCTGCTGCAAACATTCTTGTGAAGGGTCCACTCTGTGGGGATGACCTGACCCTTCCGGCTAAGGCGATCTGCCATGACATTCATATCGCCCTGAATGAACCTCGTTACCAGCGTGAGCTTTCGATCTTTTAACCAGATGAGGAGGTCCCTTGCTATCTAGAACAACTTCCACGAATGAGTCCCTCCCTGCTTGGAGATGTAAGCCAAGGCTGTGGTGTTGTCAGAGTCCACCTCCACCACCTTGTTAAGCTGGAGGGACTTGAAGTTTATCAAGGCCAGATGAACCGCCAACAGCTCCTTGCAATAGATGTGAAGTGTCCTTAGCTCCTGATTCCATGTTCCCGAGCATTCCTGTCCGTCCAAAGTCGCACCCCAGCCCGTGTCTGATGCGTCAGAGAAGAGACGGCGGTCGGGTTTCTGAACAGCCAAAGGTAGACTTCCTTGAGAAGAAAGCTGTTCTTTCACCACGTGAGAGTAGACCTCCTCTCTTCGGAAACAGGAACTGAGATCGTCTCTAGCGTCATGTCCTTTATCCAGTGAGCCGCTAGATGATACTGAAGGGGGGGAGGTGGGGTCTCCCTAACTCGATGAACAGGGCCAGCGATGAAAGTGTCCCTGTTAGACTCATCCACTACCTGACTGAGCATCGGTTCCTTCTCAGCATGCTCTGGATGCAATCTAGGGCTTAGTATATCTTTGGGGCCGACGGAAAAGCCCGAAAAGCTCGACTCTGAAGATCCATACCCAGGTAGACAATGGTCTGGGATGGGACGAGCTGGGACTCCTCAAAATTGACCAGGAGGCCCAGTACCTTGGTCAGATCCATAGTCCATCTGAGAATCTCCAGACAGCGACGACTTGTGGGAGCTCTTAAAAGCTAGTCGTCTGACGGAGCCGGACACAAGATCATGGTACTGCTGCACAGTCTGTGAACTGTCAACCATGGGGAAGCGAGGAAGTACAGTGACAACCCGAAGCTGTCTAGACTGTCTGGGTCGTACAGACAACTCCTTATCGGGTTGCTGAGGTTGCCGCACTGCGTCACAACAAGTCACTTCTGCTGGATGTTGAACGTCTTCCCAGTGACACACTGACTCCGTAAACAAAAAATCCTCTAACAAGGACTAAGCTTGGACTGCATGTCTTGCAACACAGCTCAAGGTCTATGGGAGCAGGTGTGGTAACAGACGGGGTTAGCGACTGAAGTGGAACCATTACCCTCCCTGGAAGCATGCTATGCTTAAATAAAAGTCCATAGGAGGCTAAGCAGCTAAAGGCTCCTCTCCAAATGACAGAGTCCTCAAGGGAAAATCAGAAGGAGGGAGAATAGCACTTTCTCATCTACAGGAACCATATCCGAGAAAAGCTAAGTTCTCTCAGTGAGGGTTTCACTGGTGCAAAAGCAGCAGACTAGAAGGCAACGTGATGAAACTGCTTGACAGTCTAGTGAGTTGGCAACAACCAAAGATGTGTGACTGAGAAGCATGCGGTAAGGTATGCAGAGCATGCTGTATGCAGAGCATGCTGTATGTAGAGCATGCTGTAAGGTAAGCAGAGCATGTTGCATGGCGTGCGGCTTATGCTGCATGGGATGAGGCTCATGCTGCATGGGATGAGGCTCATGCTGCATGGTATGAGACTCATGCTGCATGGGATGAGGCTCAAGCTGCAAGGGATGAGGCTTATGCCGCATGCGTTGAGGAGGATGCCGCATAGTATGAGGCTCCTGCCTCATGGGTTGAGGCGGTTGCCGCATAGCATGAGGCTCCTGCCTCATGGTTTGAGGAGGATGCCGCATAGCATGAGGCTCCTCATAGCATGAGACTCCTGCCTCATGGGTTGAGGAGGATGCCGCATAGCATGAGGCTCCTGCCTCATGGGTTGAGGAGGATGCCGCATAGCATGAGGCTGCCTCATGGGTAGAGGAGGATGTCGCATAGCATGAGGCTCCTGCCTCATGGGTTGAGGAGGATGCCGCATAGCATGAGGCTCCTGCCTCATGGTTTGAGGAGGATGCCGCATAGCATGAGGCTCCTGTGAGGTTCCTGCCTCAAGAGTTGCGTCTGCCTCAAGGGTAGAGGAGGTAGCTGCGCAGAGAGAGGCTCATGCTGTGAAGAATGCGGTTGCTGCATGCGTTGAGGCGGCTGCCTCATAGCATGAGGTTCCTCAAGAGTTGAGGCTCTTGCCTCAAGAGTTGAGGTTCTTGCCTCAAGAGTGGAGGTGGCTGCCGCAAGAGTTGAGGTTGCTGCCTCAAGGATGGTGGAGGTTGCCGCAACGCAAGAGGTTGCTGCCTCGAGGATGGAGGAGGTTGTCGCAACACATGAAGCTCCTGCCTCAAGGGTAGAGGAGGTTGCTGCAAAGCATAAGGCTCCTGCCTCAAGTGTTGAGGAGGTTGCCGCATAGCAAGAGGCTCCAGCCTCAAGGAAAGTGGAGGTTGCTGCACAGCGCTGGTATCTGGCAACTCCCAATGCGGCAGCTCATGCGTGGAGGTAGGTTGAGGAACCTCAACATCATACGTCTGGCAGGGTGGACTGCGCAGAGGTGGAGTTGAGGCGGCTGCCTCATGAGCGCTCGCAGGAGGAGGTGTGCTAACCTTCTCTGCCTGAAACTCCTGCATCAACACCGCAAGCTGAGACTGCATTGTCAGCAGCATAGACCACTAGAGTTTAAGAAAGACAACAACAAACGGAGCTACTGTCCGTTGAAACTGAAGGTCTCAAACAGCTGGTGCGGCAACAGACGGAGTTACTGTCTGTTGCGATACCACCTTGCCTCTCTGGGAGGTGTGCAGTTGTCGTACTGCAGCAAGTCCGAACTGACCCTGTGCTAATGGCACCACCTAGGAGTTGGACTTGCGCGGAAGGGACCGACTTGCACTTAAAAGCTGCAAGATTTGGTCCATGGTTTCTGCGAGAAACCTCTTCCGCAGACGAGGAATAAAAGGGCTCTCTCGTCTTTGTGTGGGTGGGGTGATCACGTCGGCTACGTGAGTTGGTAACACCCGAAACCACGGAGGGAAACGTCTGTTCGTCGATCAAGGCCTGCTGAACCCATAAGTCCTTCGACATTACTTCTCCCCTGGGCTTGGGAGCTTGTAAGAGGTCCCAGACTAGGCGAACAACTGGCACGAACAGACGAACCCTCGAACGCAACACTGTAACACTTTGCACTTATCACTTTATCACTTTTGATTTTCTGTTTGCACTTATTTCACTGAACTCGAAACTTTAAGTGGTTTGTACCTGAAACACGCAATTCTATCCTTCATTAAAAGTTAGTAATTGCGAAAACAGTATTACAATGTAACAGAAAAACATAATGAAAGATAAATAATTCAGTGGCTGGAAAAGAGACTAAACACTAGATCAAATAAACTACGTTTAAAATCTCTCACCGCATAAAGCCTGAGAACAAGAATAAAACTCTAGAAACGTTTACCTTCTTCCCCTAAAGAGACTAGGGAGAAGAGCAAAAACGATAACAACGTTACCCGCTTGAACGAAACGTTTATCCTCCTCTCTCTCCCTCCGTCTCTATCTCTCTCTCTCTCTCTCTTGACTTAGCACCTGAGAGAAGAGCCCAATTATATATATCGTTAAAACATATTATTGTTAAAGGAAAAAAACTGAAAGATTTCCCAAATAAAAAGTTCCTTTATTAGAATTAAAACCATTTAAGCTAAGAAAGAATGAACAAAACGCTAGAATCGGTTTACTCTTACTGCAACGTGACACCGTGATAGACTCTCTCTCTATCGTAACGATAGAGCGCAAGTTGAACGTTCTGAACGTCAACAACTGCAGAGACAAAACAAAACGTTAGTTCAACTTTGAAAACAGTACAAGACTATCAAAGAAATTCTTTCAAAAACATTAAAATAGCATAATATGTTAACAGGTAAAAACGAAATGACGGGCTCAATGTTAATTAACTTCGGTTCCAAGAAAAGACCGCCTACTATTAGGAAAGGTCGAATATAAACAAATATAAAAATTAATTTTAATAAGTTTATAATAAAAGGAAGTTAATCAAAGAGGCCTATAAAAGGCAGAGAGATATAAAATAAATCTATAACTTTGTTAAGCAAAATTAAGAGAGTCTATACTCTCTTCGACACCAACACTTCCGTCTAAGGGAAGGGTCGGCCATTTAAAAGTGAAAGAGAGTTCATACTCTCTTCGTACCAAAATAAATCAAAAATTAAATCAAATTAATTCCAAAAACTTGCTAAGCTAATGATATAGCTTCCTGAATAGCGAAGGCTAAACTCTAGAGCAAATACATCACCAAATCGTGAGCAATAACTCCAGAATCAACAGCGTATCCATGTAGGTCTAGCCGGAGGCACGACAGAGGAAAAATTGAGGTGGTGTTGACAAGAAGTACTGGAGTACCTGACCACAGATGGCGCTGTGGTGTTCACCCCCACCTGTATAGCGATCGCTGGCGTATCCCGACCGTAGATTTCTGTCGGCAACAGAGTTGACAGCTACATGATTATCGGGTAAGATTAATATTGAAAAATGCATTCCTATCAAAAATGGTATTGTACCTGTTCTATAACCTGAGAGACATCCCCCTGAACTGGTTGTACAGCTGCTGGCATTGCAAGACCTCCGATGAAGCTGTTGTCTTAACCGCTGCAACTCTGCTTCTCGCTGGGTCACAGCAACCTGGAAAGCTCTCATTAATGGTAAACTGAATCAAATATGAATTCCTTCTCTATTTCACTTTTTCTCGGTTAACAATAGGCATCTATACATGAGAGAAACTATACCTTATGTCATTTAAAAGTGCATATTATTTCTGAAAATCCCTTAAACACAAACATGGAATATCAAATGCTTATGGGCCCTTATTTTTCACCTCTAGGAAACACCCAAAAAAATTACTTCAATCTTTTTCAGCTCCGTTAATGCAAATAACGTAACCTACCTTATTTTACTAAACCCCAAAATTTTTCAAAATAACTCGTAAAAACTGACAATTGTGATTGTTTTTTCTTTGAAAAATTTTGGAAATTTGATAACAGAAATATGATGATCAAATCCACAATAACCTCAAGAAAATATAACAAAATATATGAAAATACAGATACAGTACCATTGAAAATATGAAGTGCTTTCAAAACTAGACAATAAAATCTTGCAAGTACAAAAGAACTTACTTTTAGCTGATTGATTTTAGCACCGACAGCAGTATTCATCATATTTCTTCTGTATGCGAGATTTACTAGCTGTCAATTCTTCCGTATGGGTCTTCAAACCATCAAGGCTTTCTGTCAAAAAGAAAAATAAAATGCTTATTTTGCTTACCAAAATAAAATATAAACTAGAATGGACACCCAGTAGAGTGCATACCTTTGCCTATTTCATATTGTATATCACAAGATAGGCAACTGAAATATGCACATTTCGGCACTAGTTTCATGCAAATCAGATAAAAATTGACCACGATATAGCAAAAAGATGTTTTTTATATTTTCATGATCTTAACCTTGACCTATGGTCCAATCGCTTCCAAAATCTAATCAAATTACCCTTGGATTAAGGTCAATCACCTCACCAAATTTTATGAGATTCGGTAAAATAGTTTTTGAGTTATGCGAATCACAAACACACAAACAGACATACAAACAAATACACGTCTATCAAAATATAACCTTCCCAAAAAGTTAGAGAGAAGGTAACAAGACAGCACTATAATCAAACTGGGCATTAACCCTTTTACCCCCAATGGATGTACTGGTACATTTCACAAAACTCATCCCTTTACCCCCATGGACGCACCGGTACGTCCTTGCAAAAAACTGCTATTTACATTATTTTGCATATTTTTGATAACTTAACTTCAGGAATTTTCCAAAAGAATGAGACCAACCTGACCTCTCTATGACAAAAATTAAGTCTGTTAGAGCAATTAAAGAAAAAAAATATATTGCAAGATGTGCTTGAAAAAAAAAATGCCTGGGGGTTAAGGGTTGGAAAGTTCCAAACAGCGTTGGGGGTAAAAGGGGGTAAAAGGGTTAAGCATCTTCCAATGGATTAAAAAAAATATTTTGTGAATTACACCTTGGAGCTTATATTGATTAAGTGAAATCTAAATCAGCTGTGTAGGATCATCGGCAGTACTGTATAGTACCTTGCTTTAGGAGTAATTTTGAACACTGTACGAGCAAAAGGGGATTTGAGCACAAAAATTAAAATCAAATTATGAGGACTACATAAATCTGTAAGCAGACACTGCTTTGCATGAACATTTATTATGAACAATTATTAATGAGACTAGCATGTAAAGAGAAGAAACCATTGCTCATGAGATTTCTAGGTTATTTTCTTGGATATTAGCTCACATTGTCACGTTAACAGTACAGTATCATGACAATGGTCTCCAAGATGATCAATTTAGACAGTAAGGAGGAAACGATTACTATAAAAGCGAAAAACTATTTATAGAGGCACTTGAATAAAGTGTGTGTGGGACAGAAAAGCCAAAAATATACAATCATATAACACCCATGATTTGTACAATTCTGAAGAAAAAAAAAAAAAGGGAAGAGATCAAATCAATTAAGTGTTGTGCATTGACAAAACAACAGCCATGTATTTTTGATAACAGTGAAAAGTTGCTGCTTATCAGCATCAATGAAATGCAGTTAGGATGAGATTTGATTACTGTAAACACTATTTGTGAAAAATCAAAGTAATGTATGCTGACCTTCTGAAAAGGAAACCAATCTTTTTTTAGAAGAAGATGACCAGGAGGATCTACAATACAGCAGAAGAGGCAATTCCTGGTCACAAACCCACTAAGGACAGCCTAATCCTGCTGTTCTGAGCTAACGCTAACGGGGACTGCAAAATCAACCCTCTCCTAGTGTATAACTAGAATCCATGGACCTCTGAGAAGTACGAGGTGCAAAGACGCAATTGAACGTTATTTGTGGGGTCAAATAACAAGGCTTGGGTGACTCGTATTTTCTTAGTGCAATGGGTCTTTGAGGTCAAAAAGTACCTTAAGGGGAAGAACCTCCTACTCCAAGCCTTGTTACTAATGGAAAATGCTACGGCCCATCCTTCATCCATTAAAGACGACATAACGGAGGACATCAAATTCCTTCCGTCCAGCACCACTACAAAATCCAATCCATGGACCAAGAAGTGATCTCAAACTTTAAGAAGCTGTACACAAAAGAAATGTTCGCTGTACAGTATGTGTACTTATGGACATGAACACACCAAGAGAATTTCCTTTATTTCTTCAGATCTTTGCTCAGACAGCATCTATAAAGCTTACTAGGCTTCCAGAGGGCTAAAATCACTGCAATATCTTTGATCAAGCAGCTCCAATAAATTGGGAAAAATTGTATTAATTTATGAGCTTGCTCCTAGAACAAATTAAACTCATAAACCATGTTACAACAGTATACTAAAACTAGCAAAATATTTATCCATTTCCTCTAACATTTTTCAAACAAATTCTACAGCACTAACCTTGTACATGAGACAGGAATTCCTTAGTGCTCAGGTAATCGGAAGTTATGCTATTGATGTCCCGCGATGCTTCTGACAGCCATTCCTGGAGTTCTTCAACAGCCATGCGGAGGTCTGAACGTTCACTTTCAAAATTCTGTGTTTTCAGAATAACTACCAGGCACAGAGGTGAAAGCGCAGGACAGGGCCTAGGAGATGGATATGTACTGATCTATCGTGGAGTAGGTGCAGGAATCAGAAAGCATGGTGTTGCTATGACCGTAGGACCTAGACTTGCCCCCATATACAAAAAGTACATTTGATCAGCAAAAGACTTATTAGTTGCACATTTAGAGTAAAGAACACAAATTATAATGTCTTTCAGATTTATGCACCACAGCAAGGCCATACACAAGAAGAAAAAGATACTGTTATGGAACTTTTAGAATTACATTTGGAGGGACAGCCAGAAGGCATCAACCTACTACTAGGAGATTTTAATGCACGGATTGGCTGTGAGAGAAGAGGGATAGAGAGTGTAATAGGCCCATTTGGAGAGGAAACAAGAAACGTTGAAGGAGAAAACCTAATATTTTTTTTGCATAAGAAATCACCTAATGATCATGAATGGATTCTTTAAACATGACAAATTCGTAAATAATTTGTATTTTCCTAACTATACAAATCTATAATCATGCCTAGGTATGCCAGTCTTTGAGTGGGAAGCAGTGAAGACTTCTCGAGGTTTACCATGATCCCCAGATCTTGGCAAAGTCTCAGAAGTTTGTCTCGGTGTTAAAGAAGGGTTGACACCGAGTCTGCTAGGATTAACCAGTCGTCCAGATAACGGAGGAGTCGGATGCCAATCCTGTGTGCCCATGATGATACTAGGGTGAACATTCTGGTGAAGACGTGGTGCTGTGGAGAGACCGAAGCACAGCACCTTGAACTGGTACTTTCTATTGTCTAGGCTGAATCTTAAGTACTTCCTTGAAGACGGATGGACTGGGATCTGGAAGTACGCGTCCTTTAGGTCCAGTGTGCACATAAAGTCTTGGGGTCTTACTTCTAGTCTGACCATGTCCGCCGTCTCCATGCTGAACGGAGTTTGTTTGACAAACTTGTTCAGAGCTGAGAGGTCGATGAATGGTCTCCAGCCTCCAGATGCATTCTTTATAAGAAAGAGTCGACTGAAGAAGCCTGGAGATTCGTCGAGGACTCTTGGAGAGCGCCCTTCTTCAACTCGCTTGCCGATCCCATGGCAAGGGAGTTCAATGACACTGGATTCGTTGTCAGGGGAGGTAGAGATGTTATGAACGGGACGCGATATCCTAAACTGATCACGGAGATTGTCCAGGAATCTGGCCCGAGTTGCTTCCACCTGTTTGAGCAACTTTGTAGGCATCCCCCCTCTGGTGGACATGCAAGGGGACAGCCTATCCTAGCGTTTGCGGCCTCGGCTGTTCCCTCTAGGATTCTTTCCGTCCCTGGAGGATTATTTGCCTTTCCTTAGGGCTTAGACACCAAGGTCTTCGCTGCTGTTGTCGTCTTAATGGTCTTGACTGGACGGGACTGCTGTGGTGCTGGAGGCTTATAGGGCTTGGATGTTAAAGCCCTATGAAGGAGGGAGTCTTGATGAGACTTCCTCCACCTCTCAGCGGCATGTTCCACATCCTTAAGCTCAAACAAGACGGAACCCTCTAGGGAGGACTGTCTGAGCCTATTGATCTCGGTGCTAGGAACCTTCTGATGGAATCTCTCAGCTACTGCATCCCGACATTTCAGGATGGTATTTGCCCACAAGTTCGAGACTTGGTGGGCCAGAAACTCAATCGTGCGAGTACCTGGGAGAAGGAAGGTTTCCATAGCTTTCCTGGTACGTTCTTTTGAGAAATCCTCAGAACGTATCAGGATACCTAAGGTCCTCGACCAGATATCGAGCCACAAAGTGGCTTGCATAGTACACTTCGCAACTTTCTCCTGGTTGAGGATCTCGGCTGCCGAGAATGAGACCTGCCGGTTGGAGAGTCTCTCAAGAGGGACTCCCCTGGTTAGCTCATCCAGCGAGAAAGAGCTAAACAAGGCTCCTCAAGGATCTCTAAGTACCTCCGCTGCTGTACGCGAGGAGGTGAGAGGAGCTTGTTGGTAGCTCCGGAATGGTTGGAGGAGGACATCTCGGAGAGCTGTTGTGAGATCTTTTCCCTGGTACTCTTAACCCCTTGCCAAAAAGCATGGTCTGACTCTTGCTGGTCTCCTCCTGCTGTAGGATTTGCAGTGAAGTCTCCTTCTATCCCCCAAAGGCTCTTCTTGGGGAGAGTAGCGGACATTCTCTGAGTGGCTAGCTGGCTCCATCCTAGTCCTAGTAGAGGACTTCGGCAATGTTTTGGAGTCCTACATCCTTCCCATGAAGAAATCTAAGGACTCCAAAACATTGCCGAAGTCCTCTATCCTCTACTAGGACTAGGATGGAGCCAGCTAGCCACTCAGAGAATGTCCGCGACTCTCCCCAAGAAGAGCCTTTGGGGATAGAAGGAGACTTCACTGCAAATCCAAGAGCAGGAGGAGACTACCAAGAGTCAGAACATGCTGTAGGACTCCAACATTAACGAGGGTGGCATGTTCCTTTCAATCTCCGATTGAGTAGACCCCTCGGTGCGAGGAGAGGTTTCCCCATTGGTGCAATGGGGGAAAGTCTCTCTTCGCGTGATTCACTTGGGGACGGGAAATCTTCGTCCTAAATGGAAGGAGAGTTAGTCTGAGGAAAAGAAGGAACCTGCCTTGAAGGTCTGCGTGGAGTCAGTTTCGCCCTTGGGGAAGTAACCGCGTCAGGAACTCCTCTTTTTCTCTTCAAAGGGGTAGAAGAAGCCATGGTTTTGTGTTCCAATTCAGAGAAGACAGCCTTGAAAGCCTGCGTTACGGCTCTGATCAGTGCACCAAACCAGAGCTGTTGGCTGACAGATGCGCTGTCAGACATACCCCTTGAAGGGACAGGGATTGAAGGATCCCTGAGAGGAGTCCCCATCATTGGTGAGTTCGCCTGTGGTGGCTTTGGGATCCTGGACCCCTCTGGATGTTTCCCTTCTCCCACAATGCACGGTGGTATGCGCTCGCGGGGAGGGGAATGAGGCGATGGCGACCTTGCCGTGCGTAGTTTAGTAGTCTCGCGCGCGGGATGATATTGACGCTCGTACGAGGGAGAATATCGGGGCTAGCGCGCGGGAGACTGTTGACGCGCGCGGGCGCACAGGATTAATACATTGAGTGCGCGGGCGTGCAGGAGAGAGTTCACGCGCATCTATACCAGCTGTAGGGCGCGCTTGCAGAAAAAAGATCCCTAGCGCGCGGGCGCGCAGTTGAATCATGTGGGGCGAGTGAGAGAATGTTGTCGGGCATCCTTTGGAGAGGATGGGCGAGCGTGCGCACGTATCCTTAGCTGGAGCCTTGTTAGGCCCATGTAGAAATGACGACAGCAGGTCGGCAGGTCTGTCGGATGGAAGGTCAACGTGTTCTTTAAAAGGACGACCTTCCACCGAAGGCGATTGCGAACGATCTGCAGAAAGGTCCAGGACAAGTGCAGGAGCAGTGATAGATGATTGGTCTCGAGGCTCCTCTGCGGTGGACTACATCGAAGATGTTGAACCAAAGAGGCGTCTCCTCACCGCAGGTGAAGGAAGGCCTCTTAGGGTGAAGAGGAAGGCGAGCCTTCGGACGAATGCGCCCTCTGGGGGCCGTTGGATCAGCAAGTTGACCTTCTGCAGTCCTCCAAAGAGGAGTCTCTGTAAGTGAACTCCCCTGAGGGGGAGAAACACTAGCAGGAGAGACTGACAATGGACTTAGTTTCCCCTCATAGGTTGAACAGGAAAGAGAGAAATTAAGCCGTCAGCTACCATTGAGTTTGGAGAGGCAAAGGTGATGGGTGATACCGCATGGGATACCTCTGACACCACAACGTCGACAAGAGACATAAGATCAACCTCTGACGGTGACGAAAATTGCGTGACAGCGGCACCCAATCGGATGTAGTTAAGCAAAACCTCCTTGGAGGGCGAAACCATAAGCCCCAAGGAGGACCAAAGCTGAAATAAGGAGGTTAGTGACATATCCTCCCCCAGGGGGGAGAGGTGGAGCTGCTTCGCTAGGGGAAGCCAAGTCTTCTCTCGAGTCCCAAGGTTGGTAAAATATACATCGGTCTACGCTACCACTCGACGGTCTCTCGAAAGAGACCGACCAAGTGGTAGGAGCTTCAGAAGAGGATTCGACAACGGAAGAAGAGGCCTTGGGTTTTTCTCCTTTCGAAGCAACCTTCGAAGGAGAAATATCCCGTTTGGACTTCTTCTTCCATCGTCGCGAAAACCTCTCCCAATGGGAGGTAGACCACTCCCTACACTTGTTGTTGCCATCACACCGTTGGCCCCTACAAGAAGGACAAAGGGCGTGAGGATTAGTCTCGACCGCCGACATGAATGTTCCACAGGAGCGGTCGGGAAACCCAGGGCAGGTGCGCATGATCGCAGAGGCCAACTTCACATATACAGAACTAGAAAAAGAAAAGGCAAAAGCAATTAAAGGGCTGCCAAATGACGGCGAGGATGAAAACAGGCACGTCCGACCACCATCCGAGCCGAGAGCAAAGTGAGCTCAAGCACAGGTATGTGAGAGGGGGGGGGGGGTGCAAGCTACCCTCCCCTACCCCCGCTACCTAGCAGTGTGGGGAGTAAATCTTCGTTAGAATTTAATGGCTCGTCATTTCAGCTACGCCGAAAGTAATACCCCTATTAAAAAGCGTGGTTTGTATTCCAGTTACAGAACAAACCAGGACTCACACAAATACACTATATATAGATGGAATCAAACCACAGGGCAGTATGATAAAAAATCAGTAATTGATTATGTCGTTATATCAGATAAGAGGCTTGTAGAAAAATGTTATTTTCATTAGTAAAATAAATTTTTGAATATACTTACCCGATAATCATGTAGCTGTCAACTCCGTTGCCCGACAGAATTCTACGGGAGGGATACGCCAGCTATCACTATACTAGAAGGGGGTGTACTCACAAGCGCCACCTGTGGCCAGGTACTACAGTACTTGTTGTTGACGCCACCTCACTTTTTCCTCGGTCCACTGGTTCTCTATGGGGAGGAAGGGTGGGTCAATTAAATCATGATTATCGGGTAAGTATATTCAAAAATTTATTTTACTAATGAAAATAACATTTTTCAATATTAAACTTACCCGATAATCATGTAGCTGATTCACACCCAGGGGGGTGGGTGAAAAACCAGTGTACAAGACTAAAGGATAGCTAAGTATCCCGTATTTCATATAATCAGTTATCCACAATAACAATGAAATAATAAGTACCTGGTAAGGAAGTCGACTTGAACCGTTACTCTGCCTTTAATAAGATCGTCTTCCTTAAAGAGCGCAGCGTTCCTCTTGGAAGGCTGAATCAACTCAAAGGTGCTAAAGTATCAAGGGCTGCAACCCATACTAAAGGACCTCATCACAACCTTTAACCTCGGCGCTTCTCAAGAAAGAATTGACCACCCGCCAAATCAACAAGGATGTGGAAGGCTTCTTAGCCGACCGTACAACCCATAAAAAGAGTTCAAGAGAAAGGTTAAAAGGTTATGGGATTATGGGAATGTAGTGGCTGAGCCCTCGCCTACTACTGCATTCGTTGCTACGAATGGTCCCAGGGTGTAGCAGTACTCGTAAAGAGACTGGACATCTTTGAGATAGAATGATGCGAACACTGACTTGCTTCTCCAATAGGTTGCATCCATAACACTCTGCAGAGAATGGCTCTGTTTGAAGGCCACAGAAGTAGCCACAGCTCCCACTTCATGTGTCCTTACCTTCAGCAAAGCAAGGTCTTCTTCCTTCAGATGAGAATGTGTTTCTCTAATCAGAAGCCTGAATAGTAAGAAACTGAGTTCTTAGAACTTGGAAAAGAAGGTTTCTTGATAGCACACTATAAGGCTTCTGATTGTCCTCGTAAAGGTTAAGACCTTTTTAGATAGTACCTAAGAGCTCTAACTGGGCAAAGTACTCTCTCCAGTTCATTCCCCACCAAGTTGGACAGGCTTGGGATCTCGAACGACCTAGGCCAAGGACGTGAAGGAAGCTCGTTTAGCAAAAACCGAGCTGCAAGGAACATGTAGCCGTTTCAGATGTGAAAACAATGATCCTGCTGAAGGCGTGGATCTCACTTACTCTTTTAGCTGTTGTCAAGCACACGAGGAAAAGAGTTTTTAATGTGAGGTCCTAAAAAGAGGCTGATTGGAGAGGTTCAAATCTTGATGACATAAGGAACCTTAGGACCACGTCTAGATTCCAGCCTGGAGTGGACAACCGACGTTCCTTTGAGGTCTCAAAAGACCTAGGGAGGTCCTGTAGATCTTTGTTGGTGGAAAGATCCAAGCCTCTGTGGCGGAAAACCGCTGCCAACATACTTCTGTAACCCTTGATCGTAGGAGCTGAAAGGGATCTTACTTTCCTTAGATATAACAGGAAGTCAGCAATCTGGGTTACAGTGGTACTGGTTGAGGAAACTGCATTGGTCTTGTACCAGCTAAGGAAGACTTCCCCTTGAGACTGATAGATTCTGAGAGTGGATGTTCTCCTTGCTTTGGCAATCGCTCTGGCTGCCTCCTTCGAAAAGCCCCTAGCTCTTGAGTGTCTTTCGAAAGTCTGAAGGCAGTCAGCCGAAGAGCGTGGAGGATTGGGTGTACCTTCTTTACGTGAGGTAGACGTAGAAGGTTCACTCCTAGAGGAAGAGTCCTGGGAATGTCGACCAGCCATTGCAGTACCTCTAAGAACCATTCTCTCGCGGGCCAGAGCGGAGCCAACCAACGTCAGCCGTGTCCCTTTGCGAGAGGAGAACTTCTGAAGTACCCTGTTGACAATCTTGAACGGCGGGAATGCATACAGGTCGAGATGGAACCAATCCAGCAGAAAAGCATCCACGTGAACTGCTGCTGGGTCTGGAATCGGAGAACAATACAACAGGAGTCTCTAGGTTATCGAGGTAGCGAACAGATCTATGGTTGGCTGACCCCACAGGACCCAAAGTCTGCTGCAAACATTCTTGTGAAGGGTCCACTCTGTGGGGATGACCTGACCCTTGCGGCTGAGGGATCTGCCATGACATTCATACCGCCCTGAATGAACCTCGTTACCAGCGTGAGCTTTCGATCTTTAGACCAGATGAGGAGGTCCCTTGCGATCTAGAACAACTTCCACGAAAGAGTCCCTCCCTGCTTGAAGATGTAAGCCAGGGCTGTGGTGTTGTCAGAGTCCACCTCCACCACTTTGTTAAGCTGGAGGGACTTGAAGTTTATCAAGGCCAGAATAACCGCCAACAACTCCTTGCAATTGATGTGAAGTGTCCTTTGCTCCTGATTCCATGTTCCCGAGCATTCTTATCCGTCCAAAGTCGCACCCCAGCCCGTGTCTGATGCGTCCGAGAGGAGACGGCGGTCGGGTTTCTGAACAGCCAAAGGTAGACTTCCTTGAGAAGAAAGCTGTTCTTACACCACGCGAGAGAAGACCTCCTCTCTTCGGAAACAGGAACTGAGACCGTCTCTAGCGTCATGTCCTTTATCCAGTGAGTAGCTAGATGATACTGAAGGGGGGGAGGTGGAGTCTCCCTAACACGATGAACAGGGCCAGCGATGAAAGTGTCCCTGTTAGACTCATCCACTACCTGACTGAGCATCGGTTCCTTCTCAGCATGCTCTGGATGCATTCTAGGGCTTGGAAGATCCTTGGGGCCGACGGAAAAGCCCGAAAAGCTCGACTCTGAAGATCCATACCCAGGGAGACAATGGTCTGGGATGGGACGAGCTGAGACTCCTCAAAATTGACCAGGAGGCCCAGTTCCTTGGTCAGATCCATAGTCCATTTGAGAATCTCCAGACAGCGACGACTTGTGGGAGCTCTTAAAAGCCAGTCGTCTGACGGAGCCGGACACAAGATCATGGTACTGCTGCACAGTCTGTGAACTGTCAACCATGGGGAAGCGAGGAAGTACAGTGACAACCCGAAGCTGTCTAGACTGTCTGGGTCGTACAGACAACTCCTTATCGGGTTGCTGAGGTTGCCGCACTGCGTCACAACAAGTCACTTCTGCTGGTTGTTGAACGTCTTCCCAGTGACACACTGACTCCGTAAACAAAAAATCCTCTAACAAGGACTAAGTTTGGACTGCATGTCTTGCAACACAGCTCAAGGACTATGGGAGCAGGTGTGGTAACAGACGGGATTAGCGACTGAAGTGGAACCATTACCTTCCCTGGAAGCATGTTATGCTTAAATAAAAGTCCATAGGAGGCTACGCAGCTAAAGGCTCCTCTCCAAATGACAGAGTCCTCAAGGGAATATCAGAAGGAGGGAGAAAAGCACTTTCTCATCTACAGGGACCATATCCGAGAAAAGCTAAGTTCTCTCAGTGAGGGTTACACTGTGCAAACGCAGCAGACTAGAAGGCAACGTTATGAAACTGCTTGACAGTCTAGTGAGTTGGCAACAACCAAAGATGTGTGACTGAGAAGCATGCGGTAAGGTATGCAGAGCATGTTGTATGCAGAGCATGCTGTATGCAGAGCATGCTGTATGCAGAGCATGCTGTATGCAGAGAATGCTGTATGTAGAGCATGCTGTAAGGTAAGCAGAGCGTGTTGCATGGCGTGTAACATTTCTCAGAAATTCCATGACCAGTGCTAGAGTGAGTAATATCGCATTACCGTCCATTGAAAGTGCACGTGCCGAGGGAATTGATTTAGACTGTTTTGTTGATGAATTTGATAGCCGGCATGATAATCGTAGAATTAAGCTACACTAAATGTACTATAATCTACTTCACCTCAGGAAAGGGAAACTCGCCCTGTTGGCAACACTGCATTACTACATGCATGCTTGCATGGGGTTTAATATCAACATAATATTACCTTACATTCATAACTCATGATTCATTTTTGTTTAGAAGATATTTTTGCCATATTTTGCGATTTGTTAAAAATATATTGCAAGGAATACATATATATTTTTATATAAGTAATACAAATAACCTCCATTATCATAATGTTTGTGTAGGCATACATGTATATGATTACAAATGCAAGTTATGAAAGTAATGAGGTGTTATTATTGTCATTTATTATTCCCAAGTTGAATTGGAAGAAGTTCAAGTTGAGGAAAAAGTGGCAGATGCATGCGTTGAGGTGGCTGACTCATAGCATGAGGTTGCTGCCTCAAGAGTTGCGCTTGCTGTAAGGGTTGCGGATGCGCAGTAGCAGGTTCCTGAGGAACGAGTTAAGGTTCCTGAGGTGTGAGCTGCGAGAGTTGAGATAGAGGCTGCGCAGAACGCAGTTCTTGTCTCACGAGTTGAGGTTCCTGAGGTGCTAGCCTAAGGAGTTGAGACTCTTGCCTTGAGGAGGGTTGAGGTCGCTGCAGCGAGTGTTGAGGTGGCTGCCTCATTGATGGAAGAGGTTGTCGTACCTCAAGAGATTGTTGCCTCGCTGGTGGAACCGCAAGCGGAAGCGGAGGAAGTAAGGCATAAGACTCCTGCTCCCATTGCTGAGGTTGCCTTAAGGAAGGTTAAGGTTGCTGCACAACGCTGGTAACTGGCAACTCAGAACGCGGTAAGGTAGCCTGAGGAACCTCAACTTCGTACGCCTGGCAGACTGGACTGCGGTGAGGCGGAGCTCTCGCAGGAGGAGGCGGAGGTTGCTGCACACCGCTGGTAACTGGCAACTCAGAACGCGGTAAGGTAGCCTGAGGAACCTCAACTTCGTACGCCTGGCAGACTGGACTGCGGAGAGGCGGAGCGTTCGCAGGAGGAGGTGTAACCTTCTCAGCCTGAAACTCACGCATTAAGACCGCAAGCTGCGACTGCATGGACTGCAGCAAAGTCGTCTTGGGATCAACAGACGATAAGGTCTGTTGAGGCAAAGCCTTAATAGAAGATGAGGTCTGTTGAGGCATCGCCTTACCTCTCTTAGGAGGTGTGCAGTCACCTGATGACTGAGGAGAGTCAGAGCTAACCCAATGACTGCATCCGGGTTGTTGAACTCTAACTTCGTACGTCTGGCATAGGTCTGGACTTTACGTTTAAGAGGTCTTGAGACCTGAGACCAGCGTTTTCTCCCCGAAATTTCTTCTGCAGACGAGCAAAATAAGGGCTCAATCGTCTGCGGGTGGGAGTGACGGTCTCTGTAAGACACGCCCGCAACCACCGAGGATACTTCTGTGCGCCGATCAAGGCCTGCCGAACCCTTATGCCCTTCGACATTGCTTCTCCCCTGGGCTTGGGAGCTTGCAAGAGGTCCCGGACTGGGAGGACGACTGGCACGCACAGAAGTACCCTCACGCACAACACTGACACACTTTGCGCTAATCACTTATCACTTTTGATTTTCTGTTTGCACTTATTTCACTGAACTCGAAACTTTAAGTGGTTTGTACCTGAAACACGCAATTCTATCCTTTCTCAAAAGTTAGTAATTGCGAAAACAGAATTACAATGTAACAGAAAAATCTAATGAAAGATAAATAATTCAGTGGCTGGAAAAGAGACTAAACACTAGATCAAATAAACTACGTTTAAAATCTCTCACCGCATAAAGCTTGAGAACAAGAAAAAACTCTAGAAACGTTTACCTTCTTCCCCTAAAGAGACTAGGGAGAAGAGCAAAAACGATAACAACGTTACTCGCTTGAACGAAACGTTTATCCTCCTCTTTCTCCCTCCGTCTCTATCTCTCTCTCTCTCTCTCTCTCTCTCTCTTGACTTAGAACCTGAGAGAAGAGCCCAATCATATATATCGTTAAAACATATTATTGTTAAAGGAAAAAACTGAAATATTTCCCAAAATGAAAAGTTCCTTTATTAGAATTAAAACCATTAAGTTAAGAAAGAATGAACAAAACGCTAGACACGGTTACTCTTACTGCAACGTGACACCGTGAAAATTCTCTCTCTATGGTAACGATAGAGCGCAAGTTGAACGTTCTGAACGTCAACAACTGCAGAGACAAAACAAAACGTTAGTTCAACTTTGAAAACAGTACGAGACTATCAAAGAAATTCTTTCGAAAACATTAAAATAGCATAATATGTTAACAGGTAAAACCGAAATGACGGGCTCAATGTTAATTAACTTCGGTACCAAGAAAAGACCGCCTACTATTAGGAAAGGTCGAATATAAACAAATATAAAAATTAATTTTAATAAGTTTATAATAAAAGGAAGTTAATCGAAGAGGCCTATAAAAGGCGGAGAGATATAAAATAAATCTATAACAAAATTAAGAAAGAGAGTCTATACTCTCTTAGACACCAACACTTCCGTCTAAGGGAAGGGTCGGCCATTTAAAGGTGAAAGAGAGTTCATACTCTCTTCGTCACCATAAAAATTAAATTAATTCCAAAAGCTAGCTAAGCTAACATAGAAGTTTCCAGTATAGCGAATAGCTGCAAATTTTAGAGAAATACTTCACCAAACCGTGAACAATACTCCAAAATCATAAGCGTATCCAAGAACGTCTTGCCGGAAGCACGACAGAGGAAAAAGTGAGGTGGCGTCAACAACAAGTACTGTAGTACCTGGCCACAGGTGGCGCTTGTGAGTACACCCCCTTCTAGTATAGTGATAGCTGGCGTATCCCTCCCGTAGAATTCTGTCGGGCAACGGAGTTGACAGCTACATGATTATCGGGTAAGTTTAATATTGAAAATGTTAAAGTATTGCCTGGAGTCTCCCTTGATTCAGATCATAGACTAGTCATAGGAAAAATTTACATTCCTCCCATAAGAACAGAGCAAACAGAGAAGAGAAAAATGATAAAAACAGAATCCTTGAAAGACCCAGTTATCAAAATGAGATTTCAAAACAAGTTTACAGAGAGGTTGCAACACCTGGAGCAGCGGGATTGGAAGGGACTAAAGGAGAGTGCCTTGGATGGAGGGGAGAAGGAACTTGGCTGTAGGTTTGTTGGAGGTACTAGGAAAAGACGTACAACTTGGTGGAAGGACCAAGTAAAAGGTGCAATAAAGATGAAGAACAAAATGCACATGAAATGGAAGAAAGAAAGGAACCAACAGACTAGAGAAGAATATGTATCTTCTAGGAATCAATCAGAAGAGATTAAGAGAAGATCACGGATAATTGCAATACTGTATAATATAAAGGATGAAAATGGAAACATTATTGGCACGGCTACAGAACTTAATGTAAATTGGACTACTTATTTCAATAGGTTACTAAATGTAACTACAGAAGGAAATGAAGAAGAATATATCTTTCAATTTGACACAGAAAATAGGGAGGATGTGATTACTTATCATGAGTTTAAAAATGCTTTGAAAGAGATGAAAAATGGGAAAATCCCAGGGTACGATAATATACCAATTGAGTCATTCAAAGGGGGAGGGGATATTATATGACCTAACCTTGTCATTCTGGTTAGAGAGCACGGTTACTGAAAACTGGGGAAAACATATCTCTGTACAGTACCCTTTTATAAAGGTAAAGGTGATTCAGGCAAATGCGAGAATTATAGAGGTATAACGCTCATATGTCATGCAGCAAAACTTTACGAGAGGATTTTAGAAAAAAGGGTGCGAAACATCATTGAACCTCAGCTAGGCGAAGAACAGCATGGATACAGAAAGGACAGAAGTACATCAGATCTCATATTCGACTTGAGGCTTGTTATTGAAAAATCATGGGAATACAATAGGCCACTGTATATAGCATTTATTGACTTGGAAAAGGCATATGACTTGGTACCTAGGAACAAATTGTGGTGTTTAGGAGAGGTTTATGGACTCGACGGTAGATTGGGAGCTGCAATAAAGAGCACCCACGAACCATGTATGAATAATGTAAGGACTGGATACAAGAATGAAAATTGGTTCAGAGTAACAACAGGTGTTAAGCAGGGAAGCGTTCTTTCCCCACTCTTGTTCATTGCATATATAGATGTAATTATAAGAAGTTTTAAGGAAAGAATAAATATCTAAGGAGACATGATTTTTGCTGATGATATTGCTTTCTGGACATATGATCGGGAAAAACTATTAAGAGCATTGATAGCCTTGAATGATGGTTTAACAGAAGCCGGACTGAAGATGAACATTAAAAAAAACAGAAATATTAACAATCAACAAACAAAAACAAGCTCCAACGAACATCATGATAAGAAATACAGTAATTAAGGACACCAACGCATTCAAGTATTTAGGGTGTATGTTTACAGACAACGGCTATAAGAACAAAGAAGAATTTACTGAACGAATAAAGAAATATAATAAATGCTCTGGAGCACTCTATCCAATTATGAGAGATGCATACGTACCTATAGAAGTAAAGAAAACCACAACACTAATTTGTATTTTTATTAACTATACAAACCGAAGTCCCTTTATAGGCATAGGATTTCAGTGAAGCTGAAAACTCAGCTATTAAAATTCATAGAGGTGTCAGTGCCCCTTCCCACCCCCTGCCACCTCACATATTAGCCACTTTTACCTTCAACTAGGACTTAGGGGTGGATGAGGCAGAAACTATAGCTTTAAGGACTCGGGTTTATATACCGTTGTTAGGAAATATAAGAATGACTTTAATTAATGACATTCTTATAAATATACAAAACCCTCGTCCCTTAATAGGATACTTAACCTTAGGATGGTGTTAGTCCTATAAGAAAACTGATTGGCTTAAAATCCAGGGATATCAAAACATTCGGACCTAAGGAGGAGCGAGAGCGTTGACTCCAATTCACCTTCAATGACCTGAATTCTGAATATTAAGCTCGGTTTCTACCATTAGACAGACATTTAGGGAAGAACATATAATCCCAAGGGATCTGATGTCTTCAATGTAAGCCTAAAGTAAAGTGATTGGTTTACATTACTATCCATCCTCCCTCTCGGCAGGAGGATGAGGAAAACATTTCTATAAGAACCTAAAATACAGTGGAATAGTTACTCGATATGGTAGCTTATCTGCATCAAGATTTGATCCAGCGACACATCTGTTCAACTGCTGCACCCCAAGGATGGACGAGGTAACTAAGAAAAAAGCTAGACATTCTTACTCCCGTCTTAGTCAAGATGCTTCTTGTCCTTCGAGGGAGCTAAGAACATTCCTGTACACAACTCACTAAGCAGCTACCACGGGTTCTAAAGAAAACGTATCAAATGACTTGTGGGTGCATTTCCTAAAGGCTAACATCATGCCTCCTCCTCTAACATCGTGAGTACGAGCCTGTGATGGTCCCTCTGGTTCACTGACTGCCTGGGTTTGTGCTCCATTTACAGGTAATAATAATAATACAGTAATCCCTCGCCATTTCGCGGTCTCAGTGCATCGCGGAATTTCAAAAATATCCATAAAAAATTAGAAAAAATGGTGCGAGAGTTACGCGAGCGCTAGCAGAAGGCAGTGAGTACAGTAGAACATCAAGTATCATCACGGAGATGGCGCGCAACTTAAAATCCCCCTCTCTGATTCGCTGGCCATCTCGGCTCCAGAATCTCACAAGCTAATTGGCCGAGCCGCCGAGACGTTTTATTAAGCATCTCTCCCTGCCGTGCGCCCCGTGAAGGGAGACCGCATTCATTGTTCTCTCTCGCTTCGCTTGTGTCGATTAGTCTTGCCGCGTGGAACTTTTAGCTGTTTTCTTGTGCTTTTTGGTGTAAAATAGTGCTTGTGACGCCCTTAATAATGGCTCCTAAACGTCCTCTACCCTCTACATCCTCTAGTGAACCCAGGAAGAAGAGATTAATGATGAGGGTGAACGAGAAAGTGAAATTATTGGACATGCTTAAGGCAGGCAGTAGCTATGCGTCTGTTGCCCGCATTTACAGAGTGAATGAATCGACGGTTCGCTATATGATTCAAACCAAAGCCAAAACCCTGTATGATAGCCTAGTTCCTGAAGGAAAATCTAACTAAGACGACGAAGGTGATGATGACGACGAAGATGATGAGCCTGCCCCACGAGAAAAACATGGTTTTGTTGCTAGCAAGGGCTGGTTCGAGAAATTCAAGAGGAGGTTTGGCCTTTGCAGCGTTCGTTTGTACAGGAGGCTGCCTCGGCAGACCAAGAGGCAGCTCTTCGTTACGTCGAGGACGAGTTCCCAAAATCAATTAAAGAAGGTGGCTATCTCCCGGAGCAGGTGTTCAATATGGATGAGACTGGCCTCTTCTGGAAGAGGATGCCGTCCCGGACGTTCCTTTACAAGGACGAAGTAAAGAAGCCAGGGTTCAAGGCCCACAAAGATCACGTCACTCTCATCATGTGCGGGAATGCCGCGGGCTTCATGCTCAAGCCCAGCTTAATTTACAAGTCATAGAACCCTCTGGCTTTGAAAAAAAAGAAAGAAAAAGCCTTGCTGCCCATCTACTGGATGAGTAATAAAAAGGTGTGGATAACTAAAGCCCTCACACTCGACTGGTTCGTAAACTGCTTTATCCCACAGGTGAAGCTGTACCTCGCAGAGAATGGGCTGCACTTTAGGGTCCTCCTCTTGATGGACTGTGCAGGCGGACATGCAACGGATCTGCAATATGATGGGGTCCAAGCGGAATTCCTGCCTCCCAACACCACTTCCCTCATACAATCAATGGATCCGGGGGTCATTCGGGCCTTCAAGGCCCTCTACACGAGGTCCGCGATGGAGGGCCTCATCTCCTCCATCGATGATGACGACGAGGACTTCAGACTCAAGAGATATTGGCGGGAATACAACATTGCAACATGCCTGGCCAACATTCAGAAAGCTCTTAATGAGATGTAACAGCAAACATTGAATGCAAGTTGGACAAAATTGTGGCCAGACGTTGTTCATGACTATGAGGGATTTACGCCAGATGAAGTTCACCACTCTGCTGTAGATAAGGCTGTGAGACTGGCACGGTTAGTAGCCAATGAAGGTTTCTCTGACATGACGACGGAGGACGTCAACTCACTGATCGAGTGCCACTTGGAGCCCCTAACCGGCGAGGACCTTGTCGAAATGACAAGATTAGCGAGTGAGGAAGAAGAGGCAGCCGACGTCGGCGACGATGACGAAGCTGAAGAACGTAGCCTTAACGTGGACAACCTGCAAGAGCTCTGCAACATGGCACGGGCTCTGCAACAAAAGGCGCAGGAAATCGATGATAACATGGTCAGAGCCATCGAATTTAGTAACCGTATTGACGGTGTAATGGCGTTGTCCAAGAGCATCTTTGCTCACAAAAAAGAACGTCAACAACTTCCCATTACGATGTTCTTAGTGCGCCGAAAACCTTCTGCAGAAGTATCAGATACAGTACTCCTGCTGCCTCTCTGGCTTCCCACCCAGCCACTACGCCGCCTCCTGCAGTTTCTCCAGCTCTATTGGAAGCTGTCGTTGACGATGAGGCGTCACCTGAGGAGCAGTAAAGCTCTCATTAACCTGTGCAGTAAACCACCTTCATCTTCTTCACCTCCATCATACTGCACAGGTGTTTCATCGTCTATTATCAAGATCATCGTCAGTGTTAGAGGTGAGTTACGTATCTGGTTATAAGAATAAAAGAGTTCTAAAAACATATCTACAGTATATACACGTACACTATTTATATCTACATATGTATGTACATGTACACTTACACTATTTATATTATTTATATATAAATGTAAATGTACATACAGTATACTTAATGTATTAAATACTGTACAGTATATAATTTATATCATCAATATTCATTTACATGATTCTTTAATGTTCTAATGATAACATATGCATTTATGGGGTTAGTACACTTATTGTTATTATATATACATGTACACAAAAAAAATTTACGTATTCCAAAAATAGGGAGGGAACCTACTTCGCGGTTGGTTCTGGTCCCCATTAACCGCGATAGGTGAGGGATTACTGTAATAATAATCATGTAAAAGAAATTTACAGAAACACAAGCCAGGTATTAAGAAGCGTCAACTGTTTCGTGAATGGATTTCCCAACATGTCAGTCACTATGGTAGCTGGGTGATAAAAAACTTCCTAGTTTGAAAATAAAATCCTCCTAACACACCACCATTCGTCGACCAGACCAAGACCTTAGTATCATCACCTCACCCAAGAGCTGGTGGGTCCACAGCGCAACCATATAATGTTGCCAGACCCACAATAACTCTTTAATCTTACCCAATAAAAGATGAGGGATTGTATCTGCATAGGAACAAAAGATTGAGAATGCACTATCATCATCTCAACAAAGAGCTGATGGGTCCACAGCGCAACCATATAATGTTGCCAGACCCACAATAACTCTTTAATCTTACCCAATAAAAGATGAGGGATTGTATCTGCATAGGAACAAAAGATTGAGAATGCACTATCATCATCTCAACAAAGAGCTGATGGGTCCACAGCGCAACCATATAATGTTGCCAGACCCACAATAACTCTTTAATCTTACCCAATAAAAGATGAGGGATTGTATCTGCATAGGAACAAAAGATTGAGAATGCACTATCATCATCTCAACAAAGAGCTGATGGGTCCACAGCGCAACCATATAATGTTGCCAGACCCACAATAACTCTTCAATCTGGTCATAACAAAAGGTGCGCCACAGCTTACCCAATAAAGGGATTTTGACGAAGGAAAAATCTATTTCTGGGGAGAGACCTGTGGCGCCCGGTGAAAAGAGTTGGCGCTCGCGTCGTGGCGTGGTGGTGATCCCAGGATATTCACGAAACTGGGAGAGGCAGTGTTAGAACAACTCAGGAACCAAGAGATACAGATCATTGCTTATCTGGCCGGTTGGCTCATTTGGGCCCGGCCGGCCATAGAAGGCAACAGAGCTACGAAGGAATTACTTCGATTGCTCGACAACCTGTGATTTCGGGTCAATCTCCAAAAGTCTCGCCTGCGACTATCAGGCCACTTAGAATGGTTAGCCATTCAGTGGGACCTTTCGAAGCACACGTTAAGACGAGGGATTGCATCTGCATAGGAACAAAAGATTTTCATTCAGCCACTGCAAATTTCAAATTTCAAAATATTTACCACAAGACTGACCTGAAAGCTTCAATAACAGTGGAGATCAAAACAAAATAAGAAGCAACCCCTTTGTAATTATATAAAAACAGTAGGAACTTGGAATGCCGACTTCTTTCCCTTTAAAATTGTGATAAGTTGGAGTGGCTGTTGAGCCGTCGTAGAGAAATTCAATTTATTATGGGTGGGTTTGTATGAAAAACGTGTCCCGTGTTGTAAAAACACTTGTTTCACAGAATTGACATAAATACGCCAAAATTATAGTTAAAACTTGCAGAAAATGTTTTCATGTTGAACAGGCTGACATAAGTCTTTTTATAGTTTATATTTGAAATACAGTGAACCCTCGCTACTTCGCGGTTCAACCATCGCGGATTCACCACTTCGCGGATTTTTTTCATAACCCATGTACTGTATATACATATATCGCGGATTTTCCGGAAATATCAAAAATACCGCGATGTGACCGATGGTGCGAGATTGGAGAAAGTAAGGAAAATTGAATCATGATCGATTTTCAATATAAATGAAACTTTGAGGAGCAACAAAGATATCATTTGTTAGAGAGATAGAGAGAGGTAAGGAATGGGAGGTAGTGAAAAGTAGCCCACAGAGAGAGAGAGAGAGGTAGAGAGAGAGAGAGAGAGAGAGAGAGAGAGAGAGAGAGAGAGAGAGAGAGAGAGAGAGAGAGAGAGAGAGAGAGAGGGGGGGGGGTTTAAATGTAATAACCAAAAAAAATTGATAGGTTATAACACATTGGTGCTTATGTAATATCAACTGTATACTGTAGACGGTTTGAATAAGTTAAGAAATGGTATAAATGATACTTTGTTAGTGTATTCGTACACACTCAAGAGCGGCAGCTAGATGACAGCTGATCTAATCACAGCCAAAAGTAAAACAAAAAGTCAACAATACTCGATTTTTAAAACACACCCGAAATTTAAAAACAAAAGTACACGCTTTCTTAATGTGCAATTAACTATTTAAAGAGTGGCAATTTTCTAGAATAAAATGATATTTCCCAAAAAATAGTGGTTTGCTGATGAAATCGGATGCCGTATTTTTAGCTATGATTGAAATGGATGTAGACTCGGCCTAATTTTTTCGTTTCGTATTTAATTGACACTAAGAAAACTAATTTTAGTTTCTTCATCTAAATGTAAGTATTGTATAACACGAAGAGAGAGAGAGAGAGAGAGAGAGAGAGAGAGAGAGAGAGAGAGAGAGAGAGAATGAATCAGCTGTTGTAATCAAATGGCGTGTTTTTGTTTCGTGAGAATTTCATCACCACGACTATAACAACAACATACTGTACTGAACTTTACAGTATTATACAGACTACTGTAATATGATAAAGTAAAATATTTGTAATCTATTTTATATGAAATGGGGCTTTTTTTTTGTTTGTTTAAAATTTACATTTACGTATGTAAAACAACTCTCTCTCTCTCTCTCTCTCTCTCTCTCTCTCTCTCTCTCTCTCTCTCTCGTAGATTGTTTTCCTGCTTTGCTACGTATGTATGATTTTATATAGATACGGTAAATAATATTTGTAATACTGTAACATATTTTATAAAAGCTTTTACTGTAATATCATTATTTATCACTTTCATCATGGCGTTAAATTCCTTAGTTTGTTAACTGAACGTACGTTATGACGCCGTCGTTTCAGGCGGCGTCATACAGAAAAATATTTCATTTGGAAGTCCTAAGAAAAATTAAGTAAAACATTAGTAATAACCAAATCAACATACTGTACTGAATAATCAATATAATTGATGCAAAAACTAACCTATACACAGATGTGTAAATGCGTTTGTTTCTTCATTATAATCAGAGATAAACGTAAACAAAACATTGGTTGCCATTTTTTATCGTGCTTTTTAGGTGTTTAGGAAACGCATGATATAAAATCGCCTTTAATATTTGTGCCTGTTTTAGTTTAGGGTGCTGTAGTACATGCATTAAGTGTTCTGTACATTAAAGGGTGGTTTGTTAACAGTACTACGTACAAGGGAAGGTTTTAAAAGTCCGAATATACATGTTAAATAAATAGGTAAATATGATGTCACTACTTCGCGGAATTTCACCTATCGCGGCCGCATCTGGAACCTATCTACCGCGATAAACGAGGGTTCACTGTATCTTTTTTAATGTTATTATTGTTTTTAAAATATTTTATTTTTATTTTTCATTACTTCACATATCATTTATTTATTTCCTTTCCTCACTGGCCTATTATTATTATTACTAGCTAAGCTGCAACCCTAATAGGAAAAGCAAAACACTATAAGCCCAAGGGCTCCAAGGAAAAATAGCCCAGTGAGGAAAGGAAATAAGAAAATAAATAAACGATATAAGTAACGAAAAATTGAAATAAAATATCTTAAAAACATTAAAACAGATATTTCATACATAAACTAAGAAAAGACATATATCAACCTGTTCAACATAAAAAAAATTTCTACAAGTTTGAACTTTTCAAGTCCAAACTTGGGTGCTTCGAAAGTTTCTAATGACGATAGCTGGTGAAATGAGTTGTGGTAGTCACCACACAGACTGCTCCAAATACACAAAATCCAACTTAAACAGCATCTAATATCAGAAAAACAGAGGAAAATACAAATTTTGTACATGACTGTCCCATCATTGTACACAGAAAACCTAACCTGTATAGTTAACCCAAAACTGATGCAGTTTTCCTAAAAAATAACCATTTAAAAAACACGTTCCAGCAAAAGCAGCAAAAAATATCGGAAAAACACAGGAAAGCGCACATTTTGTACGTAGGTGTCCCATCGCTATACACACAAAACCCCACAATAATTGTATTTTGTGTATTTGGCCCCAAACACCAGTTATAATCACCCTAAACAACAAACGTTCGTCATTAACGTATTTCAACATCGCAAAAACCCTAAAAATAATGCAACATTTTAAAGGGACTGTTCTAACATTCTACACAGTAAACCTGACGTTAATTTGTGCCACTGTAGTTAACCTAAAAATCCTTCGGCTTAACTATACCATGGGAGCCTTTGTATATCAGCGGCCAGTTCCTCCCGAGTGCACATTAGATGGACAGCGGCTAACCTAAACTCCCCAGCCCTAACCTGACCTCCTGGCTGTGTCCTTACCTACTTAACTAATGGGGGGGGTTAACGGCCCCTGCAACCCCCCTTACACTGCCGTATTCTTAGCTGGCCGACATCATACATACAGGTGGCCGCTATCACACATACACCCCTTATCAGTGCACTGTTCCGAGTAGGAACGGAGTCACCAAACAGATTGGGTTGCCAAAGTATAGCTACCTTCCTAAATTGGGTTAGCGGTGCAAGGGTAAATATAAGCCCGTTATATGAAAATAATGCTAATACCAGTTCCCTAGTTAAACTATATTTACTGCATATAACCATAATAAAACCGAAACATGATATATGATAATAATATTTATCGATTATCTAATTAAAATATTATTATACAGCTAAAACTACATTTGAGAACCTACCCACCACCGTATGACTATTTTCGATCTAGCCTGAACTAATGGTTTTTCCCTGTTACAGTACGATTGAATATTATTTATCAATTATATATTGATATGGATAAGATTAAACTGTTATAGAGGAAATTATGTTAATAATGAAATAATTAACACCTTTTTGTGGCCAAAGGTTAAAACGATCGTAAGCGGGACAAGATCTTGAAGACTGAGATTCAAGTATAATTCAACGAATTTAAGTCTATAATCTTTATATATAAACATAAATCACTTTTAAAAAGTATTACAAATATTGAAATGACTCTTACCTATTCATTTCACATCTAAATAAAGCACTGTACAAGTGAAACTGAATTTTTAATCCTGCAGCCGAGGATCAACAAAGTTTGTTTTTGTTTACATTCAGATTATTTCAACTGGATTATCGTACATGATCCTTAGAATTGTCGTTTTTCAACCAAAATTATCATACACAGTTTCAATATAATTATCAAGGAGTTACATAATTGACTTATTTCAAAATATTTGAGTATAATTGTTTAATTAAACACACACACCACACATATGTATATACCTAAGGTATGTATCGTCCATCGTACTGGACCTAAAATAATCGTACATGTACGATAATTATCGTACGAATGGCACCCCTGGTTTGTTTTTGTTTACATTCATTCTGGTATCCAATACCGGGAAGAAAAGTAAAAAGGTTCCAACTTGTAAATTTATTTTATGTTTTTTAAATATATATGTATGTTTTATTTGAGGTTATATACTTTTTTAAAGGTTTATATATAAATTTTTAGTTCTAGTTTTATTTATTTTATGTCTCGCTAAGTGAAAATACAATATTAAATATGAAATATTAATACATATGTTGGCATTATTTGGGCCAACCGAACAAAGGCCATTTTGAGTATTGTAATGCAGTTTCCAGTATATTATCATAACTTTATTCATCATTATATGCTAAAAAAATATTTATTATAATACTATATATATTATATTAATTACAATAATTACCAAATTATCATTATTTTGATTAAATGTGCATTATATATCATGCACAAATGACCAATATTACATTGAAATACAATGTCCAATCCATAAATAAGGATTTAGTTATTTCAGTACAATGGGAAACATTTATGTTGATACGTTTAGGCCTATATATAATCATATAAAAACACATTCGCAGAGTATACATTAATGTATGTGCTGTCCATACATTATTATATGTCTAAGATATTTCAAACAGGTTCCATAAGTCAGCATATTGCTATTTTCATTCTTGTCCATAAACAAAACGAATTGTGAACCTCCTTTTCTCTCCTCTAAATCATCTCATTACTTTACTATCAAAGCTCATATATTCAGGTCTTAATTAGGTAAAAATTCAAGTTTAGCTATTCTCCTTTTCTTTATTAAGCTTCCATTTTCACAACTCAACCATTTCTTTCTTTTTACTCCTCTGTCCGATTGTGATGTTGGCAGATTCTTGAAAGATTTCAACTTATTTTACAATGAATATTCGAATCTGTGTTCTTTTCATCATCAAGTAACATTTCTAAGGCCCCAAATCCGTTTCAGCACTATAACAATCCTTTTCATTACTGGTGTTATCTTAGTTTTTCAATGTCATATCTGGGAATTATGAAGTAGTGTTGCATTACTTTTCCTGGTCTTCAACTTAGTGTCTCCAAGTGTAGAGACCAAAGGTTGTCGTTTCTTCCTATATCAGGTCTGAGTCATCATACGTCATCCAGTAGCGACTTTTTCACATTATCTATTCATTGCTAAAATGGTCAAATTAGTTGCGATATTTTCCACAGAAAGGGATCAATTATGCTTTTGCATATCTGTGTTCAAGCAGTGTGTTCCCTATTATGAGCTCATTAGAACAAAAATCTTATTTCCTGATAACAGAGTGCCATGCTCTCTCCCAGGATGTAGAAACCACTTTCGTCCATCCAAGCCTTTGTTTGCGACCTTTGTTTGCGAATCCAGTCAATCTGGTTTCAGTGAATAAAAATATCCAGTTCATATTCTAAAAGAACTGACAAAGGCTTCTCTAATTTGCCATCCTACTTCAATGTTGTTAAGCTTTCCTCTGGATTTATAAACTTTAATTTTTATCATTTATTAGATACTTCGCACCCTTCTCCCACTTGAAAGGGCTGCACGGGAATAAGGGACATTTCTACCATCTGAGAGTTCACTAAAGGCCACTTATCTTTCTTCTAACTCTGCCTTTCCCTTGCAGAAAGCCTTAGTTTTATGCTTCTAAGAGTATAGAATGAATTAAAGAGTTTGTATGATAATATACATGCACATAATATATAAGCGTATATGTTATTACGCTAATGGTAACAATGCTGAATCGATCAAAGAGACTGTACGATAAGATTTTATATATAATAAAGGAGACAAAAACTAAAGGAAAATAAACTTATTTATATTTTGAACAAGACTATGTTTAAATACTTTATATAAATCAATGTTTATCTTTTAAAAACACCCAAATCATCACAAAAGTTAAAAACCGCAAAGCATAATTCTAATAGAGCAAAGTAATGACTTTAACCAAGTGCCGGGAAAGCAAATTACGAAAATACTCTTGTGAATTAAATTAAACCTTTTCAGTTACAGATTCAGTTTATCTACTTGAACAAATACTAACTTTCAAAGATTAAACTATAAAAAAGAATAACCAAGTATAAACAGTTCAATAAAATTACATAGCAATTTCATATAAGCACATATTAGGGAACAAAAGGGATAAATGTTTAAGAATACTTTTAACACATCCCTCCAAGAGGAGACAGAACATTGTAGATCCAAGTAACTGATTGATTATAATTTTTGTGTTCAGAAGAAAAAGTCAAATCTGGAAGCATGTCAGCAATGAGGTTTAATATTACCTTTGATAAGCAATATCCCTAGGTTATATTGCTGCAGGACCAAAAGGCTCAGAGTTGATCCAGTTTATTTAAATTTACTTACTAAAGAATGGATTACGGTCAGAGAGAGAGAGAAAAAAAAAAAAAAGATTGATTTTTCTACATTTTATTTACAAGAGACAAATATGATTTATATAAGAATCACATTTTTCAAGAGCATGAAGGAGAGCCCAAGGCACCTCTTCCACTGTAATCTAGGAACCGAGGCTTCAGTTTGAATAAGAAATCTGGGGTAGTAAATTTGTCATCAGTCTGCATCAAAACTGCTCCTACAACCACATCACTATCTTCTACTTTGAGATAAACCGCTTGTCGGATCCAGATAGCCTTCAACATAGAAGGCTATTTTAATAGCTGGAAATGCACGTTGACAATCTTCTGCCCACTAGAGTCAATCTTAGGGCTGGCGAGATAAATCAGGTACAGCAACTACCGAAAAAGTTCGGACAGAACTCTTAATGAAATCCAGCCATGCTAAATAGAGCACTGAACTGCCTTGTTTACGGGAGTAGGAAATCCTTTAATGCATGTAACTACCATCTTTGTGTGCAATCATTCCGCTCCCGACATCCATGACCAGAGTTACAAGACTTTTCCCACAGGTAGTTTTCTACCAGATTTCTAAGGCGAAGAAACAGGTCTCACGATCTTTAAAATGTTCTTTCCATGTATCGTCATGGACCATTGTCATCAACGACAACATCTCATCTGAAACAGATAATTAAAAGGTTGAAAGGTTTCAACAGCATTTGTCACTTCAAAAGGGAAGAACAGTATTGAAATTGAACTACAGATATGATACAGGAAGAAGCCTTCCTAGCATTTTGTCAAGGGTACTTTTATAGTATAATCTTTATAAAAATTATTAAAAAAAACAACATTTTCAACAATATTAAGATTCTTCAAAGGATTAGTGTCTTTATGGGTGGCAGCAGAGTACCTCCCGATAACCTTCAGAGTCTCAAAAGACTTACCTGGTTTATTAGTAGAGGATGCAGGGTGAGGGCCACGAGTTTATCACTTTTCTGCCTACCCTTTCTGGATAAAAATAACATTTTCCATAGCTTCCTTTTTGTAAGAAGGTATTCTGTATGGTCTCTGACAGACCAGATTAGTCCCAGGTGTCAATACCACATGTGAAGCAACAGCTGATGGTAGAGGTACATCTGAAAAAGTAGTAATATCAGCCAAGTTTTTTTTCAAGCTGGGGACTTTATAATGCACGAAATGTCAGGCAAGATTATAAGTGTTACAAATATAAAGTTTGCCTTTTAGGGTAGGAAGAATATCACCTGTAATCACAGTAGCCATAATTAACTGTCTGAATTTTCACTATCAATTCCATCCAATTTCTGGAGATACACATGAACTAACCTATGGTTCTTAAGCCTACCAGGTGTGTAATATTAATATAATTACTTTTCATTAAGGTTTAACTGAATACCTCGTAAAATTGGCTCGCTCAATTCTCTTTACTTTACAAATATGTCAACCCGAGCTGATTTGACCCACATCAAAATACTAAGGTATGAACATGTTCTACACAATTTCGTCCTTACAAATTTCCGAATATTACTTCTATAGAATTCAGGGGTTAGCTTGTACGCCTTACAAGCTAACCTCACATTCATAATCGCAGCATCCTTGAAAAGTTAAGACCGAATAGGT